>NC_135544.1:1793845-2150720 GCF_045843805.1 Urocitellus parryii
TAGGCTCCTCCTGACTCTGCGCTGCTGCTTCTCCCACACCCACCGCACAGTTTTTCTCACCCTCCAGAGGGTCATTCTGAGGCTGCTTTCCTCTGGGTTACTTAGGCAGTCATTCCACTTGGCTCCAAAAATATCTCCACGGTTCTACTGGACGTGACTGTACCCATCCAGAGTCAAACCACCATCAGTTGCCCCCAGATAGCTCTAGTCAATTTTTCCTCCATAGTTCCCACCATACTATCAAGTTAGAAAACCATTACAGTGGTCCCTGGAACTGTCCCAAGATCCTTGAGCAGTAATGGTGCCTGACTGTGCTGTTACTTCAGGTAAGATATGTCCTTTGTTTGGGAGGAGTTGCCTTTCATCCTGACCAAAGCACATACACATCCTTCTCTCTACATCATATTGAAGGTGTGCAGTGTTCTTCCTGTTCCCTAGCAGTTGCATTTTCCAGAGACCTCAGTCCATGTTTGGCTGACTGCATTGCTCTGGGGCTAAGGTGATGCAGAACATTTCATGTCTCAGAGGTGTCAGTCCATGGACAGCCAGCTCCATTGCCCTGGGCCAGAGGTGGAGCAGAACATTAGGGCACAAGGACATTTTGAAGGGCAGCCGCTCACCTCATGGCAGCCACAAAGCAGAGAGTAAGAAGGAGCCAATGGCAAGATTTATCTCCAAGGGTTTGCTACAAGTGGCCTAGTTTGCTACCACTGGGGCCAGCTTTACTGCAACTTCTCTGGCCAAACTCTGCTACCTGCTGCTCATTTTCACAGTCATCTGGATAAATGCTGCTAGCAATATCCATACCACTGGATGAAATTGAAATTTTTGTGCTGCATTGAAATTTTTCCACTAGAATAATTAAGACATCATCTCTAACTAAATTTAGCCACACAGATAGTGTCAAGACATGTGTAAAATGGAAAATGACAATGAATTTGCTAGTAACATGAATGCCCTCCAGTCCCACTTCCAATGGAATAAGCTTTCTCCTCAGCAAAGTCATGAGCACCGCCTTTAATACTGACAGTCCTTTAGCCTCCTGGCCTTCTGAGCTTCCACCAAAATCACACCCAAAGCTCTGCTTACCATAGTGAAATCTTTTCCAGATGGCATCTCTAAAATTTTGAAAATTCCACCCCAAATTCCAAGAGGATCTAGACATTACTGAACCAGATGGTCAGATTAGTCACAGTAAAGAACTCATCTCTTGGTAACCACTTCAATTCTAGTCAGCTTTTTTTGCCACTATGATCAAAAGACCTAACAAGAAGAACTAGAGGAGGCAATGTCCCAGTTTCACAAGCAGTCCAGAGTCAGCTGCCTCCAGGACTCTGGCCAACAGGAAGCAAATAATCATGGCAAAAGAGTGTGGTGGAAGGAAGAAGCTCAGGATATTGCCACAAGGTGGGGAAGTGCTAGTGGGCTCCCCTGGCACAATATATACATCCCACATACAAGCGCTCATTGACCTCCTTCTTTTTGCCAACCCCTACCTGCCGACAATCATTGTCCAGTTAACCCGTATCAGTGATTAAGGAAATGATTGGCTAAGGTTCTCATAGCCTAATCATTTCACCTCTAATATTTCTTGAATTGTCTCACCCATGAGCTCCTGGGGATACCTCATATCTAAATTGTAACACATGCTGTTGTTCTGGTTCAAGCAGGAATGTGTCCTGGGATGAGAAGACTCCATTAAGCCCAGGTTGACCACAATGAGAATGGATCTATAGGAGTCCTGGTGAATGGAAAGTGCTTAGGTAAACTGTGTTTTTTTTTTAACTTATTTGTTCTAATTAGTTTTATGTGACAGTAGATGGTATTTTGATACATCATACATAAATGGAGTATAACTTCTCATTCTTCCAGCTGTACGTGTTGTAGAATTACACTGGTCATGTAATCATATATGCACACAAGCTCATAATGTCTGATTCATTCTACTATCCCTGCTACTCCCATGCCACCTCCCCTCCCTTTGTCTAATCCAAAGCCCTTCTATTCTTCCTTAGGCATCCTCCCCCGTTTTTGCGAATTAGCATTCACAAATCAGAGAAAACATTCAGCCTCTGGTTCTTTGGGATTAGCTTATTTTGCCAATGTCATAACTTTGTTCTTTTGTATGACTGAGTAATAGTCCATTGTGTATATATACCACATTTTCTTTTCCATTTCATCTGCTAAAAGGCACCTAGGTTTCTTCCATAGTTTAGCTATTGTGAGTTGAGCTGCTATAAACATTAATGTGGCTGTGTCACATTAAGCCATTCGGGCATAACGCAAGGAGTGGGATAGGTGTGTTTCATTTTGCAATTGATGGTTTTGTGTTTGCTTTTCTCTCCTGGTCACTCCATATCCAAACATAAAGCAAGTCCAACATCCTTGTGTTTTCTAATTAAGAAACAGTGGAAAAGGCACCATTCTGACTTTGACACTCACATTGGCTGCTTCCACTGTGGACCAGTGTAGGGACATGCTCTTCTAGGTGCCCCATGGTGCATGGTAGTCTGCTTTCCCTGCTGCCTATTGCATCACTGTGACCACACCCAGCTGTGACCTCTGCTAGACCCTGTACTGCAAAGACCCATGTTGCTTCCACCTTGGGATCAGGAAATGGAGAAGGCAGGCTAAGGATCAGAGGTGGGGCCACAGCACCTGCACCAGAGGGCACAAACCCCATTCCCTCTGGAAAGGCCCGAAACAAAGGGACAGGTGTCTGTTTGTCACTGCCACAACATGCTCCCCATCTTCTCCTGTCGGGTACAGTGGTCCACATGCTGGACTTACAGTCGCCAACACCCTGTCACACAGCCAGGTAGCCAGCTGCTATCATCCTGTGGAACCTTGATACGGCTTAGATGTGGCAGCTGCCATCACCCTGCATCCTTGCTGGGACACTTGTCTACACCTTTGTGACTATTGGAAGTAAGATTATCTGTGGAAACCATGTCCCACCCCACCACCCAATGCTGCTTCTATCACCCCCTGATTCGGTCCCTGCAGGTGTCTTGGTTGCCCAGAAGACTCTGCTTGACCACTGCAACAGTCCCTGGCACCAAGGAGGTTTTCTAGGACACAATTACTCCATATGTCCCCACCCACAGTGGAAGTACTTCTGATGCCCCCACTCTTTATTAAGGAACAACTCTCCCATAAGTGACAGCTCGGAGAGATGAGCCCAGTAAGCTTGTGCAGACTGGCATCGCAGTGCAAAATGGGGTCCAGCAGGCAGGCAACTGACTATGTGCACAGACCCACCCTCCTGTCATGGACCACACAATTCCTCCTAAGCTCATTGGGCCATTCTGACACCGCTGTTCCATGTACTGCCCACATTGTGATCCAGAATAGGCCCCAGTAAAGCCTCTGGCAGATGAATTTTAAATGTTTTATGTTCTTTTTAGTTATACATGCCAGTAGAATGCATTTTGACACATTATAGGTACATGGAGTTTAACTCCCCATATTTTGGCTGTACATGATGAGGATTTACACTGGCCATGAATCCATACGTGAACATAGGAAAGTTACATCTGGTTCATTCTAGTGTCTTTCCTTTTCTCATCCCTTTTCCCTTCCCTTCATTCCCCTTTGTCTTATCCAATGAACGTCTATTCTTCCCTCCCCAACCCTTTATTGTGCATTGGCATCCACATATCAGAGAACATTCAATCATTGTTTTTTGGGATTGGCTTATTTCATTTAGCATGATAGTCTCCAGTTCCATCTGCTTACCAGCAAATGTCATAATTTCATTCTTTATGGCTGAGTAATATTCCTGTGTGTGTGTATGTTTGTGTGTATGTATGTGTATGTGTGTGTATTTTTTTCCATTCATCTGTTGAATGCCACCTAGGTTGGTTCCAGAGCTTAGCTATTGTGAATTAAGGTGCAAAAAATATTGATGTGGGTGCATCCCTATGGTATGCCAGTTTTACATACTTTGGGTATATGCCAAAGAGTGGGATAACTAGTTCAAATGCTTGTTTCATTGCAAGATTTCTGAGGGATTTCTATACTACTTTCCAGAGCTTGGGAGGTTGAAGCAGGAGAATTGCAAGTTCAAATCCAGTCTCAGCAATTTAGCAAGGCCCTAAACAACTTTGCAAGACTCTGTCTCAAAATTTGAAAACAAACAAACAAACAGACAAAAAGTGCTGGGATATGGCTCAGTGTTAACCCCCCATGGGTTCAATTCCTGGTACTAAAACAAATAAAAATAATGTTTCATAAATCACTTCTGAAAAAAACCTCGTTAATTTTCTTAACTGGTGTTTTAAGATTATGTTCACATACAAAAACACATCAACCATTTGACACCCAGAACAATATTCTGCCTTCAAAATGCAGGAAATCTTTTTATTTGAAACCCTAATGAGCTTTAGGAGACATTATTCTAAGTGAAAACAGCAAATGTAGGAGGTTGTGCTCTATGACCTCAATGAAGTATGGAATCAAAACCAGTTGCTCTGTAAAAGCAGAGAGCAGGATGGTGGTTCCCAGGAGCTCGGGGTTTAGGAAAACAGGAGCTGTTACCCAAAGAGTACAAAACTTCAGTGATGCAGCATGAGCCAATTCTGGACATCTGTCCTACAACTGGGTCTCCACAGTGAATAACACTCTGTTGTATGCTTAAATTTGCTGCTCTGTGAGCTGGGGTTATGGCTCAGTTGCAGAGCAGTTGCTTGGCACATGTGCGGTCCTGGGTTCAATCCTTAGCACCACACAAAAATAAATAAAAGAATGGTATTGTATCCAACTACAAGTAAAAAAATGTTTTTAATTGTTCTGCTTGAAAGTGTTCTCACTACACACACACAAACACAAACACACACAGACACACACACACATATATGAGTGGGTGGATATGTTAATTAGCTTATTTACAGTAATCATCATTGTACAAGATACATGTATATCACATGGTACTTTTATTTTATTTTATTTTTAAGCAGTTGTTATTATACTAAGGTATTAAGACAAGTACAAAATAACCTTGTAATCAGGGTACTGTATCAGTCAATAACAAAGGAAAGACCACTACAGTATGAAGAGATATACAAATGGCTCAAGTATACAGCTTTCATAGTTAACAGACAATTTTAAATGGGAAGTTGGTTTCTTTTACAAATGGTAAATTTTCTTGAAATAGGAAAAATAACATACAGTGCTCTAAGCATGAATAATCATGCAAACAAAGAAAAGCAGTTTAAAACTAATGCTCTTAGGGGCTGTGGTTGTGGCTCAGTGGTAACGTGCTTGCGTGAGGCATGCGTGAGGCACTGAGTTGAATTCTCAGCACCATGTTACAAATAAATAAAATAGAAGTCCATCAACAACTAAAAAAATATTTAGGAAAAAAAAATCTCATCCTCTTTGTATATAACAGACTCAATTGCTTCTATTTAACAGCCTTAGGAAAAACATGCCTATTCCCTTTCCTAGCTTTAAGGACAATTTCCTCTAAGGAATACTAGTGCAGCATAACCTTAAATAATTTAAAGTTAAAACCTACAGAGTAATTAACACCTTGCCAATCTAGATATAACAGTGGCCATCATTCTTCACCTGTACTTCTCAGAATAAATCCCGTAGGCTAGCAGGATAAGTTTGTGCCATAGAACCTTCTCCACAATGCCACAAATCCCCTTCTATGACTTCATCCCCCCTCCCCCACATTGACACTAATCCCCCCAACCACAAACAGTGCAGTTTATGAAGCTTTCCTTGAAAATGGTTTTGATGAATGTCCTGGCATACATGGTTCTCAAAAGTCACCTCTGAAAACCACAGGTAATGGAAATGAATTGTGTTCTTGCATTTCATTTTAAGGCTTCACTAGGTCAAAAAGGTGTGCTCTGAGTGTTTGAGGTTTTGTTGTGTGTGCGGGTTAAAAAAAAAAAAAAAAGATAGATGGTCTGGAATTTAATGGGAGAGAACCTCTGTTTCCCCAAACAAGCTGAGAGTCAGAAGGGAAAGAGTCGCAAGCTCAGGCCCCCAGTTCTGCTCAGCTTGCAGTCCTCTTCCTGGCTGGATTCTTTCACAGGAACCAATTATTGCTTCCTTGGTGCTGTTATGGGACTGCTCTGCAAAGGCAGTGACCCTGGTCAAAGTCCACCTGCAACAACCCTGCTCTATAAAACCAGCCCCAGAGACTTACCCCAGGGAAATTCTTCAGCTGTCAGGGTCACTGAAACTGCCTTAGTGCAGTTGTGAGTACATGCTTAATATTTGGCATATCTGAAATGATTACTGGCACAGCATTCCCCAATTTAATGTATAAATGTATAAATGATAATTTCAATAAATCTTCAAAGCAAGCTTATGAAGCAATTAAGATAATTAATGCATTTTATAGATTAAAGTGGGATAATTAAGTAAATATATATATATATATACACATAAATAAACACATATATACATTATACAAATGTGTATATGCATGTATACATACGTTTCATGTGTATGTATATGGGTCTACATGTACATGGGTGTATGTACATATGTGTTTGTATAGCTATATACATGCAGCTAACAAGAGGTATTGAAAAGCTATGAACTCAGAAAGTCTGGTCCTAGAGTCAGTATTCTAAATTCCCATGACCTACCTTCACAACTCTCTAGAAGGTGCACAATCTACAGGTAGCATAAGATCAGAGGAACAGCACACATGAAAGGGAAAGTGAGAGAAATTATCCTAATCACATACTTGCTTTGTTTCGGGTTTTCATCCCTAGATCTTGAAAAATGGATGCTACAGCTACCAAACTACATGTTCAAATCAGCAGTAAGGATTACGAGTATCCATTTCATGCATCTCAGCATAAATGTCACTGGTTCTCATTGATTGTAGGTTGGCTAGGTGATTATCCTGAGAGTAATAGCAGAGCAGCCTGGTGTTGTGGCATACACCTACAATCCCAGCTACTCAGGAGGGCGAGGTAGGGGAATCACAAGTTTGAGGCAAGCCTGAGCAAAAATAAAACTTAAAAAATGAGCTAGGACTACAGCTCAGAGTCAAAATGCTCCTGGATTCAATTCCATATGCTACCAAAAAAAAAAAAAAAACCAAGAAGAATATCAACTAGTAGACTAGTTATCCCCAGTTAGCTTAGTTGCTCCCATCTCCTATAAGGTCCTATAAGGGAATGCTATACCCCCACAGATGGAATCCAGTGTCTCTCTTGCTTCTCTTTAGATCTGCTTTCTCAGGGTGGGTGTGCTTTTCAAACATGTTCTTCTGAGGTTGAAAGTGGCAGCGGCTCTTGACATCGCTCCTGATTCAAGTCAGATGGAAATAATAAGTATCAGTTTCCCTAAGATCTCAGCAAAAATTTAATTGTATCTCATGAACTCTAATTCAGTCAGAATTTATCTAAGCAGGGTGAATGTACTATAGTTCAGGTCTGGGTTATGTACTCCAGTTCTAGAATCAGGTGACAGGACTGACCCACAACCTTCAGTGGGTTACATAGATGCTTAAATGAACAAATTTAACTTACACATGATTTCTTTTTTTTTATCAGCCTTAGAATCTTCCCAATAATACAATCACAGCTCCTTGAGTAATATAGAAAAGGCATGAACTAGTTTAGATGAAAAGATTCTAGGAGAATTTCTGGCCTTAGGGTATCAATCCATGGGCTTTTATTCCCCATAGGAGGCAAAAATTTCAGAAGGACTTGCATAAAAAGCCCTATCAGATATTGCAATATTTTCTCGTCTTCCCAATTTAACTTTTTCCTAGTATTTAAATGACCCAGTAATTCCATAATTAACAAAGCAGATCAAAGAAAAGGCTTCTGTGTTATTTTTCTCTTTCTCATTTTCTTTGAAATATTATCATCTGTAGCATCACCATACCAAACCTGATTCTTCAATTGTTGCACAACACTGGACACCAATACCATGTATTTTTTTTTTAATGTCTTCCCCGTGCCTTTCGGTAGCCACCGATCTTGTAAAATTATGTATATTTTTTTCTAGATTAAAGGCATATAATCTTATAGATAAGAAATGTAGAAGAGTGTTTGTGCATGCGTTCACATACACACACACTCACATACACACACACACACACACATCACCATGTACACGAACAGATAAGAACTTTATGGGATAATTAGTAATTCTAAGACATTAATAAAGAACACAGAGGAGAAAGATACTATCAAATCTTCTTAATATTCTACCTCAAATTCTATTACATAAAGCATTCTCCCAAACACCAATATGGTGGACACACCTATCCCTGCTGTTCAGATAGAACAAAGGAAGCTAAGAGAAGTTGAGTTTTCTTTTCATTAGAAATCACTGAGGACTCAGGAGACCTGGCCTCTTTTTGGAGTATAAGCAGACATAACTCTCTCTCTCTCTCTCTCTCTCTCTCTCTCTCTCTCTCTCTCTCTCTCTCACACACACACACACACACACACACATGACTATAAAGAAATTAATTTGTGTGAAGCTATAATGTTTTGAAACATTCCTTACATGTGATTAATTCTATTTATTCAGGTTCTACACCAATCCATTTTGTTAAAAACTAGCCATCAAATTGAACTTTGATATTAAAACTGGTCTGATGACTATATATATAATATAAACATGCATACCTATCAACACAGCCTTGTGCAGTCTCAAGGATAATAGGCAAGCAAGAAAGAAACAGAAGAGGTGGAAAAGGTAGGGAAAACGTAGAAAGAAGATAATGCTGAAGAGTGAGTAAGAAGAGGAGCAGGGAAGAATCTCAGTCTACAAAGGACACTGTCTTTTGAGCAACTGGAATTGAGGTCCTTGAAGAAGACATTGGAGTAGGTCAATGGGCAGGGTAACTCTTACAGCTCTTGTTACAAGGCAAGGACAATTAAATTCAATACATATATTAACTCATTTAACTTTTCTCCACCCTAATGAAGCAGGTATGGTTATTATTATCCCATTTCCAGGGATAAGAAAACTGACCTCAAATGTCTAAGCAACTTGCCCAAGGTTATATAATAGTAAGAGATAAAGAGTCTGTGACCTAGAAACCCTGTCACTGCTTTTCAAAGTGGCCGGACAAGAGTTGAGAAGTGCAAATGACACTGGAGATAGAGATAGAAAGCGGCTGTTGAAGGACAGCAGTATTTAGTGCAAAGCACGTGAGAGGCACCCAGAGCATATTTCACAGGTATTGAGGATATTCAGGTGGTAGAGACTCTGAGAGGGAATGTTGAAAGTAAATGGGAAAAGGGATCCCTCATAAGATGCAGGTGGGCTAAAGAAGTGAGAAAGACAGGGGAGAACAGATAAAGAGAGTAATTCAGGTAGCTAAAAGTTTCCCTTTACTAAAATGTCAGCCAGAATTGTAAGGTCAGAGTCAGCCCCTCCCAGATTCATCTCAGGAGTGGCCACCATCTTCACAGGCAGATCCCACACAGATGTACAGTGGTGAGATTCTAGGAGTTGATAATATCTATGTAGAGCTGAGCACAGTTATCCAGCAAAGAGTGGCCCCCCAACAACTCTAACAATCCCATTACTTGTTATACTTATTACCTTCTTTATATTGTGTACCTATTATAGGTTACCTGGTAGTGACACAAACACAGGAATTGTTTTTTGCCAAGTCTGGATCCCACTTTTGCCACTTATTATTCATTATATCTTTGGTAAATTCCTTGCTTTCTTGGTCTCATTTTTCTTTTCTCAGAAATGTTCCTAATAGATATCAGCCCAGTACCGGAAGCATCCTGTCAACGCCCCCCCCCCCAAAAAAAAAAACTTGTTAGAGTTCAACATATTTTGCCATTATGATCAGCCAAAGAATTAATGCACAGCCCTTGAAGCTGATGGAGCTCACAGTTTAGCAGGAATGAGAAACATGTAAACAACCACAGCAGTGTGTGTCAGACATCCTATAAACACAGGCGCAATCTGCAGGGCAAGAGACTGCAGATTAGAGACCACGTCACCTCATTTTTAGGAGGCTGCATTTGAGGGTATCAACAAGGTCAAGGTGACAACACAGCTGCTTCAGCAAAGCTTGAGGAATAGCAAAGGGATTCCACAGGAGAATTTAAACTTGACTCTTAGAAATACCCAGGAAAATGGCAAGGTTGCATTATAGGTTTAAATATAAATTTCATCAGAAGCCTGGGAAATATTTCTGAGGTTCAGCATTCCGCCTACACACCTGAAAGCAAACCTTTGTCAAACTACAAATTCCATCACAAAGCAATTCTTCACATTATTTGGCAATCATTTGTCATGTAGTAATTATCCTATTAATCCAAATTAAACCCTTATCTTCTGCTCTTCATCCAAAGTGTGAATATAACAATTACTGGGGAGATGAAAAGGGGGAGAATTTCAGAACCATGCCTTGTCATGAGACTAGATGTCATGTATTTTTAGCAGCAAGAAAGAAATACAGTATCAACATATATAAGAACTGAGATATAAGAATGTGTCTCATAAATACAACAAATTATAGGTTTTTAAAGGTCTTCAAAGTTCACATAGTGATCTTCTGGGAGAATCTATAGAAAGAAAGCAGGCTCAGTTATTGAGTACACTGGATTCTAGAAATTTCTTTTACATATCTAAAGACATTTACTTAATACAGGATCCTCTGGCATAGATCCAAAACACAGCAGCAGTGAGACCCACCACCACGGAGGAGCCTTGTGTGAATTTCTAATCATCCCCTGGAGGACCTGTTATTAATCAGATTTTTGAGCCTCACATTAGAGACTCTATTCAGTAGATTGAAGTGTGGTTCTGAGATCTGCACTTTTTATTTTTTTGTTTGTTGTTTGCTGTTTTTGTCATTTTTGGTGTATGACAGTTAATATGATTGTGGTTCATTTTGACATATTCATAAATGCATATAAAATAGTTTTCTCCATTTTAATCTTCAGAACTAATCCATTCCCTTCCCCCACTCCCTCCTCTAATCCCCTCCCTGTACTCTGTGGTCTTCCTTCTGTTTACATATTTAATTTTTTTAGCTGATACATTATAGTTATACATAAAATTGGAATACATTGTGGTACACTCATATATGCACCTAGTGTACTTTGGTCATCTTCATATTCACCAGTTCTTCCCCTTTATCTCCCCTCTTTTCTCTTATTTGATTCCCCATTTCTAGTCTGTTGATCTCCCTTCTGTTTTATTCCATTTTTCTCTAGCTTCTGCATATGAGAGAAAATATTCAACCCCTGACTTTATGAGCCTGGCTTATTTCACTTAGCATGATATTCTCCAGTTTCATCCATTTACCAGAAAGGGACATATTTCATTCTTCTTTATGGTTTAGTAGAACTCCATCGTGTATATATACCACATTTTCTTTATCCATTCTTCTATGGGCACTAAAGCTGGTTTCATAAATTGGCCATTGTGGATTATGCTGCTATAAACATTGGTATTAATATAGCACTGAAGTATGCTGTTATTAGTTCTTCTAGATAAATACTAAGGAGTAGGATAACTATAGGGTTTTTTTGTTTTTATATAAGCTCTCCAAGAAATTCCCAGAGCTAAGAGTAGAAAATTAGTGACAACTGACAAATGCAAATCTCACATGATAATGAGAAGTCTTAGGCTGTTAGATAAAAATGCAGACTTCAGGCCACAGCCAGACTTACTGTATCAGAACTTGTGAGCTCTGAGCCTACATGCTCTATTTTAACTTCCCATGCCTTAGATTTAGCTTCTGTCCTAGTGTGAACCTACGTACATGACAGAGGTCTATAAATTCATCTGCTAACAGTACCAGTTAGTTCAGCACTGGGGACAGCTCTGAGTTTAATTCACTTTTACCTACTGGACTTGTTATGGAATTCTGGGTGAGTTCCATAGCCAACTAAAGTCTTAATGGCTCAGCTGTGAAGTATTCAGAGGTCATTGTGAAGATTAAATTGTAGCCAGTTTAAAATCCCTAGTAAATTGTCTGGCAGATAGTGAGAACTGAATATTCACTTCTCCCTGCCACAACTTTATTTATCTCTTAATAATATGAATTCAGATTTGAGAAAGTTCAGAATTTTTGTCAAGTAATTATGATCAAAACAAAAATAAGATCATTTTTCACTTCTGCTAAATCATAAAATAAAAATAAGGATAACACCAATTTCTGATAAAGCTGAAATGAAACTGGAACATGAATACATTACTGTAAGCAGTATACATTGGCAATGTCTGTTGAAAATTTGATGCGCTTTTAGATTTTTTTTTAAAGTGATCAGATTTTGTTTTTAACTTAACCATTTTCCTCCTGGGAAATTTACTTAAGAAAATTGCATTCAAGAATGGAAAATTATAATTTTTAGAAAGATGACCATTTCAGCATTATTCAAAAAATAAAGAATTTTACAACCGTCTGAGTGTCTAACAAGATATTGAACAAGAAACATCAGATTAGATGTAATGTTATTGCAAAGGTTTAAATATGTCTCCCAAAGTTCATGTATGGGAAACTGAATCCCCAGTGTATCAGTGTTGAGAGGTGGGACCTTTATGAGGTAATCAGATCCCTAGGGCTCTGTTGTGTGAATGAATTGCTGCTGTTAGTGCAAGAGTGAGTGAGTTATCAAGGGAATATATTCATAATAAAATAAGGAGCTCTCTTTCTCTCTTACACTCTCATGACTTTCTGCTTTCTACCATGGGATGACAGGTGAGAAAGCCCTCACCAAATATAGAACTTGACTTTGGACTTTCCAGTCTCCAGAACTTTAAAATATAAATTTCTGTTGTTCCTCATAAATTTCCCAGTTCATGGTTTTCCATTATAGCAACCTCAAAACATACTAAGACAATATGAAGCCACTACAAGTAACAACTAAAATTACACAGATAAAGGAAAAAAGTCACTATAATTTGAGAAAACCAAAGTATGAAATTGTATCTATTCCATGATTATAAATTTAAAGCATTTATATATAGAAAGCATGGGAAATGAATAATTAAGTGGCTATATGGATGAAATGTTATGGTTTTGCTTCACACACAGAGGGTTCTGATATAAAGCCACCTTGAACATCTCTGATAATCACAGAAAAATATAATTTATATAGAGATCCACCCTATGTGGCCCTAAACAGAAGCATATCAGGTTTCCTTGACAGGAAACCAAAAGGAGGATATCCACAGGTGCAAGTCAAACTGGACACAGGAAACTGAGACAAGCCCAGAATCAGGTGCAAATGCAGGGCAGGAAGGGAGCATTGGTCCACAAGGCAGCTGCACTCTGATGGGATCAGGAGTGTGGATACCCTCATAGGATTGTTAGGTCATGAGGCATGGACAGATCCCTCTGGCTCAATGAATCAGGAGTGAAACCAGCAAGAGTGCATTTTCACATAACAGTTTAAAAAGAATTGTGAATCAAGAACAGAGCCAGGCACTAGCTTTGATGCCTTAGAGAACAGATTACTCCTGTCCTGTGCCTTCCCCTCTCCTCCATGTCTCTACCTGCTCCAAGGTCATGCTCAATACCCTGGGCAGAGTTTTGTTAATTAGAATTATGCAGGGAATGTATTCACTTACTAGGGCAATCATAATAAAGTGACTCAGATCAGTAGATTAAGCTACCAAAATTTATAGTCACACAATTCTGGGGGCTGGAAATATGAGATCAAGATGTCAACAGGGTTGGCTTTCTGTGAAGGTTCTCCTCTTGGCGTGTAGATGACAATCTTTTAACTCACATCTTCACATCATCTTTCCTTTGTAACTATCTGTGCATCAATCCTCTTCTCTTATGGACACCAATCAGATTGAATGAGGAACTATCCTAATGACCTCATCTTAAGTTAATCACTTCTTGAAAGGCCACAGAATACAGTTACATACTGAGATTCTGGAGGGTTAGGACTTCAATGTATGAATTTTGGAGTGGAAACAATTCAGCCAATGGCCATTGCCCTACTTAGCTCAGAACATGAAAAGACTCCTTTGAAAAAGATAGGTCTCAAGTCACGTGACACTGTGTGTGCCTGGGTAGAGAGACTCTGGGGTCTGGGAAATATCTTAATGACTGCCTTCCCTAAATTCTTATTTTATATAATAGGATGAGGCTTGGGAATTAAGTTGGTCTCACAGAACTTTAGCTGGTGAGTTCACTGCTCATTTTTTGAATCTTCTTTACCTATTGGCACACTAAACAAGGCTTCACTTCTTAATTTCATCTTCCTCATTCCTGGACTTTCCTTTGAAGTAGTCCCAGTTGATTATGTCCTAAATAGGGGTCCCTACAGATGCTGACCTCAGTATGGAAGAATTCAGAGCAAAGGTCAGAGAGTATAAGACTCATGCTTCTCACGCCTGAGGTGTGGCTCTATCAGATACCATTGAAGGTCAGGGAGTCAAAGACTCTATCATATCCCATATCTGCACAGGCAGAGTGGAAGAGCAGTTCTCACCAGAGGATTCCACTTCCCCACCTAGCAAGAGGAAAGCCCAGGTCAAGATAATCCCTGATCCTGGGGATCAGATAGGGAGCACAGAGAGACAATGCCATGGCCTATCTGACTTCTTCTCCACACTCACCCTTTTCTAGCACTCCTTGCTGATCCTTAGACATGCCAGGTACCCTTGTTCTGTCTGAAGAATTTGTAGTGGTCACTCATCTCTCTGTGAGACACTTCCTTCAAATATCCACATGGCAATGTCCTTTATATTCTCTCACTAAAATCTATTTGATCATCCAGTTTTAAATTGCAGGCTCTATGCCCTCCAGTCCGGACCTCTTATCATCTATTCTATTTATGTGTTTCTATAGCAATTATCATATTCTAATATATTCCATGATTTATTTAGGTTTTTTTTGTTTGTTTATGGTCTATCTTGGTACAATTTTAGTCACAACAAATTTTAGGAAGTAAGCAGACATTCAATAAATAGCCATTGAATGGAATGAATGAATGAATGAATGAATGAATGAGTAGCAGTGTGGGAAAACTGAGTACTCTTTCTTATAGGCAGTTTAAGTTATTCAATAACAAACATGGAAGGAGAGAAAAAGGGGTGTTTAAAGAAGGGGGCGATTGGTTATTCTTCTGTGTCCTGAATTGGATTGTAGAGGCATAAAAATTTCAACTGTCATTATATAATAGCTATATGTCTTATATTTACTGAAAATCTATTTGACTCCAGTCAATTCACAATGTTACATCACACAACAATTACATTTTACAGGTCCAAAAAAGTTCAGAAAAAAAAACAGGTGACTGGCTCAAGGTCACACAGCAAGTAAGAAGAATGAAATCAGCACTCAAATACAAATCAGTCTAGCAGTCCATTGTCATCCATTTAGTAACATACCAGATGCTAACACTCCATCTTTATATTCCTGGAGGAACAACATTGCAAATGGGGGAAAATTCATTTTCTAAAGATTTTGAGAAAGACTTAGTCTGACCCCAGTTTTATTTTATTCTGAATACCAACTCAATTCTTCCATAGGAACCCCACTTCAGTGTTATTGATCAGTTTTAGGGTGTGTCCTCTAGCATTTGATATTAATAAATGTTGAAATATATCTTACATGATGAGGGAATTTTATAAAGTGAAGAGAATTAAATATTTACAGCATTACCACTCTTTTTTTTCTTTTCTATATTCTTTCTTTAGCGTGGGGGGTGGGGTAACAGATGGGCAGTAAGTGCCATTGGCTTTCCTAGACAAGGGATTCATTTGTGCAAGTTCCTGCCCATCATCACATGTATCTGCTCAACTAGGGGACAGATCCCACAAGATGTGCACAGCAGACCTGGGACTTGTGGTCACATATGTCTGAAACAGGTATGAATCATATCACATAAGAGAGGGGTAAAGAGCATTCATTTTTCCTAAAGTGGAATTTAATATATGTTTTCAGTTCCCATTTTGACAGGTGCAAATATTTAATCTGAATAGATTTAAATCTGTCCTAGGCAGCTGGTTCATGGTTTCCTTACTGTGGAGGAGAGGCCATCAGATGCCATGTTTTGCTGAAGATGGGAGTAGAACAGATATCCTATCCAACAGAACAGGCAGAGCAGTGTTCACACTCTGAAATAAACCAGCAAGCCCTCTTCATCTTCCCTGATTTCCTCATCTGAGATGGTTAGTTTCATGTGTCAACTTAACTAGGTTAAGGGTTAGATGCCCAGCTAGCTGGCAAAACATTATTTCTAGGTATGTCTTTGAGGGTATGTTTCTGGAGGATATTAGTATCTGATTTGATGGACTGAGTAAAGAAGATCCAACTTTAATTCTAAGAGATTTTGATAGAATATTTTGGGTTTTTTAGGTATAGAATCATATCATATGCAAATAGTGATAATTTGAGTTCTTATTTTCCTATCTGTATCCATTTAATTTCTTTTGTCTGTCTGATTGCTCTGGCTAGAGTTTCAAGAACTGTGTTAAATAGAAGTGGTGACAGAGGGCATCCCTGTTTTGTTCCATATTTTAGAGGGAATGCTTTTCAATTTCTTCCATTTAGAATGGTGTTGGCCTGGGTCTTACCATGAATAGCCTTTACAATGCTGAGTTATATTCCTATCCTTAGTTCTTCCAGCATTTTGAACATGAGGGGATGCTGTATTTTATCAAATGCTTTCTCAGCATCTATTGAGATGCTCATATAATTTTTATCTTTGAATCTATTGATGTGATGAATTACATTTTTTGATTTCCATATGTTGAATCAACCTTGCATTCCTGGGATGAACCTTACTTGATCTTCATGCACTATCTTTTTGATATGGTTTTGTATTTGATTTGCCAGAATATTATTGAGAATTTTTGCATTTATATTCATTAGAGATATTGGTGTGAAGCTTTCTTTCTTTGATGTGTCTTTGTCTGGTTTTGGAATCAGGGTGATATTGGCCTCATAGAATATGTTTGGCAGTGTTCCCTCTTTTTCTATTTCATGAAATAGTTTGAGAAGTATTGGTGTTAGTTCTTCTTTAAAGGTCTTGTAGAACTCAGTTGTGTATCCATCCAGTCCTGGGCTTTTCTTGGTTGGTAGGCTTCTGATGGCATCCTCTATTTCCTTGCTTGAAATTGATCCATTTAAATTGTGTATATCTGCTTCTAGAAATTTGCTGATGCCTTTGATATTTTCTATTTTATTGGAGTACAAATTTTCAAAATAATTTCTAACTATCTTTTATTTCTGTAGTAATATTTCCTTTTTCATCACAGATGTTAGTAATTTGAGTTTTCTCTCTCCTTCTCTTCATTAGCATGGCTAATGGTTTATTAATTTATTTTTTCAAAGAATCAACTTTTTGTTTTGTCAAATTTTTCAATTGTTTCTTTTGTTTCAATTTCATTGATTTCAGCTCTGATTTTAATTGTTTCCTGATATATTTTGTTGACTGAGATATAGGCAATTACAGTGAAAAATTAAGGAAAAGCCTAGCAAAAAGAATCCCTAGGGGAAAAAAATTAATGGTCATAGTTCACAAAATAATTCTATGTGTATAACAGAAGTGTTACATTTACAAGTCTGCTTCCATAAAAATGCTAGAAGTGCCAAATTACCTTTACCTGGACTAATACCCATTCCCCTGTCAGGTGGGCTAGCAACAGCTTATATATACAGGTTGAGTATCCTTTATCTAAAATTCTTTGACCAAATGTGTTTTAGATATCAGAGGTGTTTTGTTTTGTTTTGTGGAGTTTGAAATATTGGCACAAACATGACTCGTTGAACATCCCAGTAAATCTGAAATGCTCCCAAATTTGAAACTTTTTGAGCATCATCAGTGCTCAAAAAGGATTTCAGAACATTTCAGATTTCCCATCATTTAAATTTCAGATTTTCAGGTTAGGAATGCTCAATATGTATGTAGAAAGAAATTGGACAAATAAATGTATTCTATTGTATAGCTATAGAAGGAAAAGTAAACGTGTGGACTTCAGCCAGAATTCTGAAAAGTATCCCTCAGGACAAAGCAAAGAGCCACCAAATTAACAACAGATAAAGATATTGAACAAATCAGAAGAAAAATTTAGTGTTAGCGAGCTGCCATTAAAAAGCAGAAGCCTAGTGTGTACAATCTGTACATAAAGAGTCCTGACTTCAACTAAAACTGTGTTTATTCAAATATTCTTTCTCTTGAGTAATGTGTGCAATAATGCAAACAAATTTAAAAAAAAAACATAAAGCACTGAATGCCTGGAAATGAACCAATGAGTTGAATATCTGAGAGGAAATGGTGCCATGAGTGTTACTCAAGTTTTATAGTAGATAGAGCCCATCTGTCAATAATCTGCAGAGATGTTGCTTGCTATTCTTTTTTGTTTTTATTGTCAATGTTGCATTTTGCACAGTGGATAGCAGAATTTGTTTAGAACAAACATCTTTGTTTCTAATTTACTTAATAATTTCCAGAAAAATCCTTTTTTTTTGAATTTGATATTTTCTATATGTACTTTTCTGGACAGAAATGTTAGTATGTGTGTATGTTTACTCTAAATATCCAAGTGCTATCTGTGGACATTCGCTCCTCTCTCATTAAAAACAGATCCAAGTCTCTTTTGTTGTAGTAATGATGCACAGAAAAACATCACCTAAATTTCAGTTGATTACAACAACAAATACTTTTTACTCACAGTTCTGTGAGTTGTCTAAGACTGCTCTGAAGGTTGAGGTCTGCTTCATGTGCCTTTCTTACCCCAGTACCAAAATCAAAGAAGTGGCTCCTATCCAAAGTGATTCTGTTTTGATGAGGGCTGGGGTAGAGGAGGCTGGCTGAAATTTTCAATGACTCTTAAAACCTTTCTTTACAACTGGTACTATCATTCCCATATTCCACTATTCGTAATAAGTCAAACAGTCAACATAAAGGTGATAGGGCTCAGTAGTTTTCTCTTCCAATGGGAGGAGAGGAGAAACTGAATATATTTGCTGAATAATAATATAATCTATCACAGTCCAAACTCTTGGTCTCAAATATTGATGCTTCTTCCCTCTGCATTCATGATAAACTGATAACCTCCCTCAGGATATCACTCTAAAAGACATCAGATTTGAAATTCAGTATCTTATACTAACTTCTATAGCAGTTTCAGATGTGGTTCCCATTGTTCCAGATACCTACAAGGTAAAATGAAGTTATTTTCCTTACACACATGAAAAATGGAAGTCACTGATTCATAATAATTCTCAATTTTTACTGGGCAAATGTCCCTTATGAAAGTGCTTCATAATCAACTACTCACATCTCTGAGGTTTATAACCACAAGCTTTGGTTTCTCACACAGTGGTCTGCAGGTCAGTTATGTTGACTTTCTCCAGGTAATGTCAGATCAGAGCCACTCCATATGTTTTCTTATTCAAATCCCCAGGATGAAAAAGTGACTACTGTCTAAGGGCACACTGTTTCACCATGGTGGGCTGGAGCACAAAAGGACCAATAGAAACATGTAGGTACACCTGCCATATTTCTTTGACCAAGTCATATATCCAAGTTAAACATTAATATTATTCTTCTCATTTCACAAGAGGAGTAGAGAATATTAGCTAAACCATATTAGAATCTATCATATAGAATGGAATATATGTTAGATAGTTTTTCCTCTTCCAAAGGACCCCAGTGAAAGTAACTTAGACTTAAAGTTGGTAGGTCTAAGAGAATAGTTAAATGTTCTTCATACAAGTTGTTCTGAAATAACAAGAGTAATTTTTCTTATCCATTGGATAAACAAAGGTGAGAGTACACTGGAGAACATAAATTACACTTTGTACAGAAAACTGAATAGCAAAGGTCAACAGAGAATTGGACATGTTTGAACTTCCAAAGGGGGGGAAAAAGCACAGAGGCAGAATGATAAAGATAAATTTTATATAAATGTAGACAAATTCAAAAAAGTAATCCATAATTCTTTTTTTACTTGTGTTGTTTTAAAGGAAAAAGAAGATAATTCCTAGGGAAATGGAAAATTCTGCAGGAAAAATTAATGAAGTTACAAAAAGATGAATTGGATCTAACGGTTAGGAAAGTTTCATGTATGCTTGTGAGAGTCAGATTCTTTGATATTAAAAATTACAGCATCACAACATTGCAAGCACTAAACAAAATTGCTCAACCCTGTTAAATATGTAAATGCCACTATAGTTTTGCAAAATCAGATTTAACATATTTGGGGGTTGGTCCATTGTTTATTTTCTGAAGCCAGTTTGGCTTGCTGCATGTTTAGTCAAGCTTGTAACCACTGTGATGGGTAAGAAAATACTTTAAAGTCAAAAGAGAGATCATATGGCTAAAGAAATCACATGTCTGACTCAGTCTTTCTAGAAAATCATAGACAAATATTGAATTATATGAGAAGTTTGTAAAATCTGTACTGAAGCAGAGAATGGGGAGAGAATTTTAAATTAATTATTTAGACATGATAATTTGCATATACCTTTCAGGACTTTATGAATTCCAAAGTTTCATTCTTAAAAAAGGTTTCATCAAAGAATAATAAATATTTGCAGTCCTCCTTTTGGTCCTGAGAGGTCAGACCAGATAAAAAACATACTTTCCTCAGAAGTGCCTGGATTAGGCATGCCACATGCAGAGAAGTCAAGTAAAGCAAAGAAAGGATAGGGAAGTTGCTTGCCAAAGATACATGACACCATTTGCTTTGTCACTTAAATAATTAAATTAAATTTGTTTATTGAATAGCTAACATGTTCAAGGTACTATAATATCCACAAGTTGTGTCACAGTGTTTACAATGGATATATTATGGTGGTGATCTCATAAAATCATATCACCTCGTGGCATGGTAGCCATCTTAATTTGTGTTGATGTTGGCACAATGACAAAATCGCCTTATGATATTTTCTCAGAAAGTATCCTCATTAAGTGAACCATGAATACATACATGAAATACGTGCCAAGAGAATACCAAAATAGGCAGGGCTGGAGACGCTGCAGATCCGAGACCTGGAGCATCGGAGGTGGTGATTGTAGCTCTTCAAGTCTGCAATCTTAAAAAATGGCCTCCAATAAGACTACATTGGCTGTGCAAAAGTGTAAGAACATGTCTATTTAGATGTGTTAATTATAACACATTGCATTAATAATAATCATAAGCATACAAAGCAAAAAATGGGAAAGAAACAGAATGGAAAGAGTAAAAAAGTTGAAGAGGCAGAGCCTGAAGAATTTGTGGTAGAAAAAGTCCTAGACCGACGTGTAGTAAATGGAAAGGTGGAATACTTTCTGAAGTGGAAAGGATTTACAGATGCTGACAATACTTGGGAACCTGAAGAAAATTTAGATTGTCCAGAGTTAATTGAAGCATTTCTTAATTCTCAAAAAGCTGGTAAAGAAAAAGATGGTACCAAAAGAAAATCTTTATCTGACAGCGAATCTGATGATAGCAAGTCAAAGAAGAAAAGAGATGCTGCTGACAAACCAAGAGGCTTTGCCAGAGGTCTTGATCCTGAACGAATAATTGGTGCCACAGACAGCAGTGGAGAATTGATGTTTCTTATGAAATGGAAAGATTCAGATGAGGCAGACTTGGTGCTGGCAAAAGAAGCAAATATGAAGTGTCCTCAAATTGTAATTGCTTTTTATGAAGAGAGACTAACTTGGCATTCTTGTCCAGAAGATGAAGCTCAATAACTATTTGCATTGTTTTTTTATATATATTTATATATATATATAAAATCTGGGTCTTGGTTTTTGATTTACTAGTGTGAAAAAATAACTACATTCTAATGAAAATCAAGTTTGATATGTTGGTTTTGAAAGTAGTATTGGGGAGTTGTTGGGTTTTATTTTTTTGTTTTGCATCAGTAGCACTGGTTACTTTGAACAAATAAAAGCTTTCTGTAGTTGCTTCCTTTATCAGAAAAGAGCATTTGATATGATGGTATATTTCCTCTGCTTTTCTGAAAGTTGGGGAAATTTCTGTAGTCATTACTCAGAACTTGTTTTTAACTCATATGCCTAAGGACCATTCTGGGGGTTTTGTTTATTTGTGTGTGTGTGTGTGTGTGTGTGCATGTGTACATAAAATACTTACATAATGGTTTTGGTTTTTTAAACATTCACCAACACAAAAACAATGGGTAGTAAACCCAAGTTCCTGAGATGCCATCATCCTCTGCAACCTAAGAAATGTCACTTCAAGTTAAATTGAAATTTTCCCTAAACTTAACCTTTCAGATTAAATAAGTGATTCTGTAGTTAATTGGACACTTTAAATTAGATGATTAAAAGCACATTAAATTTACATCTGTCGTCACATAAATGCAACAGTTTTATTTGCAAAATTCCTGAAAGGAAAAATACTATCACCGTGCCACTTCTGCACCCAGGCAAATAAACTAGACAAATCCTAGTTTGTCTTAAAATTATTGAAGAAAGAAGTGGGCATGTTAAGAGTTCTAGTTAGCCATTCCTTTTTTAAATGTTGAAATCTGCATACTAAAAGGTCATAATTCATGGAATGTCTTTAAGATTTGGCTCATGGAAACCTGATCAGATGGCTAAAGATGTTGGCAATTTATAGCCTGCTCACATAAATTGGTGAGGGAATTTTTACAGTCTAAACTATTGACCTGCATGTGTTTTCTTCACCCCTTAACATGTAGGCTCAGTCTTTTCAGTATTTGGATTACTGGTTCAACACAAGCCAGGAAAATAACTTTGTAGTAATCAGAATGTTACCCAACTGTATATTGTTTACTTTATTGTAAATACTGGTGAACAATGGTCAATAAATAGTTTTATATTCCTTTAAAAAAAAGAGAATACCAAAATATCAAACATGGAATTATCTCTCAGGTGCTCACACTTAAGTAGAACCATACATAGGCATTTACATGCACATGACTCTGATATAAAGAAGAAGATATGAAGACTTACAAAAAATTATTTAGTCATTTAAATCACAAGAAAAAAACCAGGAGAATGTTGTTTTCCTGAAAGAAGTATACTACAAGTGTAATGTCCTGAAAATGCAGACAATAATTTTAACTTCTAGTAAAAGATTGTCATAGATGAGCCAAGGAGAAGAGTATTACTACCAATGATAGAAAAAAAATAGAGAGGAAGGAAAACATTGGAAAGCATTGAAATATTAATTTAATTATTCAAGTCTATTAATATTAGCGTGTTTTCGCATAGTGACTAAAAATCAAACACTTGACACTCCTATGTTAGGATTACTAAGAGAAATCACAACATGCTTAGATACATTAAAATTTAAAAGAATTTAATAGAAAAAAATCAATCAAATAATGCAGGAAGGATAAATGATATCATCTCATGTGTGTGTAGATGTGTCTGTGTATTCTAATAATTATAGATGATTTGTTCTATATTTGAAGCTTACCACATTTGCAATCACCTCAAAAACACAGAATATAACACAGTGGAAAGTACTCATTTTGTGTGAGACCCACATAAGTGATATAGAAGTCATTCTATAACAAAGTGAACAAGGAAGGAAAAATGTAACTTTGAAGTGCCATAATTAAGATTTAGCCATCATATCACACCACATTTCCATTCTACACCATTCCATTAAGAGGGTATAGGCAAAGGCCACACACTCTTGCTGCTAGAGGGTCCATGTTCTTCGAAAGTATTTAAAAGGGAAGCTTTTTTATTGTTATGTCCTTAGAGGAAATAGCATAGTGTTGTGATTATTTTAATTCTTTCTCAAAAAAAGAAAACTCATAAGATAGGTTTTTCCTATCTTAGCATAGGAAGTAGTTTCCTGGCTACATGTTAAAGTATTTTCTTAATGCATAGCACTCATTTTTCATTGCATTACCTATAATCTATAATTCTACTTATGATTTCCTCTCAAGATTTATTCAGATTTGAGAGCAATTTTGACTTGTTCATATATTAAAATTTGTTAACTTTTCCATTATATTATCATCAGTAGATATGGTTTACATAACTTCTGTCTTTCAATATTTTAGTTGTGGCCCAGTATTGAACCCATTCGTAAATGTTTTGCATATGCTTGGAAAAATGAGTTCTAGCTTTGTACATAGATATATAAACAAACTTTATTAACTAAATTGTACCAATCCTGGGTCTTCTTATTTATTTTGGCTATTTAAACATCAAACATTTAGGGTTCGGCTAAATTTTTCCCTTGAATTCCCCTCCTCATCCCACTACGTTTTCTCAGGGTTAATCATGCAGATTAGGAGTCAGCTTCCCTGTTTTAAAGCCTCATTCTACTCCGAGATCTGCGTCAAACTAGTCAATGTCTTTCAATCTTATAAACTCTGCTTATAAAATGAAGATATCCCACTACTTCATCAGAACAGCTTTAGATTAAAAGAGATAATGCAAACATAGCAATTAACACAGTGTCTGACACAGAATATGGTCAGTAAACATTAGTTTTAGTATTATTGGTACTAAGAATAGTTGGTAGATTTTAATTATGCTCCGTTCACTTCTAATACTTTGTTAGATTGTTCATTTGATGTTTCCTTTTGCTGCTAGACACAGAGAGGTATTATGATTGGCTTTTGATCAAACTGATCAGCATCCTTTCTCTACAAAGCCTGATGGCATGACTGCCAGTGATTCAAATTCATCAACTTTTCGGATTAGGGTACCAGACCAATAATTCCCAAAGAGCAGTCCTCTCTCCTGTACATTAAAAACAGCAGGAGAGCGTTTTATAAATACGTCTTGTTCTAGTATTTCCGATTTGATGGATAGACTGCTGGAGCCAAGCAATTTGTAGCAGAAACAGTGATGGCAGCAGTCCAGATATGCAAGACGGATTTGAAAGAGACGAAGTGGCCTGAACCCAGCCAGAGATGAACCTCCCTGCATTGGTACACGTCCATGGTGGTAAGGTAGGTGGAATCAAGGCCTGGTGGTGAATAGCACACTTTCTGTGTTTTGGCATACATATCAGTCGTTTAAACTTGGGAATGTTACTTCCCCTGTCTGTTCCTCTGTCTGCTCACTTGTGGACTAGGCAGAAGACGACACCTACCTGAAAGAGAAGAGGTGAAAGCATTTACTCCACAATAAGTACTCAAGAAATCTTAGGGTTTTACTATTTCATATTTTGTTGTTGTTTTATCTTTATTATATTTAAATTAGCTTACAGAATAAAAAAGTAGCAATTAACTTCTTTAAAGGATACCACACAAGGGTCACAAAGTATCCCAGCAATGCTGATGGACATGCAACTATTTAGGAAAAAATTCAAAAATACAAATCAAGAGCCATAAAAATTAACGTTTTAATGTTCATCTACTTTAACCCACTAATCGTATTTCTGAGCATCTGTCCTAAGTAAATACTCTGCAATATGTAGAAAAAAATATTTATGTGTAACAGTGTTCACTGCACTATCATTTATGATGATAAGAAAACAGAACAAAGCTATTTTAATCATGCATCTATTAAAATTATGTTTACCAAATATTTATAACAAAACACATGTGAATAAAGGAAGGAGAATATGAAAACTCTGTATTATCACAACACATAAACAAAAGAAGAATCTACATAAAAATGTTAGTAGCATCTATTTCATGTAGGATGTTTGCATGTAATTTCTTTTTCTTTAAGCTTTGCTCCTTTTCCATACATTCCAAAATAAACATTTGTTTCCTCTATCATTCACACACACACACACACACACACACACACACACACACACACACACAATTGGAGCTGGGATTGTAGTTCAGTGATAAAGTGCTTTCCCAGCACAGATGAGGCCCCAGGTTTGATCCTCAGCACCACATAAAAATTAATAAATAAAACAAAGGTATTGTGTCCATTACAATTACAACAGTTTTTTTTTTTTTTAATTTTTAAAGAACACGTTTTATTCAAGCAGAGATTGGGTGATACTGAGGCTTAGCCGGTTGAAGGAATGCCTTGGTAGAGAACTGTGCTGGGAATGATTTGGAGTTTTCTCCATCCTCAGCCTTTCAGGTGGATCTCCCTGTGTGTGATGTTTCTCTTCCACGATGAGAGCATAACATGAAAACCAGGCTCACACATGCACAGTGCTCAGAGGCTTACATGGCAGGTGACAGTAACAACCATGACTTGGAATGTATCCCAAAGAGTCCTTCTAGCCAGCAGGGATGTTTCCCGGGGAAGCCTTGTGGGAGGAAAACACTCCCTGATTTTTTGCAGCTTCCTCAACGCAATGATGCATGCCACCAGTCAGGCCTCTCCTTTCCACCCCCACTATCTCTGTCACCGTCATCTTTCATCTCCTTTCAGCTCCTGTGTACACTGCTTGCTGCAGCAGTGCAGCCAACATCTCCCCACCTCCTGATAGGAAGGTCCCCGAGCTGCGATCATCCTGGTCACCACCTCACTGCCTCCAGAAACCAGAGGTCAAAAAATCAAGTTTTATGCAGTACTCTTTCATGGACAAAAGAGCTTTCTGATTTATAGTTGCACTGAAGGCATCTGGCCAGTGTGAGCGTGCTCGCTTGCTCTCTCTCTCGCTCTCTCTCTCTCTCTCAAATTCTCTTATACTTAATAGAATTATAGTATTTTTTTATTTTTTAAATCTAATTTTATTTTTTGATTAACATGTGTTAATTAAATTTAACTGCTACCTAAAAACATAAAATTGCACGTTAATGGAGTATCATGTAATGTTTGATAACGTAACTTTTATAATGTTTAAATTGGGTTAAACATGCATATCTTCTCCAATATTTATCATTTCGTTCTGGTGAAAACTTTAAAAATTCTTTCTTCTTCTACACACACACACACACACACACACACACACACACACACATATTTTGGTATTGTAAACTGAACCCGGGGGCACTTTACCACTGAGCTACATCCCTAGCCCTTTTTATTTTCTGAAACAAAGTCTCACTAAGTTGTTTAGAGTCTTACTAAGTTGCTGAGGCTGACCTCAAACTTCCAATCCTCCTGCCTCAGCCTCCCAAACCACTGAGATTACAGGTACGCACAACCACATTCTGCTAGCTTTTTGAAATGTACAGTATATTATGAAATATACAGCATATTATGATGACCATAGTCACTATGTTACAAAATAGCACACCAGAGCATTTTTGCTCCTAAATCCAACCCAAGTACCCATTTATCAACATTTCCCCATGCCTCCTACCAGTCTCCCTAGCCTCTAGTAGCCACCAATCTATTCTCAACTTCTAGAAGTCAACTTTAATAGATATACATATGAGTAAGTTCATGCAGTACTATTTTTCTGTGCCTATATTATATCACTTAATAGAATGACCTCCAGTTCCATGTGTGTTGCCGCAAAAAAAAAGGGGGGGTGAATTTTTGTTCCTTTTAGGAGTGAATAGTATTCCATTGTGTCTATGCACCATATTTTCCTTATTCAGCATCAGTTTATAGACATTTAGATTGTTTCCGTTTCTTAGCTATTCATGGCATTGCAGATGTCTCTTCAACATACTGATTTCATTTCCTTTGGGTATGCACTCAGTAGTGGAATTTCTGACTTTAATCTTCTGATGAACCTCTATAATATTTTTCATAAGGGCTGCACTTATTTATATTCCCACCAATAGTGTGAAAGAGTTCCCTCTTCCCCACATCTCCACCAACATTTGTTATCGGCAGTTTCTTTTCAATAACAGCCATTCTACTGGGATGAGCTGATAACTCACTGTGGTTTTGATTTGCATTTACCTGATAATTAGTGATGCTGAGTGTTTTTTCATGTACCTGTTGGCCATTTTTATGTCTTCTTTTAAGAAATGTCTTTTTAGACCTATTGCTCATTTTTAAATTGAGGTTTGTTTTTGGTTTTGTTTGTTTTATGCTATTGAGTTTAATTTAGGGTCCTTACAAATTCTAGGTATTGACCCTCTGTCAGATGTAGAGTTTGCAAATATTTTCCCTTATCCTGTGGCTGCACTCTGTTGATAGTTTCCTTTACTGTACAAAAGATATTCAGTTTAACATAATTCCATTTATTGGCTTTTGCTATTGTTTTCTGTTCTTTTGAGGACATCTCCAAAATATCCTTGCCTATTTTAATGCCCTGAAGCATTTCTTCTAGTAGTTTTCATAGTTTCAAATCTTACATGTAAGCCTTTAATTCATTTTGATTCTTGTAAGTGGTGAGATATTGAGGTCAAGCTTCATTCTTCTGTATGTGGATATCCAGTTTTTCCCAACAATATCTTTTGAGAAGATTGTCCTTTTCCCAACGAGTGTTCTAAGCAACTTTGTCACAAATAAGTAGACTCTCAATTCTTTTCCAATGGTCCAATTGTCTGCTTTTATGCCAATACCATGCTACTTTTATTACTGTAGTTTTGCATTGTGCTTTGAAGTCAGGTACTCATGCCTCTTTGTTTTTTTTTATTTGATCTTTGTTATTTTATTTGATCAATGGCTTTGACAATTAATTATTTTTATGTAGTTTCATATAAATTCTAGAATTGTTTGTTCTGATTCTATAAAGAATGCCTTTAGAATTTTTCTAAAGATCACATTGAATCTGTATATCACTTTGGGGAGTGTAGGAATTTTAAACAAAATTGATTCCTTCAATTTGTAAACACCAAATATCTAACCACTTTTTGTGTCCTCTTCAGTTTGGTTCATCAAATTGTATAATTTTCATTGCATAGATCTTCCAAATCTTTGGTTAAAATTATTACTAGATATGTATGTTTGCATTTCATAGCTCTTGTAAATGAGATTGCTTTCTTGATTTCTATCAATATTCAATGAAATATTCAATTCACTGTTGCATATAGCAAGGGGGTTTCCTTCCTTCCCTCCCTCTCTCTTTCTTTCTTTCCTTTCACCAAAGATTGAACTGGGGCATTTAACAACTGAGTCTCATCCCCAGACCTTTCTGCAGTTTGTTTCTGAGACAGGGTCTCACTAAGTTGCTTAGGGCCTCACTAAGTTGCCCAGATTGGTTTTGAACTTATAATTCTCCTGCCTTGGCCTCAAAAGCCACTAGGATGACAGGTATATGCCCTGCACCCAGCTGCATATAGCAACTCTTCTGGTTTGGTTCCTTTTATATCTGGCAACATTTATGAATTCATTTATTAGTTTGAATAGTTTTTTTAGATGGAGTTTCTATATGTAAGATCATGTTATCTGCAAACAGCAACAATTTGACCTCCTTCCAACTTGTATGCTCTTTATTTACTTGTTTTTTTCTTGTGCCTAATTGCTCTGGCTAGGACCTCCAGTACTATGTGGAATAAAAATGGTGAAAGTGGGGTTGGGGTTGTGGCTCAGTGGTAGAGCGCTCACTTAGAACATGCGAGGCCCTTGGGTTCAATCCTCATCAGCACCACATAAAAATAAGTAAACAAAATAAAAGTTATGTGTACAACTAAAAAAAAAACCAATTAAAAAATGATGAAAGTGGGGCTGGGGGTTTGGCTCAGTGGTAGAGCACTTGCCTAGCATGTGTGGGGCCCTGGGTTTTATCCTCAGCACCACATAAAAATAAATAAATAAAATAAAGGTATTGTGTCCATCTATAATTAAAAATATCTTTTTAAAATGCTGAAAGTGGCATCCTTGACTGTTTTAGATCTTAGCAGAAAGATTTCAGCTTTTTCTCATTCAGTATAACATTAGCTGTTGACTTAGTTTTTCACTGGTTTTATCATGTTGAGATACGTTTCTTGAATGCGTAATTTTTTCAATGTTTTTATCAATGAAATGATACTGAATTTTATGGAAAGTCTTTTCTGCATCAAATGAGCTGATGATCTTTATTTTTGTCCTTCATTCTGCTGATACTGTGGATCATGTAGAATGATTTCCTATATTGAACTATCCTTGCATTCCTGGAATAAATTACATCTAATCATGGTGAAATAATCTTTTTAATGTGCTGTTGCATTCAGAATGCTAATATTTTGCTGAAGATTTTTTAGTCTAGGCTCACCTAGACTAGACTCATAGACTCATCTCATCAAATGCATGTTGGTCTATAATTTCCTTTTTCATTGTTTTGTTGTATGTGGTATTAGCATCAGGATAATGCTGGTTTCATAAAATATGTTTGGAACAACTCTTGCCACTTGCATTTTTTGGAATAACTTAATTCCTCTTTAAATGTGTGCAAGAATTAATTGGTGAAGCCCTTGATTTTTTTTGGGGGGGGGGATGGGAGGTTTTTTTTATTACTGATTTTATTGTTTTTGTTTTATTTCCCCAAGACTGAGTCTTTGCAAGGTGTATGTGTGTCTAGAAATTTGTCCATTTCTTCTAGACTATCAAATTTCTTGGTATATGTTGTTCATAATAATTTATAATGATCTTTTGTATTTTTGTGGTGTCAGTTGTAATGTTTTCCTTTTCATGTCTGATTTTATTAGGGTATTCTCTTCACTTTTCTTAGTATCACTAAGAATTTTTATATTTTATTTATCTTCTTGAAGAATCAGATCTTCTTTTTCTGGTCTTTTATATGATTTTCTTAGTTTTCATTCCATTTATTTTTGCTTTGATCTTTGTTTTCCTTCTACTAATTTTCTGTTTACTTTGTTTTTGTTTTTCTGGTTTCTTGTTAAACCTCACAAGATCTTTCAGCTTTTTCAATGTGGGTGTTAATTGCTATAAATTCTCTCCTTAGTATTGCTTTGGCTTACCCCATACATTTTGGTATGTTGTGTTTCCATTTTCATTTGTTTCAAGACATTTTTAAATTTTCTTCCTGATTTTATGCTTGATCCACTGATCATGTTGTTTAATTCCCATATATTTGTTTTATAGTTTCCAACATTTTTCTATTAATTTCTATCTTTATTTTATTGTGGTCAGAAAAGATACTCAATATAATTTTTTTATTACTGAGATGCATTTTGTGGATTATCATGTGATCCATAAAGGAAGATGTTCCATGTGTTGATGAGAAAAAGTATGTACTCAGGAGCTGATGGATGGAATATGTAGATATTTATTAGGTCCATTTGGTCTAGGGTGCAATTTAACTCTGCTGTTTTTATTTATTTTCTGTTTGGATGATATGTGTTTTGTTGAAAGCAGGGTGTTAAATTCCCCAATTATCATCCTATTGTATTGAGTAGTGTATCTCCCTTTAGGCCTATTAATATTTGCTCCTATATTATATTTACATATGTACACATGTATATATATTTAGAATTGTTATTTTACTGTCTTCACCCTTTTATCATTATATGGCTACTTCTGCTTTCTTTTGAAACCTAGCTGCATGGACTATTTAATTCCTTCTTTTCATTTTTAGAATATGTATGTCCTTAGATGTGAAGTGAGTTTCTTGTAAGAAACATATAATTTGGTCTTATTTGTTTGCTTGCTTTCTATCCATTAAGTCATTCTCTGTATTTTATTTGGAGAATTTAATGCATTTACATTTGAGGTAATTATTGTTAGGTCTTACTATAGCGATTATGTAAATTGTTTTCTAGTTTTGATCTTGTAGTCTTTTCTTCTTTATCCCTCTCCTAAACTCTTCTTTTGTGTTTACATGAATTGCCCTTGTAGTATGTTTGGATTTCTTGCTGGTTATTTTTTTGTATTTTAGATTTTTGCATTGTAGTTACTATGAGGCTTGCAAAACTCATTTTTTATTATAATAACCTATTTTTAAAGGAGAGCAACTTAAAATGATTGAAAAGAACAGAAACAAAGAGAAAACATACTAATAAGAAGACTCTCCAATTGCACTTTATTCCTCCCCACAATTTGAGGTTTTGATGTATTACTTTACATCATTCTTTATTGCCTATCAATATATTAATTTAGTTATTATTTGTTTTATTTTTTAGTCTTCATACTACAGATATGAATGATTTATGCACAATGCTTACAGTATTAGAACATCCAGAATATACTTGTGCAATTACTTTTACCAGTGAATTTTATACTTTTCTATTTTTTTCTTTTTACTCAATGAGGTCTCTTTTTTTTCAGTTTGAAGAACTTCCTTTAATGTTTCTGTTCAATCTGGTGGAGCTATAGTCTCTTGGATTTCTTTAAAAAATCTTTTCAATAATTTATTAGCATTTCTAGTTTCCTTTCATTTTTTTATATGTTGTTTTGAGATATACATGACAGTAACATAGGGTGCACTTTAACATATTATACATGTCTTTCCTATTCCCAACCTCCCTCTCTTCCCTTCACTCTCCTTTGTCTAATCTGAACTTCTATATTTCCCCTCCCTATCCTCCCTTGTTGTGGGTTAGCATGCACATATTGGAGAAAACATTCAGCCTTTGGTTTGGGGGGCATTTGCTTATGAGGAACTTCCATGGTGTTTTCCATAGTGATGGTACTAGTTTGTATTTCCACCACAGCCTGCATTTTTCTCCACCTCCTCCCCAGCCCCTGTAATCCTTGTTTTTTTTTGTTTGTTTGTTTGTTTGTTTTTTTGGAGTATTCATTCTTACAGGGACAAGGTGACATTTCTTCACAATATTGATTTGTATTTCCATAATAATGCTGAGCACTTTTTCATATACCTTTCTTCTTTTTAAAAATGTCTACTAGTAACCTAGTATCCATTTTTTTTATTATTATATTGAGTCTTTCTTGTTCCTTATAAATTCTGGATACTAACCCCCTGTCAGAAGTATAGTTTGCCAATGCTTTCTCACATTCTCAATGCTTTATCTTCACTCTGTTAATTATTTGCTTGGCTGTTTAGAAGTTTCACTTTGATATAATCCTGTTTCTCTATTTTTGGTTTTGTTTTCTGTGCTTTGAGAGTTTTGCACAAAAACAAAAAACAAAAAAAAAACAAAAAAAAACTTTTTCATTCCAATGTCCTGAAGTATTTCCTTGATTTTCTTCTAGTAGTAGTTTTATAGTTTCAGGTTTTTAAGTCTTTAATCCAGTTTGAATTAAGTTTTGAAACCAGTGAGAGATAAGGATCTAGTTTCATTTTCTGCATGTGGATACCCAGTTTTCCCAGCACCATTTATTGAAAAGACTGTCCATCCTCCATTATATTCTTGATACATTTGTTGAAATGTATACATCAGTTGGTTGTATATGAGTAGGTTGACTCTTAGGCTCTCTAGTCTTTTCCATGGGCCTATATGTCTTTTTTTTTAATGCCAATACCATGTTGTTTTGATACCACTCTGTAAGATATTTTGAGTCAGGTAGTATAATGGCTCCTGCTTTGCTCTTTTTGCTCAGTGTCTTTGGCGATTTGGATGTGTGTGTATGTGTTTCCATATAAATTTTAAAACAGTTTTTTCTTATGTGAAGGATATGTTTATATTTTGGTAACAAGTCCATCTTTGTAGATCACATTGGGTAATATGTACATTTTAACAATATTGATTTTCCCTTGGAACTAGAGACCATTATGTTACATTATGTTAAATAAAATAAGTCAAACTCAGAAGGTCAAGTATCCTATGTTTTCTCTCATATGCAGAAACTAGAGAGGAAAAGGGAAAAGAAAGGTGGTGGTAGATCTCATGAAAATTAAAGGGAGATCAGTGGAGGGAAGGGACAGTGGGCTGAAAGGGGGAGGAAGAGGGGAGTGCTGTGGAGTGATATTGGCCAGATGCTATTGTTGTGTGCATGTACAAATATACAATAACAAACCCCATCTTTGTGTACAACTATAATGCACCAATAAAAAATGAAAAAAATTGATCCTCCAATCCATGAACTCACAATGTCTTCTCATTTGTGTGTGTGTGTGTGTGTGTGTTATCTTTAATTTTTTAATCAATGATTTGTAGTGTTCATAGTAGAAATTTTTCACCTCTTTGGTTAAATTTCTCCTTAGGTATTTCATTTTTTTAAAAAAATATTTTTAGTTGTAGAGAGAGACAATATCTTTATTTTGTTTATTTTTTATTTTTTTTAATGTAATGCTAGGGATCGAACCCAGTGCCTCATGTGCAGTAGGCAAGTGTTCTACCACTGAGCCACCACCTCAGCCCTCATTTATTTTTTGCAGTTATTTTAAATGAGATTGTTTTTTAGACTTATATTTCAGATAATTCATTACTGATATGCAGCCACTCTACTTATTTCTGTACGTTTATTTTGTATCTTGCAACTTTGTTGAGTTTATTAGTTCTAATTGTGTGTGTGTGTGTGTGTGTGTGTGTGTGTGTGTGTGTAAAGCCTTTGGGATTTTCTATTCCTAAAATCATATCATCTGCAGATAGTGGCCATTTGATTTCCTTTCCAATTTGGATGCCCTTTAATTCTTTCTCTTGCTCTATTGCTATTGTGTGAACTTTGTCTTGCTTCAGATCTTTGAAAGAAAACTTTCAGATTTTCCCTTTTTGACATAATGTTTGCTGGTGGTGTGTTATAAATGCTCTTATGTTATGGTACATTACTTCTGTACCTAATTTGTTCAGCATTTGTAATCATGAAGGGAGGTTAAATGTTATCAAATACCTTTTCTGTATCTACTAAGATACATTGGTGTCTTAGTCTCTTCTTTCCCCCTACTAATTTAGGGTTTGTTTTGTTTTGATTTTTTTCTAGTTCCTGTAGATACAATGATAGATTGTTTATTTGAAATCTTTCTGTCTTTTTGGTGTAGATACTGGTTGTATGAGCTTCCTTCTTAGTACTGCTTCAGTGCCAGGGTTCCACTGGTTTTATCATGTTTTGTCCCCATTATTATTTGCATTGAGAAATTTTAAAATGTCCTCCTTCAGCCAGTGTGGAGCTACATGCCTACAGTCCCAACTGCTCTGGAAGTGGAGGCATGAGGATCCTAAGCTTGAGGTCAGTCTAGGCAACTTAGCAAGACCCTGTCTCAAATTATAAATAAATAAATAAATAAAAGGCTGGAGATGAAGCTTAGTTTTTAAGCCCACATGGATTCAATTTCCAGTAATGGGGCAGGGGTGCGAATTTCCCTTTGACTTCTTCCTTAATCCATTGGTTGTAAGTTTAATAATATATATTTTCTATGAATTTTTGAATTTTGCCTACTTTTCAAATATATTGACATAATATTGGTCACAATATCTGTTGTGTTGTCTGTTACATCAGCAATTACAGATCTGCTTTTTGGTTCTTTCCTCTTTTATTTTTTATACAATTTTCTTAGGTTTGTTTTTTAATCAATATTATCAGATCACAAAGAACTTTTTACCTGGATGATTTTTTTATTCTATTTTAATGATTATCAAGTCTATTTTTCTTATCCCCTTCCCTTTCATGTCATTGATGCACCATGTTACAGTCAGCACAACTCAAGCCCTCTGCACACAGTCCTTCCTGGGGTGCACCCTTTAAGAGCTAACTCCCCCTGGCAAACACTGCAACTTTTCAAAATAAACACTCTCTTACAGTTAATTAAATTCATTATACTCGAAAATTTAATTCCTGTCAACACACACATTGTAACTTAAAATTGTTTGTAATTATTTGCCATTAAGTTACTTTCAAAAACTGAAAACATATCTGTGAAAAAATTTTTTTAAATTTGCTCATACCTATTATCTTCAGTTGGATGTCTCTTAACATTTAAACCTTAGGTTTTTTAATTTGGTTTTGTATTTCAATTCTTAATACACCATTTTACTATATTTTATCATATCTCTGATTATATATAAGGTATGTTGACACCAAATTCATATCTTCATACATGTATTTTGTATAATGATGAGGGTCTTCTTTCACCATCCATGCTATTGCCCTTCTCCCTCCCTTTCTCTCCCACCCCTATTCCCTATCTAGAGGTAATCCTCCTCCCTTGCTCTCCCTCCCAACCCCATTTTGAGTCTCCCCCCTTATATCAGAGAAGACATTCGGCATTTGTTTTTTGGGATTGGCTAACTTCACTTAGCATAATCTTCTCTAATGCCATCCATTTCCCTGCAAATGTCATGATCTTATTTTTTTATTGCTGAGTAATATTCCATTGTGTATAAATGTCACTTTTTTATCCATTCATCCACTGAAGGACACCTAGGTTGGCTCCACAGTTTAGCTATTGTGAATTGTGCTGCTATAAACATTGATGTGACTGTATTTTTTTATTTTTCTCTCCAAATTGCTTCATCTACAACTTTTTACATCTCAGTTAGTACCAATCCTATTTTTCCAGTTTCTCATTTCAGGGACCTGGAAGTCATCTTTAATTTCTCCCCATGGCTCCACCTTCAAAATATACCTAGAATCCTTCCATTTATTCCTATCACAACGTACCTAGTCTGACCCCAAATCCCTTGTTGGAAGTATTGCAAGAGACCTCTTAGGTCATTGACTCTCTAGCTCCAATTCTTTTCTTTTAAATTGTGCCTTTTCCTTCCATGAAACTCTGAAGATTCAGAAACAGAGAAACAACAAAAACAACTAGAACAAAACCTTTTGCTCTAACTCTTAATGGTAGTCATGGCCATATCAATTGCTTTGGCTAATGGAGTTTCATAAAAAAGTAATAAAGGGGCTTGTACATCTAACACCACCAAGAAGATTACTGGTTTGCTGGTACCAAGATAGAGAGCTCAGCTACTGCAGTCAAGTTCAGTCTAAACTGGCAATCCTGCATCCAAATACTGCAGATGAGTATATACCCAAACGGACAAGGTCCATGGAGACACCGTTTGAGATATAAATGGTCATTTTTTCAGGCTGCAGAAATTTTACAGTTATATTATTATAGAAATCTTAGATTTATATAAACTGCTAACCTCTCAATCTCTTCCCAAGCCTCCTAAAATCTTTTCTAAATATGCCAGCCAATGAGGCTTTTGTTCTTGCTTTTTAATTATTCTATTTTTTTCTAATTTGTTTTACTTTAATTTTCCATAGCAGAATGGCAATGTTTAAAATACAAATATAAGGATGTACTTATTTTAACATTTTGTCCATATGTTGCACCATGTCTCTTGGACAGTTTTGACAATGGGGAAAAAAAAAACTTGAGCAATAGAGAAATTAGAAGCAAAGCAACTGGTTTTGTATCCCAGCTCCCAACCTTTAAAAAATATCCATCAAGGAACATATGAGTCAGGTGAAGATCAGAGTTGATGTGAATCATATACCAATCAGTGCTTTATATTTTGCAAAACAGAAAATAAAACCATTTTATATAGTATGATATTATCTGAGTAGTACTTCTAGAAACTCTCACTTTAAAGACTCATAAACAGATCTCAGTTTTTAAAAATAAAGTTTAATAATCAGTAAAAATTTCAAATAAGATTTACTCTTAACTGTATGAGGCCAAATTATCTTCCAACTTCTTAAAATATCCTTACTCAGCTAATGAAAACTCATATGCCTATATGTATTTTCTTAAAAGGTCAGACTAGTTATCCAACATACTCCAAACACCTAAATCACCTCATCACCACATTATAAGGAAATACTCAAAATTAGGGAGAAACATGTCACATTTTACAATTGTGAAAGTATAAAATCTATGAAGAGGTAATACATGCTTTCCTCTTTTGTATTTGATCTTTCTGTATCACTCACACACACACACACACACACACACACACACACACTCTGAAATGCTTGCTTAATGTGCTTAATTCTGTATTTCAGTGTTGTTCAACTGAGTCAAAGTGGAATCAGTGGACATTTCAATCAAGAGATTTCAGTTAAAAAAAAATAGAAAAAGTATAACTGTTAAATGCTATTAAATACATTTTCCCTAACTGGCAAGTCCCAGCACTCATAATGTTTAGCCATTTGCTTATTTATGTATTTATGTTTTCTTTATTTTTCTCTGCCTCCTTTACTTTGTCTCTTTTAGACAAAATGAACAACTGAACACAAAGATTATTGGCTCCACATCTCCTCCATCGTCTCTGACCATGCTTACAGGATCCCCTCATTCAGTTCTTTACCAAAAGAACCTACATTTCAGAATTTTACTGATTATTCATGGGAGAACTCACCACAGAACCATGGTCTAGGGATGTTACCAAGTAAAACAGTCACAACCAACCCCAACTCTTGCCTGAATTCAAGAGACTACATGCAGATATGTAGTGTTGGGCCATCTGAATTTGGATTTGTTGCTAAGGAAGGATACTGTCTTTGGCATTGTTTTACTTTTATGATTATAATTTTAGTGATTCTCAAACCACTACATTTGACTTACCCTTCATTTAAAAGTTGCTACAATAGAGAAAACTGACTTTTTAATAAGGAGCCCCAGAGGAGACAGTGATGGTCAAGATAAGATCTGTACCTGAAGGAAAACAGAACCGAAAGAATTGATAAAATTAGCAAACCAAGTACAGATAGAAGCTGAGGCTGTTTGCCATGGTATGCAAAAGGAAAAAGGAACTTGACTAGAAATTCTTCAGCTTTAGCTCATCACTGGCCAACTGCCTCCAGAAATATATTCACATTCATGCTCATGTTCCAGTAAAAATACAATCTATGTTATATGGCTTAATATCTTCTACAGTCTTAGCTGTCTTGTTCAGGCTAGCATTTTTTAATTAAAGCATCTGACAAAAAAATTATAAACTTGCATTGGCAACCAGAAAAAAAGAAGACATAATATAAAACTTTTAAAAATGAAAGCAATGAAGCAAAGATGCTAGGGCATGGATTTACATCCCCACCACAGACACAAAGGCAGCTCAGCCTATATTTTCTGAATTTTTTCTTTATTTCTCTTTTTGGCACATCAAGAAACACTGAGAAATTCATTAAGACACTATTATGCATCTTTGAAATCAAATTTATTTGGCTTTTGTGTGCTAATATGAAGTTTCACCTTTAAAATGAGCAATGAGAATTAATAAATGGCTATTGAACTGTACCTATTCTAAGAGGCTGAGCTGGGTACAGATGGCTTTCAGCCCTTGTCACTCAAGAATTCATCTGAATGGCTATGACAGTGCCTTTGAGTATAGGAAAATAGGAATGTAATTATTCAGACATAGAATCAGTCTTTTTAAAGACAGATTTGTAAAAGGCATTCCCTCCTGAAAAGAAAGGAATGGAATACTTATATGCCTAACAAATATGCAAAAACATGTATGCATTCATTTTATACTTCATTTTCAGGACTAGATCCCAATATTTGCTATCTAACTCACATAACTAAAAGAAATATGAATAAATAACACATAATGAAAATTTATTAAAGTAATAATCAGATAACCTCAAATATTCAATTTCGAAGTGGTCTAGTAATTGATCTGGGGAATTAACAGCAAAGTAGCTCTAGCAGAAGATAATCAAAACATCATTTCAACCATGTGTATGAGCTGTGCAAACTACTTCATATTTTCTCATCTATAAAATGGGAATCTTGGGGTGGATTATAATTTGACAGTTGACAAAACAAAACTACCAAAGTGAGAATCAACATTCAAAATCCTAATGCACCTTCCATTTTTAATAGGTCAAAAAAATATAGATTCTGTATTTCTAGAGAATATTTTTAATATTTAAGATAGAATATGGAATTAAAAGTTTGACCTAGCCTGCAAGACCATTATCAGTGAGACTAAACAGCAATAACATTTTTTAATAGTTAATAAACCCAAATAAGAGGAAGGCATCATTACCAATCCACAATAAAGAGAAAGTAGATGTAAAGGGAAAATAGAGATGGTTAACAGAAGTATATACTGGCTTTAAATGGTAATAATTCCCTTCACTGTTATATGCAAAATTAAACTTCAATGTGTGGACTAATACTTTAATGTAGTTCTTATATTTTTAGAAATCTCTACTCAATTATTTTTAATGTGTGGAGTTGAAAATTAGGCAAAAGAAGAAGTATGAGGAGCAGGAGTTTGAGAAAAGGAAGGAAATTAAAAAACTGCACATTAATAACTTGGATTTCTCTGACAACAAAGGAAGATATGTAACCTGATTTAGACTATGACATTATCCTCCCCTATCAAAACCTCCACCACTCAGTGGAGTCTACAAATTCTCTGAGCCTCAGTACCTTGAATAAACTTCAAAATGCTGGCCAATTTTGGATTAGTTCTGGTCCAGAAAACCTGACAACTCAGGGAATTTCTTCCCCATCCAGTAGGCTATACACACATCCTCTCCAAAGTCTGCATCCCATCATTGAAGTGGATCCCTCCCTATCTAGTATGGATTTAACATGAGTAGTGTCATTCAACGGTCCATATGTAAACATTGATCTTCAGAGTGACAATACTGGGAGACACTGTGGACTTTTTTAGATAGAGACTAATGGGAAGTCCCTTAGGTCCATGATGTGGCACACTCTGCCACCCTCACCCAAACTGCCAGTGCAAGTGCAAGTGCCATTGCCTTCGAACTTCCAAAAATGTGATCTAAAAAAGCCTTTTCTTTTTATAATTTAGTTGCCTCAGGTATTTCATTGTAATAATGTGAAGCTGACTGAGAGGCTTTCCAAGTTAGTTTTTTCTTTAGGTACTCTCCCTCAAACCCAGTGTATTCTTTATAACTCTTTTTCTTATTTCCTCTCATATAAGAGAAAGTACTAACAATTCTCTACATTAAACTTTCCCAGTTCAAATTGTTCAGTTTCCGTTTTCTAATTTATTAAAAATCCTAATTGTAGAAGCAGATTAGCCTATTTTCTAAGGATAAAAAAGTAACTCATCAAATTATTCTTTAGAAGTGGAGCCATGTTAGTAATATAGAAAATATGCCATCATAATTCTTACCTATATGGGGCTGGGGACGTGGCTCAAGCGGTAACGCACTCGCCTGACAGGCGCAGGGCTCTGGGTTGGATCCTCAATACCACATAAAAATAAAAATTAAAAAAAAAAATATTGTGTCCACCTAAAACTAAAATATATATATATATTTAAGAAAATAATAATTCTTTCCTATCCATATTTTTTTAAAAAATTGAAACTAATAAAATTGCTTTTCAAAGTCTGGGTCATTTGTTTCTATGAATGCATTCAACAGATTCACACAAAGATAAATGTTATGATAAAAGCATTTTTTTGTGAATTAGGCACAGTGATGGATATTATAAGAAAGTTCCCAGAAGGTTTGCAATAAACATTATGCATTTTTTTGTGCATCATGAATGTCTAATACACATTTCTCTTCTAAAATAATAATTAAACATAGCATACATTCAGTAAAAGTATATTTAGTTTAGTAGACATAATGTGACCACAAAAATGAACTACCATATCATGTAAAGGGCTGCCGTCTCATTATTGAAGAATGCCAAAATGATCTGTCAATTACACCAAAACAGATAAAAAGCACAAGGGGGCTTTAATAAGTTTCAAATTTCTAAATGTAAAACAGTCACCCAAGACATTTTTCTGCATGACTTATTTTATTGTGATAAAAGATACTTTAATATTAATGGTTTGTATCATAAAACACTTTTATGTTTGACTGAATGCAGTGACCACTAATAATGTCACCGTGATAGCCACGTGGTTTAGCATAGGATTTCATGACATCTTCAATCCTTTATTTCTTTATTTCTTTCAACAAGTAGTATCTGCTTCCGAGAAGATGAAATAGACAATAAGGTAGCCTCCAAGGAGCCAGGAGAATGAGGAAAGTTCACATCACTTGAGCTCAGTTCTGTAGGTAAGCATATACTATGGATGAGAAACATAAAAAGTAATTGTGTAATATGACAGGAAGGGATTAACAGATGAATGGACAACCAGTTGGGAGGTTCAAGTAAAGTTCTCTATTCAGAATTTTTAATTGATTCAATTATCATGAAAGCAGGGAAAACAACCTGTTAGAGGCATCTAGAATTGAGAGGGGTGAGACTAGATTTGTACAAGCTCAAAGAAGTCATAGATTCTAGAACTTAAAAGAGCACCATAAAAATTACAAACAAGGTTGAGATCCTGCCTGGAAGAGATAGAGGTGATGTCTAGAGAGGATTTCTGGATCTCAAAACATAAATTGATGGAGGTAAGAAAAGAGCAGGTTTGCATCATATAAGAAAAGGTACATAGGGTTAGAGAGGTTATGAACAAGAAGAGGGTCATAAGAACTAAACACCATGGAATCCAAAAGATGCTGAGCCACAACGAGAAGCAAGATGTGTTCACTTTACAATTCCATTTTTTCATAAAAGGTTGAGGTACAAAGAATCAATCTACTAGTGGATTATTTTACTTAACCTGATACACTCAAAACATAGTGTTAGGTTCCTTAATTGCCCATGGGTTACAGATCTGAATTTGAATCCCTTCACCTTTAATTACTAACCATATGGCCCTGAGAACCTTACTTCTCCTATTGAGATTTCATTTTCCTCATCCAAATTAATGCTGATAAAATATTTATGTAATGAATCCTGTGAGCACTATTCTAACTTGGAGTTTTAGGGAGAAATGAAGAATCCAGATTACTTTACAAGGCTCTTATTGCCTCAAAGTCCCAGAATGTTTCTAAATGGAGTATGGAAATGAATTATCCTTATGGACAGTTTCATTATAGAGGAGGGCAGGGTAAAACTTGCAGAAGACAAGATCTGAAGATACCTGCAGAGCCTGTCTCACACTGGGTAACTTGGCCAAATCCAGGGCTAGGCAGTGGGCCACTGCCATTTGAAGTAGGCCAGACCTGCGACTTGTTGGCCACAGCAAGGGGCACCCTCCTCTTCCCTCACCCCTGCAGTGCACACTCCTCTCTAGTTTGCCTCTTCCTGTTTTCCAGATATCACTTAGCCCTGCTTCCTTCCATTCTGAAATTACAAACACTTGCCAAACAATTATATTCAATTGAATCTCCATTAGTGTTGACCTTATTTCAATCATGATTAAAAAAAAAAAAAAGAGGAAAGTAAACCACCATCTTACTATTCCAGAAGATAAACTGAAATATATAATACTGTATGAGATTCTGGTAATCTCAGTAATAAGATTCAGATGAAAACATTCTTAACTGCAATTAATCAAAAAGATAAATGATAAAAATAAAAGGAAGGAAGATGTACAGAGTGTGCCTATTACCATGGTTACTATATTTTGAGTAGTTTCAGGCTAGAGTATATGAAATTATCAGTACAGAGACTGTTTGCTAAGCCTATGACAGCTGGGCTTGAAAACCAAACTACCCAAGAAATAAGAATGATTCTACAACCTATCTGTACAGATATGTGTAGATATCTGTACAGATATGTGTAGGAGATTAAACTGCTTTGAACTTGTCTTTGAAACAATAATAAAACTTCATCAAAGTACATCCTTCATGGAAAACAGAATTTAACAGAATGCTTAATCTCAAAACAAAGCAAGTTTTATAGTATGTTATGGAAAGAAAAGAGAAAAGCTCCATTTAGCCACTTTGTATTTAAAATTGACTGGACTGGAACAAAATATGAGATTGTAAGATAGAAATTCAATATTCCATCTAAAACTAATTTTTTTCTTGAGATATACCTGACCAACTCTTGTTAAGACAGAGGGGAAAAAAGGTCACTTATTAAAATTATTTCAATTTGGTGCTCAGAGCACCAAAATTTATTTGCTAGACAGTTTTTGATTTAGTCAAAATCATTTTTCTATTTCTTAGCACCATTTATTTCTATAATTCTTGATAATTACAAGTATATCTTATATTTATGCAATAAATGTTTTCAAAGGTGACTTTCAACTTTATAAATTATATTGTTTGTAATGTCTCAGGAGGGTCCTCTAATATTTAAAGAGATCCTTTTAGACTAAAGTCTTTGGTAAAATTAAAAAATAGAATATCTGTCATTTGTGTAAATCCCATAGTTTGAAACATTTTAAAACAAGTTGCCAATTTAAAATATTCAAATTTGGGACCAGGGTTGTGGCTCAGTGGTAGAGTGCTTGTGCAGCATGCCAGAGGCAGTGGGTTCAATCCCAGGTACCACATAAAAATAAACAAATAAAATAGAGTTATTGTGTCAATCTACAAATTAAAAAAATATAAAAAAATAAAATATTCAAATTTAATTATAAGTCTGAAGTATTCTCTGAAATATCTATTAAATATATATAAAATGAAATACCTGGACAAGCAAAACAACAAAGGACATTTTTAAAAATGTCAGACATCAATCTGTAGAGTCATGGCAAAAAAAAACAAGCTTACTTATTACAAATTATTTTAGCAAATAGGTTGGTTATATTCATCATGCTACCTAAAATACCATGTACATTCTAGAATTAAAACAACCTAAGGACAATGCTGTGGTCTAAGCTACTCAGGGAAGAATGTTATGATATTCTTAGACAAAGCAATCATTTGAAAGAATATAAAGAACACAAAATTACCAGAAGATTAAGATGAATGAAGTACAACATAGACCCATGTCAAATGGGTTTGGAATATTGTTAATTGAGTATTCAATCAGGAAAAAAAAAGACAAACTAGTCTATTTTTGAAAAAATTAATCAGAGTTATTATTCAACTTGATTTATATAACTGAACATTCTTTAGACAGAGTGAACATATTTTTCATCCAAATTAGCATACTTTTAATTATAAAATTATTGAAATTAAAGAATGCTTGAGGGGCTGGGGATGTGGCTCAAGTGGTAGCGCGCTCGCCTGGTGTGCGTGCGACCCGGGTTCAATCCTCCTTAGCACCACATACCAACAAAGATGTTGTGTCCGCCGAGAACTGAAAAATAAATATTAAAAAAAAATTCTCTCTCTCTCTCTCCTCTCTCACTCTCTCTTTAAAAAAAAATAAATAAAAATAAAGAATGCTTGATATAGTTACTGATTGACTTCAAATTTGTTTTTTATTGATAGGCTTATAAAAGCATTTTAATCCAAAAGTTATTTTCAAATAAATGTTTCCTAAAAATTAAAAACATGTTTTATATATTGAAGAAATATTTTTAAAATTACAAGTTACTATAGAGCTATAGTAACAAAAACTGCATTGTGTTGGCCTCAAAACAACATGAATATCAATGGAACATAATAGAAAACACAGAGACAAAACCACATATATACAGTCATCTGATACTTGTAAAGGTATCAAAAAAACATGTTGGAGAAAAGATAGCCTTTTTAACAAATGGTGCTGAGAAAACTAAATACTATGTGTAAAAGAAAGTAGATTCCTATCTTTCACCCTGCACAGAAGTCAACTCAAAGTAGATCAAAGACCTAAGAATTAGACCAGAAAATTTTCTTGAAGAAAAAAATAGGCTTAACAATCCAAAACATTGGTTCAGGCACTGACTTCTTTAACAAACCCCATAAAGCTCAGGAAGTAAAACCAAGAATCAATAAGTGGGACAACATCAAATTAAAAAGCTCCTGCACAGCAAAGGAAACAATTCTGAGCATTAAGGGATGGCCTACAGAATAGGAGAAAAATCATTGTCTGCTATCCCTTCAACAGGGATTGAAGTCCAGAATATATAAAGAACTCAAAAAACTTAATGCAAAATCAAATTATCAAATAAATAAGTGGGCAAAAGAATTAAGCAGACATTTCTTAAAAGAAGAAACACAATGGCCAACAAGTACATGAAAAAATGTTCAACATCCCAGCAATCAGGGAAATGCAAATCAAAACTATATTGAGATTTCTTCTCATTCAATTCAGAACAGCAATCATCAAGAAAACAAATAATAAGAAATGCTGACAAGGATGTGGGTAAAACATATACTTACACCTCGTTGGTGAGACTACAAATTAATCCAAACACTTTAAAAAGCAGTATAGAGAATGGAATGGAACCACCATATGACCCGGCTATCCCACTCTTTGTTATTTTTTCAAAAGAACTAAAATCACCATACTATAGTGATACCGGCACATCAATGTTCATAACAACACAATTCACAATAACCAAGTTATAAAACAATCCCAGGTGCCTGTCAACAGATAAATGGATAAACAGAAAAAAACGTGGTATATACACACATTGGAGTTTTCCTCAGCCATAAAGAAGAATGAAATTATGTCATACTCTGGTAAACGGACAAAACCAGAGACCATCATGCTAAGTGAAATAAGTCAGATTCAGAAAGTCAAGAGTCAAATGTTTTCTCTCACATGTGGAAGCTAGGAAAAAGTAAGGTGAAAAAAAGAAAAATAGAAACAAGATCAGTGGAGTACAGAATGGGGATAGAGGAGCAGGAAATAGAGATGGGAAAAGGAAGGAACTGTGCAATGAAATTGACCAAATTAGGCTCTATACACATATGGATATACCATAGTGAATTTCACTATTACATATATCTATAAAGCACCAATTTATACAACCATAAATAAGTAGAAGAACAGTTGAGAGGGAGATGAGGGAGAAGGGAAGGAAAAGATGAAGCACTGGGGAATGAAATGGAGCAAATTATATCTCATGCATAAATGATTATGTCAAAATGAACCCAGCTATTACAATGCACTAATAAAAGCATCTTAAATTATATTAATTATTTGAAAATGGCTTTGAAATTCTTATCTCATCACCTGCCACAAAAGGTAGCAGGTGAAAAGAAATGGGGAGAAAGACCAAGGAAGACTGGGTAGTGGCAAAATTGTTGAAGACTCTTCCCTTCCTGAGTGATCAGGCTTCAAAAGTACCATTTAGAAGTTTATTATGTAGTCCTTGAAGTTTAGGGCAGTAACTGACTGTTGTGGTTTGAATGTGTCTCCCAAATTTCATATGTTGGAAAATTAATACTCAAATTAATATTCTAATGGTAATTGGTGATGAGACCTGAGAAGAGAATTAGGATTAGATGAGGCCACGAAGGTGAATCCCCCACCTTGGTGGCATTAATAGCTTTACAAGAAGAACAGAGACCCAAACTAGCAAGTTCATTCTGCCTCACCATGAGATGGCTTCAAACATACTATGATCAGGCAGAAGGTCCTCGCCAAGGAGGATGCCAAGGAGATGCCAGTGCCATGCTCTTAGATTTCTCAGTCTCCAGAACAATGAGCCAAATAAGGCTCTACTCTTTACCAATTACTTGATCTTAGCTATTTTGTTACATCAACAAATAAAAAGATGAAGACACTGACCCATACCAGAAAAAGAAAAAATGTAAGAAGGTAGCTATGCTGATGGGCAGTAACAATAACATATGGTAGGTATGTCAGGAAAGAAATGTGCTTTTCAGGTCTGGAAAGCCAAGAATTGCTTATTTTCCATCAACAAAGGGAAACCATGAAGAGTAGCCAAGTTGAGTCATAAAAGAAGTACCCCATGGAAGAACATGGACCCTCTAGCAGCAAGGTGTGTGACTGGGGAACAAAGGGGGAGAATGAGAAACACCCAGCTGAAGGAGGTATGGTCTGTGGCAGGGGGCTGCAAGTAGAAGCACCACTAATAGTGAGGATGGGGGAGAATCCCTGAGGCCACCACGGGAGTGTCCCACAGGAATGAAGCCTGCATTTGAATGTGTGCCATACACAATGAAATACCTGAGTTTTACTCTGAATTTCATCTTCTACTCTCCCCATCTTACACATAAGTTTAGAAGCCCAAGTCAAGGCAGAACTAAATAATCTTCCAATTAAAAAATATTGAAGATTTTGGTACAAAACCAACAAAATAAGATTTAACTGGATTTTTAATATCTGAATTCAGGAGATAATCAATTGTATCTGACCAAGATTTTGTTCATCAACAGAGAAGAATAATTTTGCATTGTGGATTTTAAAAATTAAGAAAACAGTATTAAGAATAACCATAACAACAATAATAATAAAGTTACGTTTATCTTCTTCTGAACAGAATCATAGTTATTAGCTAGTTATACATCAATATTTATTAAGATACTTAAAAGTTTTTAAATGACTAGTGTTTACCTCCCCCCAATCTTTATTTAAAATGGCTATTTCTCAGATTAGGGCACCTGCATCCTTGGGAGACACAATAATATGACAGAGGATAAGCAAAGTCACAAGATTGTGACTTTAAAACAAAGAAACAATTATTTTTATGCATATCAGAGTAAATTAGAAAAGGAGCTCAATGTATACCAAAGCAAAGACGTGGTAGAGGAAAATGTTCCAAACAAGATTGGAGAAATTAATCCATGAAGTATCCTTCACTAAGAATTTCCAGTTCTTCCTCCTCCTCCTCTTCCTCCTCCTCCTCCTTCTTCCTCCTTTTTTTTTGTACCCAGAGTCATTTATCCACTGAGTCACATTCCCAGTCCTTTTCATATTTTATTTTGAGAAAGGGTCTCACTAAGTTTGAATTTGAAATCCTCTTGCCTCAGCCTACTGAGCCGATAGGATTAAAGACATGCACTACTGCACCTGACAGAATTTCCAGTTCTTTAATAGAAACTATTTAGAAAGCAAATATCAAAACCATATTACAGGGGCTGGGATTATAACTCAGTAGTTATAATCACACATATGATTATAACTCAATAGTTATGATCACACATATAACTCACACATATGAGGTGCTGGGTTCAATATTCAGCACCACAAAATAAATAAAATAAAAGTATTGTGTCCATCTACAACTAAAATATACACACACATATTACAGCCAGACACAGTGGCTCAGTGGCTCAGGAGACAAGAAGATTGTGAATTCAAAGCCATCTGTAGCAACTTAGTGAAGCCCTAAGCAATTCAGTGAGACACTGTCTCTAAATAAAATATAAAAAAAGGGCTGGGAATGGTTCAGTGGTTAAATGTTCCTGGGTTCACTCTATGGTACCATAAACAAAAGACAAAAACAAAAAATGGCTATTTTTTTTACTGATTTTATTATTTAAAAAAAAAACGACAACAGTGAAATGTATTACAATCCTTATTACACATATAGAGCACGATTTTTCGTATCTCTGTATATAAAGTATGTTCAAGTCAATTTATGCTACTACACATGTACTTTTTTCGCATTACAATTCTTAATACACATATATACCACAATTTTTCATATATCTGTTTGTATATATGGTATGTTGATACCCAATTCAAGTCTTCATACATGTATTTTGTATAATGATGACGATCACATTCCATTATCCTTGCTAATCCCCTTCCCCCTCCATTTCCCTCCCACCCCTCTTCCCTATTTAGAATTAATCTAATCCTCCCATGCTCCCCTTCCTTATCCCACTATGAGACACCACCCTTATATCAGAGAAAATATTCAGCATTTGTTCTGGGGGGATTGGCTGACTTCACTTAGCATTTTCTTCTCTAACGCCATCCATTTACCTGAAAATGCTATGATTTTGTTCTTTTTTAATGCTGAGTAATATACCATTGTGTATAAATGCCACATTTTTTTTATCCATTCATCCACTGAAGGGCATCAACGTTGGCTCCACAGTTTAGTATTGTGAATTGTGCTGCTATAAACATTGATGTGGCTGTGTCCCTGTAGTATGCTGTTTTAAAATCCTTTGAGTATAGTCCGAGAAGAGGAATAGCTGGGTCAAATGGTGGTTCCATTTTCAGATTTCCAAGGAATCTCCATACTGCTTTCCAAATTGGCTGCACCAATTTGCAGTCCCACCAGCAATGTATGAGTGTACCTTTTCTCCCACATCCTCGCCAACAACAAGTGTTGTTGATATCTGAAGAGTAGTTTTGATTTGCATTTCTCTGATTGCTAGAGATGATGAGTATTTTTTCATATATGTAATGATTGGTTTTATATCCTCTTCTGAGAAGTGTCTGTTCATGTCCTTGACCCATTTATTGATTGGATTATTTGGTTTTTTGGTGCTTAGCTTTTTGAGTTCTTTATATACCCTAGAGATTAATGTTCTATCTGATGTGTGAGGGATAAAAATTTGCTCCCAGGATGTAGACTCTCTATTCACCTCACAGATTTTTTTTTTTTGCTGAGAAAAAAACTTTTTAGTTTGAATCCTTCACATTTATTGATTCTTGGGTATTTTATATTATTACATTACATGATATCATTATCTGTGTCACTTTGTGAACTTACACAATGAAAATTCCTCATTGCTCAGCCATTTTATGTAATATTTTTTATCCTTTATATAAACTTGCAAACCAAATAACTCTAGTATTTTAATAAATAAAATGATATTAAAATTAATATTCTAACACCTCTTTCCAGGCAGACACAGTGCAACTCCTACAAATGGCCTACAGTGAGACACCAATCAAGACAACTAAATGGGGATTACAATTGAGAAAAGAAGAACCTGATACAAAATGTTTTTATAAACTTTTAGTAATTATTCCCTTTGCTTCAAATATTTAACAGTTGCAGACAAAAAAAATCACATGAAATATCTAAAAACATAGCCCAACTCCAAAGCAAAATAAATATCTATATGAACCAGAACCACAATGCAAAGTTGAAAGCTCAAAGTCACAGGTCTCTGGCACCTAGAAGCAGCAAGTGGTGGCCAAGAGTCCATAATAATAATAATAATAATAATAAGAAGAAGAAGAAGAAGAAGAAGAAGAAGAAGAAAGTAAAAAGAAAGAGGGGGTGGGGGGAGACAGATAACTGGAACAAAAGAATTCTAAATGCGATGAGGGGCCAGGACCAGGCTCATTGCTTAAAGTCAGTAGCTGAAGGAGGAAAATCTGCCTTCTTCTAAGGGATGTTGAGACATGCTGCTAGTCCCTGCCTACACTGAGCTTTCTGAAAAGCTGAGAGCTAGACTGGTGAAAGGACAGGGTCATACATAGCCTTTGGATCAGAAAATAAGGTCAATATCCTTAATATCCCTATAGGATGCATGATCTAAACCAACATTATGAGACCTGGCTCTGGGCTTGGGGCCAGAACCTTGAGTAGACATTGCTTCCAAACTACTGGGCTGCTAGTTAGTTTGACAACTTGGGGGATAAATTTGGGAAGAAATTTAATAGGGAATAAAATCTGGTTAAAAGAACTTGAGTTGTAAATAAAAATGTTGTCCCTGAGATGCAGATACTAACATACTATGAGGGGGGGGAATAGAGAAGTTCATTGGATTATACAAAGGGGAATGAAGGGAAGGGGAACAGGAAAAGACAGTAGAATGAATCAGACATAACTTTCCTATGTTCTTATATGAATACACGAGCAATGTAACTCCACATCATGTATAACCATTAGAATAGGATCCTAATTAGAATAAGTTATACTCCATGTATGTATAATACGTCAAAATACCATCTACTGTCATGTATATCTGAAAAGAACATTTTTTAAAAAAAAGGAATCATAATAAGTCTATGCCTTAATTACTTTAATATATATTTTTAAAATTTTGGTAGTCCCATTGTGTCTGAAGTGTTGCCTCATTTGTGGTTTTGACTTTCAGGTTCTGTTGTTAAGCATTTTCTCATGTGATTGTTAGACATTTGTACGTCTTCTTTGGAGAAATGTGTATTTGTTTTCCAAAATGTCTTGAACCAGTAAGTCCCTACCCTTTTTCAAGGAGTTCTGTGTGTATTTTGAGGTATGCCTTTAACACAGAGTAATTCAACATTCTGGTGTAGCCTTCAGTCTCTACTTGTATACAGACTCAAAGTCAGTCAAGGGTACTCTGGGCCTTCTCGGTTTTTTGTTGAACATACACCTATCTGTGCACATGACCTACTAGTCCCCTAGTATTATGTAGAAGCTTTTCAGATCCCTCTATTGACACCTCATTCCAATTTTTTTCTTTCAAACTCTTTGGGTAGCTTTGTGTTTGCCTCCACTGGTATTGCCAACAAGGTTGCTGCACTGTTAAACAATGCATCTGACTTTCCAGTGAATGACCTTGGGATAGGACTTCATTTGTTCAGTGAGTTCTGAATCAGTTCAAAGAAAGACTAGGCCTCTTCATGTGGACTTTCCACAAGCTACTGGACAGGTCAAATAATTCTCAGAGATAATTTTTTTGAAAGACCAAACTCCTTTCTGGTCTTGGCTACTCAGTGCTGATTTTCACATCTCTTTGGCTCTAATGCTGAGGTTTTTAAGGCCACAGAAGAGATAGAACATACAAATGGGCCAAGTTAAATTCCTCAAGGCTCACAGTTCTGAGATTCAGTCATTTTTCTTAAATAAATGTCCTCAAATTGTTGAAAACCTTTGATTTATTTCCACAGTCCTGAAAAGACAGATTTTGACAAATGAGATTTTTACTACAATCTTATTTCTTTTATGAAGGAGTTTAAGTCTGTCATTCCAGGAATGTTTCAAGATTTTTTAAAATTTTTTTCTTCTTTTTTTTTAATTTGTTACAGTTATACATGAGAGTAGAATACACTTTGATACATCATACATAAATGGAGTATAATTTTTTATTCTTCTCATTGTGTATGATGTAGAATCACACTGGCATGAGGTAATAATGTCAGATTCATTCTACTGTCCTTTTTATACCCACACCCCTCCCCTCCCTTCACTCCCTCTACCTAATCCAAAGTAACTCTTCTTCCCTAGCTGCCCTCCCACCTTATTGTGAATTAGCATCTGCATATCAGAGAAAATATTCAGCCTTTGGTTTGGCGGGATTGGCTTATTTCACTTAGCATGATATTTTCTGGCTCCATCCATTTACCAGCAAATGCCATAATTTTATTCTTCTCTTAGGCTGATTAATATTCCACTTTGTATATATAACACGTTTTCTTTATCAGTTCATATGTTGAAGAACACCTAGGTTGATTCCATAATTTAGCTATTGTGAGTTGAGAGGTTAACCATTGATGTGGCTGTGTCACTATAATATGCTGATTTTTAAGTCCTAAGTCCTTTGAGTATAAGCCAGGGAGTGAGATAGATGGGTCAAATGGTGGTTCCATTCCAAGTTTTCTGCGAAATCTCCATACCACTTTCATAATGGTTGCACAAACTTGCAGTCCCACCAGCAGCAGGATATAAAATCAATACCTATAAATCAAACATGTTCCTATATATCAGTGATGAATCTACTGAAAGAGAAATAAGGAAAATTACCCTATTCACAAGAGCCTAAAAAAATACTTGGGAATCAATCTAACAAAAGTGGTGAAAGACCTCTATAATGAAAACAACAAAGCAATAAAGAAAGTAACATAAGAAGACCTTAAAGAGATTGAAAGACCTCCCATGCTCCTAGATAGGCAGAATTAATATTGAAAAGGTTATACAGATTTTAATGCAATTCTTATTAATATCCAAATGACATTCTTTATAGAAGTAGAAAAAGCAATCATGAAATTCATTTAGAAAAATAAGATACCCAGAATAGCAAAAAAAAAAAAATCCTTAGCAGGAAGAGTGAAGCAGGAGGCATCACAATACCAGACCTCAACTCTAGTACAGAGCCATAGAAACAAAAAACAGCATGGTATTGGCACCAAAACAGACAGACTGGCCAATGGTACAGAAAAGAAGACACAGAGACAAATCCACAGAAATAAAGGTATCTCATATAGGCAAAAGGCACCAAAAATATTCACTGGAGCAAAGATAACATATCCAACAAATGGTACTTGGAAATTTGCAAATCCACATGTAACAAAATGAAATTAAACACACCTATTTCTCACCCTTCACAAAACTGAACTCAAAGTGGATCAAAGACTTACACACTAGAACAGAGGCCCAGCTCCCCACTAATAGAAGAAAAAAGTAGAGGCCCAAATCTTCATCATGTCAGCTTAGGAATTGACTTCTTTAACAAGACTCTTAAAAGTATAAGAAATAAAATCAAGAATCAATAAATGGGTTGGACTCAAACTAAAAAGCTTTTTCTCAGCAAAGGAAACAATCAATAATGTGATGAGAGAGCCTACAGAATGGGAGAAACTGTTTCCCACATGCACCTAAGATACAGCATTAATATCCAGAATATATAAAGAACTCAAAAAACTTAACACCAAAAGAACAAATGAAAATCAAAACTACTTTAAGATTTCATCTCATTACAGTCAGAATGGCAATTATCAAGAATACAAGTAACAATAAATGTTGGTGAGGATGTGGAGATAAATGTACTCTGATACATTGCTTGTGGGACAGCAAATTGGTGCCACCACTATGGAAAGCAGTATGGAGATTCCTTAGAAAATGTGGAATGGGACCACCATTTGATCCAGTTATCCTATTCCTCGGTCCATACCCAAAAGACTTAAAATTGGCATCTACAGTGACATAGCCACATCAATATTTATAGCAGCTCAATTCATAATAGTCAATCTATGAAACCAACCTAGGTTTGAATTGATGAAGAAAATTGATGAAGAAAATGTGGTATATAAACACAGCAGAATATTACTCAGCCATAAAGAAGGATGATATTATAGTATTTACCAGTAAATGGGCCGAACTGGAGACTCTCATGCTAAGTAAAATAAGCCAATCCCCCAAAACCAAAGGCCAAATGTTCTCTCTGATATGTGGATACTAATCCAAAACAAGGGAAGGCAGGGAGGGGAAGAATATAGTCCATTGGATTAGACAAAGGGGAATGAAGGGAAGGGAGGGGGAGGGGAATAGGAAGAACAGTAGAATTAATTGGATGTATTCCTATCCTTGTATTTGAATACACAATCAGGGTAACTCCACATCATATACAACCACAAGAATATGATCCTGATTAGAATAATTTTTACTCCACATTTGTATAATATGCCAAAATACATTCCACTATCACATATATCTAAAAATACATAAAATAAAATTAAATTTAAACGGAAAGATTAACTTTCTGACTAATAATTCATGTATTTAAAAATAATTTATTTGAAGATATTTCTGAAATAGTTTTCACTTCTTGAAAAGTTTTCTTTTTAATCAATGCTGTCATTTGGAAGCATTCAATCTTATTCTAGTCCCCATGTATCATTGTATAATTTATAGTTACAAGCAGGAAAAAATGACTAGCAAAAACTTACTCTTACTGGAAAACAAGAACTGGAGTGTATGCAAAAACTTTCATTTGACTCTTTTAAGGCAGACAATTTAGTATAAAGTTATTCCTTGATAAAATGGAGGATTGGCTCCAGGATCCCCTATAGATTCCAAATTCCAAGAATGCTCAAGTCCCTTTTATAACTGAGTATGTTATTTGCATATAACATATGCAATCATCTAGTATACTTAAAACCATCTCTAGATTATTTTTAATAACAAATATTATATAAATGCTATGTAAATATTTGTTATACTTTATCATTAGGGAATAATAAGGGGAAAATGTCTCTGCCTATTCAGTACAGATGTAATTTTTTCTTTGCAAATATGTTCTATCTGTGTAGTTGGTTGAATTCACAGACAGAAAGCCAACTGTACTATCACCTAAAATATTGAACTCTAAACTATTGGCTTTTGATACTTTTTTTTTTCATTCATGATTTTGTCAGAGCAATGACAGAAGGCAATGTTTTCCCTAGAAACCAATCACTTTCAAAGATGAAGCACGAGCTGTGTAAAAGTGAGATCCTAAAGGATATAATCAACACAGTGGTTAACATTTACATAAAGAAGCTCTTAAGAAAAAAAAGTACCATCACTACTTATTCTGTTTATCTTGACTGTTTTGATTATCATGGCTAATTTTGCTAAAGTGTTCACAGCATGCAGTCAGTGTAAATACTTTATATCCAATCATTAAAACATTAGTTATTATTATTTACATTTTACTGCTAGGGAAATTGATGTTGGGATGCCTTGAGTGACTTGCTTAGGATCAGTAAGCAAGAAATCAGCTAGTAATAAAAAAATAAACTCTCCCATCTGTTGCTGAAACCGAATACCTTTTAACTGCTACTCTTACATAAACTCTGTATACCTCCTGCTATGTAAATAATTCTTATTATCTTCATCTTAGAAAATAAATTATATAGAAAAGTTAATGTTGAAGTAAACATTTTTGGTGTAGCCAATACAAATTAGATCTTCTTGAAAGACACCTGGGTAATAATGGAATAGTTATTAAAATGATAGTTTGACTTTCTGAACAAGAAGCTGTAGTTGTCACTGAATATTCCTTTTTAAACACCTCAGAAAAACCTAAATATTAGTAGGCAGAAGCCTGAAAAATTTTGTAATTTTTCTCCAGACACTAATTTGTGGAAGTAGGCATAAAACAGGTGACAGTAATTGAGCATCTGCTATAACAGTTGTCATTCTGATATTTGATAATTACTCTTCTTTGAAAACCTGTGAATAATACCAGCTAAATTATAGCAAATTTCAACATTACTACTTGATGTCCATTTTTCTACCAAACATTTAAATTTGAAACCAAGAGAAATATTTTGAAAATGTACATATATAGTTATGGTGTGTATCTTTTCTCCTTCTATGAAATTAATTTACATTTATATTGTCTCATGCTTTCACTTATGTCTAGTTGTCTTCTTAGTATTATCACAACACTTGATGTTAGTTCTATTTTAAATGTTGCTTTTATTAAAGATTACATATGAAGTTATCAAAAGTGCTCTTACTTTAAGAATATGAAGGCCCCATCTATGAAAATTGATTCTGGGGTCTCTTACCTCACCCCATATCTATTATGACCCAAAAAGATTCTAGTTCTAAAGATTTCTCAATCCTTTCTTAAATGTTCTTGTTCTTTAAATTCTCATACACTATTTTAAAGCTCTTAATCATTTTGTATTTCTTATTCACAGTGTAAAACTCATTATCTTTTATAAATAAATTTGGTGTGCCATTATTTCACCTTTAAAAACTATGAACTTGAAATAATTAAAATGTTGATTATAGCATATTTCCCAAATGCCTTACTCTTTAGCCACCTTCACAGATGCCTTCCATACTTAATTTTTCTCTTTAAATAGGTTTACATCTCTATATAAATATTTTAAGTGAGAACAGTAAATAATCATTTAATATTATTGGCCATAGGGGGGAAAAATCATGAAAATAGGTACAATGAAAACAATGTTATACAAGTCTACTTGAGACCCTGATTACCCCTTAGACTTATTCCTCCTTCCTTAAAAAGGTAGAGACTCCACTTCACTGCAGATAGAATAGCAATCATCAGGTATGCAAATAATAATAAATGCTGGAGAGAATGTGGGGGATGGTGGTAGGAACTCTTATATGCTGTTGGTGATGAGCACAACCACTATGGAAATCAGTATGAAGACTCCTCAAAAGACAAGGAATAAAATCACCCTATGACCCAGATATACCTCTCCTTAGAAATTATTCCAAAGAATTAAAGTTAGCATACTATAGTGATATGTACGTGCCCATGTTTATAACCTCACAATTCACAATAGACAGATTATGGCTAACTTATAGCCTAGGTTTCCATCAACAGATAAATCGGTAAAGAAAATGTGGTCTATATACACAATTGGAGTTTTTTGCCCTTATAAATAATAAAATTATGTTATTTGCAGGAAAATGGATGGAATTTGTGAGCATTATGTTAAGAAAAAGAATTCAGGCTCAGAAAGTCAAGGGTTGTATATTTTCTCTTATATGTGGAAACCAGAAACAAAAAAAAATAGTGGTGGTGGGATATCACAAAAATATGAGGGAGACCAGTAATGTAAAAGAAGGCAAGCTGGGTGATGGAGGAGGGAATGAAATTGACCAAATTGTGTTATGTGTATATATAAATATAAATATGTCACATTTCTGAGTATAATTATAATGCACCAAAAAATGATTTAAAATCTTTTTTTAAATGGAATTTAACTCTTGGTGGAGGGTTGGGAGGTAGTGATAAGTACTAAATTAAATCTTTCTCCTTGATTTAGTTTAAACAGAAATGTAGAAAGAAAACTGAAGAGGAAATAAACATTTTGCAATCCAATCCCATTGTGATTTTGGGGTTCAAACAGCCTTTAAATCCTCCCCATTGTTACCATAATAAAAAAAGAAGGAAGGAAGGGAAGAGGAAAAGGAGGGAGACAGGAAAGGAGGGAGGAAAATCAAGTATAAATGCATTTTGTTTCTGAATTATCATTTCCTATTTCTTTTGGAATTCCTCACTTTTTAACCAAGAGTTTCACTAACAATGTTTTTAATGGGTGTTTTTCTCAGTCCTTTAAATTCCTAATCACACTCACTGGTCATTCTCAAATATGTCTTGCCCCGTACTAGCTCGAAATTGAATATGTTGACTTTTCAATTCACTTGCTGTTCCTAATTTATTTTCAGTAATTCTTGAGTAGGTTCCAATAATGCTGGCTTTAGGATCAATGTTTTCACTCAGTACTTTCCCTATAAATAAGGAAAAATGGTTGTATTCTTATTCTATCATCTGTGAGATTTATGACTAGTGTTTCAGCTACTTTTATTTACTTAAAGATTCTTTATCCATTAAATCTATAGGGAGTTTCTAAGATCAGATGACCAAACATTTCTTTTAAAAAAATTACTTAAGACTATGATAAAGATAAAATAATCTCCTGCACAAAAAGGCCTAGAGTAAACAAACTATGTAATGAAACAAAGAAAAACATTGGTTAATTGGAATGACCATTATTTAATTATTTTATCAACATTGACTGACATGAGTATTAAATGCAAGGTACTATGTTGGAAATTATGGGAGATAGAAGGGCAAAAAATGGCCTGTGCTCTTAAGAATTTACAATCAAAATGGAAAGAGCTGAGCCACTCATTAATGCCGGTAGCACAAGGTATCACTGCCTTAGAAATGTGACAAACTAATTGCTGTGTGAGCACAAAAGAAAGACGGTTCATTTCTATCTATGGAAACACAAAAGTATATGGAAGTGGATGGAGTTTGTGTTGGATAGCCTAGGATAAATGGACAATGGAAGGAAGTTTGTAACAAAAACAAAACAAATATATGGTAGTACTTTAGGAAAATGGAATGTCATAGAAATGAAGTGCAAATTTTCTTTTCCAGTCAATGTGAGATATAAGTTGGACTCAGATGGTAGAGGAAGTTCATTTGTCCGTTCAATAAACAATAATTAAATGATTCTTAATGTACTAGACTTCATGCTTGGGAAAAAATTAGATATGATTCTACCCCAGGGAGCTGTTAGACCAAAAGGGAAAAAAATATATACATGTATATTGGACAAGGATTATGGCTCATAGGGAGGAATGTAATGTCAGAAAAAAAGTGATCCTTAGGAAATGCTTTGTTCACCTAGATCTGAAGGATCTGTGGCAAAGGATAAATGTGGAGATGCCAGGAGAGTATTCCAGGATAAGAAAATATCCCGGGAAATACCAAGAACCTAAGCACAGTTATGATCTAAAATGGCATTTAACAGTACAGAGCTTCAATATTAAAGAAGATTGAAACCAACTATCAGGTAAGCAGAAATCATTTGAATCATCATTCTTCATTAAGCTATTTATGTCAGAATTGCTTGAACACCCAGATATTTGCACACAAATTCTCCTTTTGTTAATGTTCCCCTCCTATTTCTAGGTATTTGTTTAACAATACTCATATTTTCAATGTTTATGACATTGTTTTAAGGAACATTGATAGGAAAGTCTTATCATATGAATTTTTGGCAACTTGGAGCTCAAAAATAAATAAATAAATACACCTACTTATCCCTAGGAAGGATGATAGTAGGACACAAGAAAATCTGGTTAACTTGTATTGTTTACTCAAAAAAAAAAAAAACAAAGAAATAAATAATGTTGTGGAAAGATTAACATTAATAAAAGATTTTATTCTAATGTATATTATAGAAAAAGGAGTTGTAACTCTATATCAAAATATAGTTATTTGAAGTATACTTAAGACATGACATTGATCTATCATTCAAAATTCGTTCTAAAACATTTATTGAGCATACCAATTATGACCAAGCAATTAACTGGATGCCACAGATAGAGCTTTAAAAAAAGGTATTGATAGTTCTTACTTTACTTGATTTTGCAGTATTATGGGGTGGATCTTGTAGTATTATGGAGAATACTAATTACTCAGAAAAATAAATGCAAAACGGTTACTGTGAAAAAGTGTTATGAAGGCAATGCACATAGAGCTCTTGGAGCATATAAGAACAACATTTGGGGTGGAGTTGTAGCTTAGTGTAAATTGCTTGCTAGAATGTGAGGCACTGTGTTGGATTCTCAGCACCACATATAATTAAATAAATAAATAAAGGTCCATTGACAACTAAAAAATATTTTAATAAAAAGAACATTTGATGTTGTCTGACAGATCAGACATTTCTTGAAGAATAAGTAAATGACTAGAGATGTGAAAAATAAGAATGATACAACTAAGCCAGATGCAGTGGCACATGCCTGTAATCCTAGCAGCTTGGGAGGCTGAGGCAGGAGGAATGTGAGTTCAAAGCCAGCCTCACCAAAAGAAAGGCACTAAGCAACTCAGTGAGACCCTGTCTCTAAATAAAACACAAAATAGGGCTGGGGATGTGGCTCAGTGGTGGAGTGCCCCTGAGTTCAATCCCCACTACTTCTCCCTCCAAAAAAGAATGATATAACAAGGTATTAACAAGGAAGAAGTAGCTTTCAAAACTGAGCAATCAGCAAGTCTCTGTGACAGGATCAAGCATGACAAAGGCATAAGACTAAAAGAAAACCAGCAGCAAGGCAGGGGTAGATCTGGGTAGAACAGTTAGAAGGCATGTAACCAAGATAAGAAACCTAGTGCATGCCCTTCAGTGTTGCTGGAGTAGGGACAGAGTGACACAGTCAGGTTACAGATAGTTCTTTCCAATTAAATACCTTGTCTTTAAGTGTGATACAAGTTCCCAAATCATGAGCTCACTCTGTTTTCTCTGTTTCCTTAGGATGAGGGTGCAGAGTGTGCAAAAGATTACGATACTTAACAAAATGCAGAGAAATTGGGATGTAGTAAGGAGAAAGGAGCTATAGTCATGGACCAGTCCAAATAAGTCAGATGAACCATTTTTAAGGCATTTAAACTGTATGCACAGGGCAATGTGAAGCCAAGAAAGACTATTAAACAGGACAACAGTATAACCAAACTTTATCTTTTAGTAAGTATATGCCTTTTTTTTTTTACTTCACTGATGAACAGTGGGCACTGCTAAAGGTAGTATAACTAGTTTTCCAGAAAAATTAATCTCAAAACATATGTTATAATAGTTTGGTGTTGAAGATAAGGATGAACCTGGCAACAAGAGAATCAATTGAAAACTAGTTTGATAGTCCAGGAATGAGGTGATAATTAATAAAAATTAAGTAATAATGTAAAGAATAAAGGGAAAAAATCTCAAGAAATAGATAAACATATTTCCTTTTGTAGCTTATAGTGATTCTTATGACCGAAGAATGTTAATGTAATATATTAAGTAAAACTAGCATATATTATAACTACGTCTGTTCATCACTGCAAGCATAACAGTATGGAGTAAATTTAGTATCTTTATTTTTATTAACATTGATATTGTTTGGGTTTGGGGAAAGCTCTAAGTGGTATAAAGATGAAGTTGGATATCTGGAGGTTGAGGACACTCTTGCCAAAGAAATACAAGTCCATAATCCAGGAGCAAGGAGACTCAGTGAATTTGCTTTATAGGTAAATACAGTTAACTAAAGGGAAATGAGAGGCAGTGCCTCTGAGCCTGCAAAAAGGACTGCCTTCTTCTCATCACAACCAGCCCTTAGAAAATCTCCATCGAGCACTGAGCTGTATCATCCCTCACACCGCCACAGCCAAATGGTGCAATTGAAATCTGGAGAAAATTAGAAGATTTTCAGGTTTCAACTTTAGAAATGAGAGACTCCCTGGACCTGCAGGAGGAACAGAGAGTCCAGAGCTTTCCCTTGCAGCCTTTTCCTGTGCTCTGTCTCACAGCCCTGAGCCAGAAGTCATACCCTGACCCTGGAGGTGGGCTTCATGCTCCTTAACCACAGCCAGGTGCCTCCTGAAAGATATGAAGTAAGTTTACTAATGTCCTGAAAGCAGAGTGACTAGCCTGTGACAAAGGTTCTTTGAGGAGAAGTCCAGTACTTAGTAGAACATCCCAGCAGGCCTTATGTGCCTGTCGCTCCTATTTTCCTATCGAGATCACACATCAAACAAGAATTTACCTAAGAAGATTAACTTGGTAGGCTTTCACTTTGTTAGGTATTTTTAAAATCGTCTTTAAAGAAATATAAAATTATATTTGTGTGGGGAAAATCTCTACTTCTCAGGTTCAGTAATTGCTACACATTTGCAATGCTTTAATACCACAGGAACTTACCAAGAAATTTATGGGAGGTTCATTTCCAGGGGAGAGTAGGATGAATTTCCTTTGCACTCCTTTGTCACCACACAGTCAAAGAACATAAAAGCAACATTTTAAGTGTAATTTGAGATAGTCCTATTCTAAAACAGGAAAGAAATTTCATGTCTTAAATAGAGACAAAACTTTGTTGAGGATCACATTTGTAAGAAAAATGTGGTATTCCATAATCAATAAGCACTAAATAAATTCGGTTTTAAAGCATTCATTTTATTTTAATAATATTCTAAAATAGTAAGTAGTTAAAATAGTTGCATATAATTAATATACCAAATATGCAGTATTTGATTATTGAATACATTATGTAAAAACGTGCTTTTAGAGATTCAGAATTTTAAAAAATTAGTTTGGGACATGCATTGCTACTTCTCCAGACACAATCTTGCTTAATTAGGACTCTGATATCCTTATAGTGGGCAATACTCCCAGATGATTCAATCTTCTTGGAGTTTCTCAGAATCAGACCTTGTATTAACCTTCTTCCTATTAAAAAAATGCCTTAATTGATAATTTCCCCAAACAGAAATGAAACTATTTCCAATTTTATAAGACACACAAGATAGAATTCAATACATGTAATTCCAGTTTAAATTTAACCTCTGATAAAATATATCAGTGTCAAAGTGATTGATAACTGCATGAACTGAGAATGATGGAAACATCACAGTCTCTATGTGAGAAACAAATCTAAAAGCAACTCTAAAAGTTTGTGATAAAATGATTAAAAGCTCATTCACAATAGACCTGTCCTTAATAAGACAATTAAATCAGCTTTGCCTTTTCCATACAGGGAATTGCTTTTGCTTTTCTTATGCAACAATTCCAATTAGAATAGCCTCCTTCAGGTACCATTTGTTCAATAGCTTTCTTTTCAATGCAGTCACTAAGATATTTACCCTTTGATTAAATGAATATGGCATCTTCTAGCTTTTACAATCCTAATTTAAAGCAGAAATATATCAGAACTGTTCCAAAATATTGAACATTTTGTATTTGCATTCTTCACAAAGGTGAGATAAGGGAGAAGATTTTACTATTCTTTTATAAAGTACTGACTAAAAACAAAATTGAAATTACAATGAGAAGAAAATGTTATTCTTCCAAAGGGAGGATAGAAATTATATTTTTGGATGACTTCAGCTTCTTCTGTTGTCAGGTAATGATTAAAAACTTGACAGGAATAATGAGCTTTTGTTAGGTTGTGTTAATTTTAATAGGATGATCAAAAATGAATTGTTATTTCCAGTATTCAGAGAAAAAAAAAGCTGTTCTACAGCAATAGTATTACTCTAATATGTAATACAGGCTTCAAACGGCACCAACTCAGAAATATGATGCAAACTACCCAGAAAGTATCAAGTGTTGAGAAAAATCCATCCTAAGTCAACTTTATCTCCTTTAGTTAAGAAACTCAGGTCTTCCTGAATAGCTGAATGGAGCATGTGTTCATACATTCATTCAGGTATTCATTCATTCAGAAAGCAGTTATTCAGGGATTGACATGCACAGACAGGCACAGTACATAACAGCATCAATCAGGGTATACTTTCTGCTCACAGAGTCTATGGGAGAAGGCAGACTTGGAGGAAGAGACAATGGTAATCTATTGTGAAAAGTGCCTTCATCAAGTTATGTTGTGGAGCACAGAATCATTTACTCAAAGGGAATGTGAGACTTTGAAGAAAACATAACAAATTGAGCTATTTTGTAGAATCCACTTATTTTCTCTCATTTCAAAACAAGATATATTTATTCTGCCTTCCCAGAATTTACCATGGGTTGTAAATCCAAGGATCTACAAAAGGTAAGGAGGTGATCTACAAAAGGTAAGTGAGTGAAACCCATATTCCATCCAGAGAGGGCAGTGATAATTCCATTCTGAATTATTACTGGGTAGGAGTGCTACCCTAGCAGTACAAGATCTTCCAGTTTTCCAAAGAAACTTAAAATCAGAATTTTAAAATCCTGGCGACTGATCAATATATTTAAAAACCCTGTGTCTTACTTCATTCAGTCTTCTATAACCAAGTGCCATATATATCCTCCATGGCTTAAGACAATAGACATTTATTTTTTATTGTTCTGGAAGCTGGTAGATAAGGATGCCAGCATAGTCGGAGTCAGGTGAGGTTGCATATTGCCAACTTGGGGTTCCTTTTTATGAGAGGCAATATCTTTAATGAGGCTCCATCCTTATCATCTAAATTACCTCCCAAAGACTCCATCTCCTAAAACCATCACATTGAAGGTTTGGAATTACAACAGACAAATCTGTAGACAATGCACACACTCAGTTCATGACACCCTATGTTGGACTAACAAAACACTGCTAGCCCAGCTCAGCCTGCTGGCCACTGATTTGCAAACTCTCATTTTTTTTTTTTTACTTCAGACCAAGAGCACTCTAAAGTGATAAATAGATAAGAACTCATGTACTATATTTCATAGACTGTTTCTGTCCTACAAGCCCTGACCTATAAAAATTACTCTCCATATTTGTTGCAACTTCCTAGAGACAGATAATGCCCCAGCAATGCAGCTTTCAGAAATACAGAGATGGAGGGGAACAAATCATTACTTTATTTTGCAAAACTTAAGCCCTCTAATAGAATGTGATTTATAAATTTATAAAATTTATAAATTTATAAAATATTATTTTTATAAAAATATTATTTTTGTTGGCCTACAAAATTAAAGTAACTTCCAAGCTGAGCATCTGACTTCTTTAGGAGCTTCAGATGAGGGACTTATTCATGGGAGCAGCAGGCCAGGTCTTTGTCCATCCTACACAGTTACCTGAATTGTGTTTCTTTTCTATTAAATACATGCTTCTTGGGAACTTAAGCATAATTTTTACTAAGTATTAAGTCAGGATCATGCCACCTGTGGACAATGCAGCATCATAAGGAAAACAAATTATCTGAACTTTCACCATATAAGCAAAGAAAATGGAGTGCAAATTCATAGTTGAGATGCTACCAGGTGCTCAGCTACATAAAGGACCACAGTTTTCCTGTGCCAACCTTACTGTAATTAATAATTATTTTAGTCTTTAAAGAGGCAACATAGAGAAAAAGAAAAGCAATGAATTAGAATAATATCAAAAGAAGCATAAAACTAACAATCCTGGGGAGCATAATTCTTCAGTGTTTGCAGAATGTACTAACATCCCACTCACACAGATGTCCCTGAAACTAACCAGTCAACAGTGGAGGTGGGTTCTGCAGTGATCCACATATCAGCCAGAAACAAAATTGCTGTATTCATACAGAAAACAATTTCAGATCCAGCTATCAAATTTTGGAAAGCTTTGAATATATTCAACATTGGCAGTACTTTTAAATGATTTTGTTTGCTTTTCTCATTAATATTCAGGTTTTAAATTTGAAGAGTTGTTTGCAAAGAAGGAGGAGGAGGGGAAGGAAGGACAGAAAAAAATCATGATTTAATTCTGAGTTATGACACTGTCTTTCTTCTGATTATGATCCCTTTGTGAATGGCTAAGTACTTCATAGCTACATATTATTCACTACAGTTTTGATAACAGTGTGGGGAAAGAGGCACTCTGCTTACTACAAGTGCGACTTCAGATCCGACCTTTAGGGAAGTGTGTCTACACATTTCTAAAGATTTATCCTAAATAAATCATTTAGTAAGTTATTTATTATCACTAACAATGGAAAAGAAATTGCCATCAAGAATAAACTAGCCAGGGCTGGAGTTGTGGCTCAATGGTAGAGCACTTGCCTAGCACACATGAAGCACTAGTTTCAATCTTTGGCACCACTTAAAAATAATAAAATAAAGGTATTGTGTCCATCTACAACTAAATTTGTCTTTTTTTAAAATTTTAAATTTGTCAAATAAATCGTGGTACACCCACAAAATGGATGTCATTACAATCAGATAGATTCTTGTATTTTGTAATATGAAAAGCCTATATAGTGTCAGATAAACAATATTTTAAAGTTGTGACTAAAGCAGCATTTAGAACAGAATACATAGGTATAATCTCTCCATCTGTGAGAGACTGGTTCTAAGACCCCCGCAGATACCAAAATCTAAGAATGTTCATTCACCTTATATAAAATAGTATAATATTTGCATATAACCTATGTATATCTTCCCATATGCTTTAATATTTTAGATTATTTATAATACCTAATACAATATAAATGCTATAGAAATAGTTGTTACACTGTGTGATGTTCTGGAAATAATGACAAGAAAATAACTCTGTACATGCTTAACCCAGATACAGGGTTTTATTGTTTTGTTCCTTTAACCTGAAATATTTAAATCCATGTTTGATTGAATCTATGGATTAAAAAATCCATGCATACAAAAGACCGACTCTGTGCATGTGGTATGTAAATGCATATTTAAAAAAGAAAAAGTCAGAAAGAATAGAACAATAAGGCATTTTAAGCATAGCTTTCCAGAGGGTTATAGAAGGAGAAAAGAAGAATTAGGGAATGTAAATCTATTTCATGTAGGACAACATTTCAGGATTTGTTTGGGGTTTTTTGGAATATTAACAGCCAGCCTATTGAACATGCTGGATTTTATAAGTTACAATAAGAAAACAACATTATTATTCTTAATTATCAATTTCTTTAAGCATGGCCTGTGGGATTTTTCTCCTCACCCCATATTTTTCCCATCAGTTTTAGGTATTTTAATGATTTTTATTTACAATTCTAAAAGGTTTAGTACAATGTAATTCCAAACTTGAATCTCCCCTCCTAATAAGGCTTCTCCTTCCCCTGTCACAATCTAATCTCTGGCATGGGGAAGAAATTCGAAAAAGAATGAACCTAGGTCATTGTTTTACTCACCTTGACCCACCACTTTTCCTCCACTCCCTAAGCTACCTCACTTTCTTCTGGGCTCAGTATAAGAAGAAGGCTAAGATAAAAATGGACAAAGCAGTTTTCCTTAGCTGGTACTATCTATCCCTCCCTTGGCTGCCTTCACTCTGTCATGGAAAGCTTCTGAATACTGCTCTCTCACACTGAACACACTTGTGCATTCTTGAGTCCCTTGGCATTGAACTCTTTGACCCCTGTGGGCTACCCTACTCTCTCAGCTCTTGCCCTCAGTGGAATCCTCCAATTCCTTTGTGATCCCTCATTCCTATGATAGCAGCTCTCTTGCGTCAGATCTTTAACAGACTATTCAAGCATACATACAAAGTCCATTCATCCTAGTTTTCTTAGCTCTGTCTCATCTTCCACCTGTTTTCCCAGCATAGTCATTAAGAGAACCCATTTCATTTTCAAAATTTTCCTGATTTCAATGATAAATTACATGACCAACAACTAATAATATGTAAGTAAAGTCCATCAAAGCCAGTCATCTATCAATATTAAATTTCCTATATTTTGATACATGTAATTATGTGAACTAATGTCCTTGAACATAAAAATAAATACTGAATAAGAAGTAAGGAATATGATATCTTCAATTTATTCTCAAATGGCTGGGGGGGGAATTATATATTTTAAAAGAGAATTAAAGGGAGAAAATAGACAAAAAAGAAATTGAATAAACCAGATGATAAAGCAAATACACCAAAATGTTCACAGTTTGTTGTTCTTGGTAAAGGGAATACAGGAGTTCTCCATAGTAAACTACAATTATTTTAAGTTTTAAATGATTTCCAAATAAAAAGCTTACAAAAACATTTTGTACTTAATCTGCTCATGCCTGGGTCTTTGGCAGTACCCACCTAGCCCAGAGGAAACTCATCTAGCTATTCAGTCCATAGCCATGACTGACCTCACCTCATCATACCTTCAAGGGCTACATTTCTTTTTCATTTTACCAGTCAATCACCATCTGGCTATCTGTATACCCTCAGTATTCAAGTGATACCTTTTAAGTGCTTTCTTGGCTGAGAGCACAGCAAGGTCTAGAATTTTCTGCAGCTTATCAAGGAACCACCAGGATAACTAAGTCCTGTCCACTTTCTGCAAATGTTGTTTCTACTAGGTTTGCTCAGTTAACAGAAACTAGATAAAGTTTAGAGGGTGTGTTGAATACAAAAGACCAACTCTGTGAATGTGGTGTGTAAATGCACATTTTTTTAAAAGAAAAAGTCAGAAAAAATAGAACAATAAGGCATTCTACCATTGTGAATTCTCAGAGAATGACTCTCAAATGCTCTTCTATACACACTTCTATAAATGATGTTTCATAGAACAATTTGGGCCATTTCAACAAAGTCTGCATGGATGTATCTAACACCTTTCCTCAGATACACCTTCAATAAAAAATTAACCATAGTCTGTTACACATACCTCATGTCAGTGTGGGAAATATTCATAAGGATCTTTTTGTGTTACTATAGGAGGAAGACAATAAAGAAAAGCTATGTTTTATATTTTCTACTCCATATTTCAAGAAGGTAATGAATGGGTCCTTCCTTTTTCTTAATCATATGAAGCCCATTTCTCTTTCAGGCTCTCATCTATGTGTACCTGAAGTATAGCTTTGATGAGCCCAAAAAAAAAATTGAAACAGAAATAGATACAGAGGCTGGGTATGGTGGCCCATGCCTGTAATCCCAGTGGCTTAAAAGGCTGAGGCAGAAGGATCACAAGTTTGAGGCCAACCTCAGCAACTCAGCAAGGCCCTAAGGAACTTAGTGAGATGCTGTCTTTAAATAAATGTAAAAAAGGGCTGGGGATGTGGCTCAGTGGCTAAGCACACCCCTGGGTTTAATCCCCAGTACAAAAAAAAAAATGATATAGGATACTATCCCAAATTTTGGGGGAAAAAATTCTGAGGGTCCTAACAGGAATAGTGACCTGTATCCTGTTGCCTTAGGGAAGTGCCAGGACCTTAATAGGAAAGATTTTATGTTGCTGCTGGAGAAATTTAAGGCTTTATAGAGAACAGAGCTTCCAGGCTCGTCCAAGAAAGCTTTATGTACTCTATACTGGCACCCAAACATGAGAATCCTCTGCTCATAAATGATTAGATAGGTTTACAGAAAAATGCCAGCAGTAATCTTGAAGAACTGAAGGCTAGAGAACACTTTCTCCGACCATCACGTAAACTTCTGGGCTTTCACAGAAAAAGGCCCTAAAAAGATTGAGATTAAATATCCCCACTAACATGTTAGGATTGGAAATCAGAGCTGAAATAAATAAAATTTTAAAAAAAGAAACAATTTTCAAAATTGACAAAATGAAAAAAAAATGTTTTCTTGAAAAAAATAAATAAAATTGAAAAAAACCTTTGGCTATACTAATGAAGAGGAATAGAGAGAAAACCCAAATTACTGAAATTTAGGATGTACACTACTGAAATACAGAAGAAAATTAGAAACTATTTTGAAAATGTATACTCCAATAGAAAATTTCAAAGACATCAACAAATTTATACAGACATATGAATTACCCAAACTGAATCAAAAGGACATACACAATTTTTTTTACATAGTTCTTAATACATCATATTACACGGTTTGATTCAAGTGGATTATGAACTCCCGCTTTTACCCCGTATACAAATTGCTGTATCACATCAGTTACCCTTCCATTGATTGACATATTGCCTTTCTAGTGTCTGATGTATTCTGCTGTCTGTCCAATTGTCTACTATCCCCCCTCCCCTCCCCTCCCCTCCCCTCCCCTTTTCTCTCTCTACCCCTTCTACTGTAAATCATGTCTTCCATTTGTATTCTCTTGTCTTACCCCTCCTTTCCTCTTATATGACATTTTGTATAACCCTGAGGATCGCCTTCCATTTCCATGCAATTTCCCTTCTCACTCCCTTTTCCTCCCACCTCTCATCCCTGTTTAATGTAAATATTCTTCTCAAGCTCTTCGTCCCTACCCTGACCTTGTTTACACCCCTTATATCAAAGGAGTCATTTGGTATTTGTTTTTTAAAGATTGACTAGCTTCACTTAGCATAATCTGCTCTAATGCCATCCATTTCCCTCCAAATTCTATGATTTTGTCATTTTTTAATGCAGAGTAATACTCCATAGTGTATAAATGCCACATTTTTTTTATCCATTCATCTATTGAAGGGCATCTAGGCTGGTTCCACAGTCTTGCTATTGTGAATTGAGCTGCTATGAACATCGATGTAGCAGTGTCCCTGTAGCATGCTTTTGTTAGGGCTTTAGGGAATAGACCGAGAAGGGGAATAGCTGGGTCAAATGGTGGTTCCATTCCCAGCTTTCCGAGAAATCTCCATACTGCTTTCCAAATTGGCTGCACCAATTTGCAGTCCCACCAGCAATGAACAAGAGTGCCCTTTTCCCCGCATCCTCTCCAGCACTTATTGTTGTTTGACTTCCTAATGGCTGCCAGTCTTACTGGAGTGAGATGGTATCTTAGGGTAGTTTTGATTTGCATTTCTCTGACTGCTAGCGATGGTGAGCATTTTTTCATGTACTTGTTGATTGATTGTATGTCCTCCTCTGAGAAGTGTCTGTTCAGGTCCTTGGCCCATTTATTGATTGGGTTATTTGTTATCTTATTGTCTAATTTTTTGAGTTCTTTGTATATTCTGGTTATTAGGGCTCTATCTGAAGTGTGTGGAGTAAAGATTTGTTCCCAGGATGTAGGCTCCCTGTTTATCTCTCTTATTGTTTCTTTTGCTGAGAAAAAACTTTTTAGTTTGAGTAAGTCCCATTTGTTGATTCTATTTGTTAACTCTAGCGCTATGGGTGTCCTATTGAGGAATTTGGAGCCCGATCCCACAGCGTGTAGATCATAACCAACTTTTTCTTCTATCAGATGCCGTGTCTCTGATTTAATATCAAGCTCCTTGATCCATTTTGAGTTAACTTTTGTGCACGGCGAGAGATAGGGATTCAGATTCATTTTGGTGCAAATGGATTTCCAGTTTTCCCAGCACCATTTGTTGAAGATGCTATCCTTCCTCCATTGCATGCTTTTAGCCCCTTTATCAAAAATAAGATAGTTGTAGTTTTGTGGATTGGTTACTGTGTCCTCTATTCTGTACCATTGGTCCACCCGCCTGTTTTGGTACCAGTACCATGCTGTTTTTGTTACTATTGCTCTGTAGTATAGTTTGAAGTCTGGTATCGCTATACCGCCTGATTCACACTTCCTGGTTAGTATTGTTTTTGCTATTCTGGGTCTTTTATTATTCCATATGAATTTCATGATTCTTTTATCTATTTCTACAAGATATGCTGTTGGGATTTTGATTGGCATTGCATTGAACTTATAGAGAACTTTTGGTAATATCGCCATTTTGATGATGTTAGTTCTGCCTATCCATGAGCAGGGTATGTTTTTCCATCTTCTAAGGTCTTCTTCTATGTCTTTCTTTAGGGTTCTGTAATTTTCATTGTATAAATCTTTCACCTCTTTTGTTAGGTTGATTCGCAAGTATTTTATTTTTGGGGGGGATATTGTGAATGGAGTAGTTGTCCTCATTTCCGTTTCAGAGGATTTGTCGCTGATATACAGGAATGCCTTTGATTTATGCGTGTTGATCTTATATCCTGCCACTTTGCTGAATTCATTTATTAGCTCTAATAGCTTCTTTGTAGACCCTTTTGGGTCTGCTAGGTATAGAATCATATCATCTGCAAATAGTGATAATTTAAGTTCTTCTTTTCCTATTTTTATGCCTTTAATTTCTTTTGACTGTCTAATTGCTCTGGCCAGTGTTTCGAGGACTATGTTGAACAGAAGTGGTGAGAGAGGGCATCCCTGTCTTGTACCAGATCTTAGAGGGAATGCCTTCAATTTTTCTCCATTCAGAATGATGCTAGCCTGTGGCTTATCATAGATTGCTTTTACAATGTTGAGGTATGATCCTGTTATCCCTAATTTTTCTAGCGTTTTGAACATAAAGGGATGCTGTACTTTGTCGAATGCTTTTTCTGCATCTATTGAGATGATCATATGGTTCTTATTTTTAAATCTATTGATGTGGTGAATAACATTTATTGATTTCCGTATATTAAACCAGCCTTGCATCCCAGGGATGAATCCTACTTGATCATGATGTATAATTTTTTTGATATGTATTTGAATCCGATTCGCCAGAATTTTATTGAGGATTTTTGCGTCAAGGTTCATTAGAGATATTGGTCTGTAGTTTTCCTTCTTTGAAGTGTCTTTGTCTGGTTTTGGAATCAGGGTGATGTTGGCCTCGTAGAATGAATTTGGAAGTTCTCCCTCTTTTTCTATTTCCTGAAATAGCTTGAAAAGTATTGGTGTTAGTTCCTCTTTAAAGGTTTTGTAAAACTCTGCTGTATACCCATCCGGTCCTGGGCTTTTCTTAGTTGGTAGTCTTTTGATGGTTTCTTCTATTTCCTCTATTGTTATTCGTCTGTTTAGGTTGTCTATATCCTCCTGGCTCAATCTGGGCAGATCATAGGACTCAAGGAACTTATCTATGCCTTCACTATCTTCTATTTTATTGGAGTATAAGGATTCAAAGTACTTTCTTATTATCTTCTGTATTTCTGAAGTGTCTGTTGTGATATTGCCTTTTTCATCCCGTATGCTAGTAATTTGGGTTCTCTCTCTTCTTCTCTTCGTTAGCATGGCTAAGGGTCTGTCAATTTTATTTATTTTTTCAAAGAACCAGCTTTTAGTTTTGTCAATTTTTTCAATTGTTTCTTTTGTTTCAATTTCATTAATTTCAGCTCTGATTTTAATTATTTCTTGCCTTCTACTTCTTTTGCTGTTGTTTTGCTCTTCTTTTTCTAGGATTTTGAGATGAAGTATGAGATCATTTATTTGTTGGTTTTTTCTTTTTTTGAGGAATGAACTCCAAGCAATGAATTTTCCTCTTAGAACTCCTTTCAATGTGTCCCATAGATTCCGATATGTTGTGTCTGTGTTTTCATTTAACTCTAGGAATTTTTTAATTTCCTCCTTGATGTCTTCTAAAACCCATTGATCACTCAGCAACCTATTGTTCATTCTCCAGGTGATGCTTGATTTTTCCTTTCTTCTTTTATCATTGATTTTCAGTTTCATTCCATTATGATCAGATAAGATGCATGGTATTATCTCTACCCCTTTGTATTGTCTAAGAGTTGCCCTGTGACATAGTATATGGTCTATTTTTGAGAAGGTTCCATGTGCTGCTGAGAAAAAAGTGTAGCTACTTGATGTTGGGTGGTATAGTCTATATATGTCAATTAAGTCTAGGTTGTTAATTGTGTTATTGAGTTCTATAGTTTCCTTATTTAACTTTTGTTTGGAAGATCTGTCCAGTGGTGAGAGAGGTGTGTTGAAGTCTCCCATGATTATTGTATGTTGGTCTATTAGACTCTTGAACTTGAGAAGAGTTTGCTTGATGAACACAGCTGCACCATTATTTGGGGCATATATATTTATGATTGTTATGTCTTGTTGGTGTATGGTTCCCTTGAGCAGTATGAAGTGTCCTTCTATATCCCTTTTGATTAGCTTTGGCTTGAAATCTATTTTATTAGATATGAGTATGGACACTCCTGCTTGTTTCCGTGGTCCATATGAGTGATATGATTTTTACCAACCTTTCACCTTCAGTCTATGTATATCTTTTCCTATCAAATGCGTCTCCTGTAGACAGCATATTGTTGGGTCTTGTTTTTTGATCCATTCTACTAGCCTGTGTCTCTTAATTGGTGAGTTTAAGCCATTAACATTTAGGGTTATTATTGAGATATGGTTTGTTCTTCTATCCATATTTGTTTATTGATGTTACTAAACCTGATTTGTTATCCTCTTTGACTACTTTCCCCCCTTTACTGTCCTACCTCCCATTGTTGGTTTTCAATGTTATTTTCCATTTCCTCTTCCTGTAATGTTTTGCCAAGGATTTTTTGAAGAGATGGTTTTCTAGCTGCGAATTCTTTTAACTTTTGTTTATTGTGGAAGGTTTTAATTTCATCTTCTAACCTGAAGCTTAATTTCGCCGGATACACGATTCTTGGTTGGAGCCCATTGTCTTTCAGTGTTTGAAATATGTTATTCCAGGATCTTCTAGCTTTCAGAGTCTGTGTTGAGAGATCAGCTGTTATCCTGATTGGTTTACCCCTAAATGTAATCTGCTTTCTTTCTCTTGCAGCTTTTAAAATTCTCTCCTTATTCTGTATGTTGGACATCTTCATTATAATGTGTCTAGGTGTGGATCTCTTATGATTTTGCACATTCGGCGTCCTGTAGGCTTCTAGGATTTGGGATTCTGTCTCAATCTTCAATTCTGGGAAGTTTTCTCGTATTATTTCACTGAATAGACTGTTTATTCCTTTGGAATGGAGCTCTGTGCCTTCCTGTATCCCAATGACTCTTAAATTTGGTCTTTTGATGATATTGTCCCATAATTCTTGGATGTTCTGCTCATGGTTTCTTAGCAGACTTGCTGAGCTGTCTATGTTCTTTTCCAGTTGAAAAGAACTTTTCCAGCACTTTTCACAATAAGTGCTGGAGAGGATGCGGGGAAAAGGGCACTCTTGTTCATTGCTGGTGGGACTGCAAATTGGTGCAGCCAATTTGGAAAGCAGTATGGAGATTTCTTGGAAAGCTGGGAATGGAACCACCATTTGACCCAGTTATTCCCCTTCTTGGTCTATTCCCTAAAGCCCTAACAAGAGCATGCTACAGGGACACTGCTACATCGATGTTCATAGCAGCTCAATTCACAATAGCAAGACTGTGGAACCAGCCTAGATGCCCTTCAATAGATGAATGGATAAAAAAAAATGTGGCATTTATATACTATGGAGTATTACTCTGCATTAAAAAATGACAAAATCATAGAATTTGGAGGGAAATGGATGGCATTAGAGCAGATTATGCTAAGTGAAGCTAGTCAATCTTTAAAAAACAAATACCAAATGACTCCTTTGATATAAGGGAAGTAAACAAGGACAGGGTAGGGACGAAGAGCTTGAGAAGAATATTTACATTAAACAGGGATGAGAGGTGGGAGGGAAAGGGAGTGAGAAGGGAAATTGCATGGAAATGGAAGGCGATCCTCAGGGTTATACAAAATGTCATATAAGAGGAAAGGAGGGGCAAGACAAGAGAATACAAATGGAAGAAATGATTTACAGTAGAAGGGGTAGAGAGAGAAAAGGGGAGGGGAGGGGAGGGGAGGGGGGATAGTAGAGAATAGGACAGACAGCAGAATACATCAGACACTAGAAAGGCAATATGTCAATCAATGGAAGGGAAACTGATGTGATACAGCAATTTGTATACGGGGTAAAAGCGGGAGTTCATAATCCACGTGAATCAACCGTGTAATATGATGTATTAAGAACTATGTAATGTTATGAACGACCAATAAAAAAAATAAATAAAAAATAAAATAAATAAAATAAAATAAAAACATTTGTGCATCAAATGACACTATCAAGAGTGTGAAAAGACAACCAGCATAAATGGAAAAAATATTTGCTAAAATAAATTTTTATACCTAAAAAATAAAAAAAAAGAAATACTTTGTCTTCATTGTCTGATGTTCTCTCTTCTAAGTGATCTACTCTGCTGGTAGTATTCTCAATTGAGTTTTTAAGTTGGTTTATTTTTTTAAATATTTGTTTCCTGCATTTCTAGAATTTCTATTTGTTTGTTTTTTATTACCTCTATCTCCCTGTGAAATTGATCTTTTACTTCCTGGATTTGTTTGTCGATGTGATCTTTCATTGTCTGATTTTGCTGTCTCATGTCTTCCTTGAGACTCCAGATCATCTGAAGCATATATATCCTCAACTCTTTATCTGATATTCCATCTGTTGCAGCTATTACCTCTTCTAGAGTTGAGTTGACCTGCATTGCTTGTGGTCCTTTCTTTCCTTGTCTTTTCATACTGCTCGCGTTTCTTTCTGCTTGGTGCAACTGTTGTGTTTTGAAATTTACCCCCTATTTATTTATGTTGCTCTTGTATACTTGAAAAGTCTCCCTTGCAGGTGCGGGCGGTGGCTGTGCCCCTACTCCAATTGGGGTGACGTGTCTACCATGCTGGCGGCTCTCTGGGCCTGTTCCGGGAGTGGAAGGCGGCTCTGCTCTGTCCCTATTCCAATTGGGGTGTCGTGACTACCATGCTGGCAGGTCGCTGGGCCTGTTCCGGGCATGGGCGGTGGGCTTGGCTGGCGGGATTCCGCCTAATGGCAGTCCCTAACCTCCCTGCTTGCTAATTAATGGCTTCTCTGAGGCGCCACACCTTCTGTAGCTGCGGGGCAGGCCGCGCGAATCAGTTGGCCTGGATCTCCGGGGTCCTGCTGCTGGCTGTTTTGATGTTGCAAGCTGTTGGAGAGTGGTGGTGTATCCTCAGCTTTCCCGGATGGTGGCCGCTGACTGCCTGGATGGAGTGTCCGCTGTTTTGATGTTGCACTCTGAAGGAGAGTGGCGGTGTATCCTTCAGCTTTCCCGGATGGTGGCCGCTGACTGCCTCGGTGGAGTGTCCGCTGTGGGGGATGGGACTGTACAGCTTCCTTCCCCTTCTGAGATCCCGTGCTCGGCCCAAGGGTCCGTGTGGGCTTGGCTGGCGGGATTCCACCTAATGGCAGTCCCTAACCTCCCTGCTTGCTAATTAATGGCTTCACTGAGGCGCCACGCCTTCTGTAGCCGCAGGGCAGGCCACGCAAATCAGTTGGCCTGGATCTCCGGGGCCCTGCTGCAGGCTGTTGGGATCCCTGGCACTCTATCACTTTGATTTTTTTCTGCTTGCCCCTCCCCCAGCGCTGGCTAGCCAGGTTTCGTTTTGGCTGCTACTGGGAGGAGGGGTTGGAGGTCAGGTGTCTCTAGTTTCCCCCTAGTCTTTATGGAGGCTCAGCTTGATACTCCCTCTCCCGGCAAGCCTAGGAGAGATTTTATGCGAATTCCCGCTGTCTGGGGGGTGAGCTGAATGACACCGACCTGTTTTGATGTTGCACTCTGAAGGAGAGTGGCGGTGTATCCTTCAGCTTTCCCGGATGGTGGCCGCTGACTGCCTCGGTGGAGTGTCCGCTGTGGGGGATGGGACTGTACAGCTTCCTTCCCCTTCTGAGATCCCGTGCTCGGCCCAAGGGTCCGTGTGGGCTTGGCTGGCGGGATTCCACCTAATGGCAGTCCCTAACCTCCCTGCTTGCTAATTAATGTCTTCACTGAGGCGCCACGCCTTCTGTAGCTGCAGGGCAGGCCACCCGAATCAGTTGGCCTGGATCTCCGGGGCCCTGCTGCAGGCTGTTCGACATACACAATTTATACAGACCATTTTTAAGCAATGGAATTGAAGATGCCATCAAAAGCCTAACAACCAAGAAAAGCCCAGGACCACACAGATTTTTAACAGAGTTCTACAAGACCTTCAAAGAAGAATTAAAACCAATACTCCTCAAATCATTCCATAAAATAGAAATGGAGGGAACCCTTCCAAACTCATTCTATAAGACCAATATCACCCTGATACCAAAACCAGACAAAGACACATCCAGGAAAGAAAACTTCAGACCAATATCCCTGATGAACCCAAATGCAAAAATACTCAATAAAATTTTGGCAAATTTTATACAGAAACATATTAAAAAGATAGTGCACCATAATCAAGTGGGGTTCATCTCAGCAATGCAAGGTTGACTCAACATAATCAATAAATGCAATTCATTACATCAATAGACTTAAATATGATCATCTCAATAGATGCAGAAAAAGCATTCAATAAATATAGCACCCTTTATGTTTAAAACACTGGAAAAAATAGGGATAGTAGCAACATTTCTCAACATTGTAAAAACTATTTATGCTAAGCCCCAAGCCAACATCATTCTAAATGGAGAAAAATTGGAAACATTCCCCCTAAAAATTGGAACAAGACAGGGATGCACTTTTTCACCACTTCTATTCAACATAGTCCTTGAAACTCTAGCCAGAGCAATGAGACAGATAAAAGAAATTAAAGGGATACAAACAGGAAAATAACTCCTCAAACTATCACTATTTGCCCATGACATGATTCTACATTTAGAAGATCCAAGAAAATGCCACCAGAAAACTTCTAGAACTAATAAATAATTCAGCAAAGTAGCAAGATATAAAATCAACACTCATAAATCAAGTGATTTCTATACATAATCAATGAATTCACTGAAAGAGAAATTAGAAAAACTACCCCATTCACAATAACCTCAAAAAAATAAAATACTTGGGGATCAACCTAACAAAAGACCTCTACAATGAAAACTACAAAACACTAAAGAAGGAAATTGAGGAGGATCTTAGAAGATAGAAAGACCTTCCATGCTCTTGGATATGCAGAAGTAACATTGCCAAAATTGGCCATACCACCGAAAGTGTTATATAGATTTAATGCACTTCCTTTTAAAATCCCAATGACATTCTTCATAGAACTAGAAAAAGCAATCATAAAATTCATTTGGAAAAACAAGAGACCAAGAATAGCCAAAATAATTCTTAGTGAGAAGAGTGAAGCAAGAGGCATCACAATACCACAACTTAAACTATACTTCAGAGCTCAGTGGTAGAGTGCTTGCCTAGCAAGTGTGAGGCCCTGGGTTTGATCCCCAGTACCATGTAAAAAATAAATAAAATAAAGGTATTGTGTTCAACTACAACTAAAAAAATAAATATTAAAAACAAAACAGAAATTGGTACTGAGAAGTGGGGGGTCGTTTTTTGTTTGTTTGTTTGTTTTTTTGACTAATCTGTGTGATTCATAAGCCTTTGGAGCTAGTTTGTGGAAGGAATTTTGAAAAGCTTAGCCATGCAAGCTGGAAAAGCCTCAGAACATTGTAACTGGGTTTAAAGGTGAGTTAGGTGGGAGGTCAGAAGACCAGAATGGCAAAATGAAAGCAGATTGTGATCGTGAGGAAATGAGGACTCTGTTTGAAATCAGACTAGAAGCCACCACTCATATTATCTTCTAGCAAAGGACTTGACTACATTTTGCCCATTTTCCCCTGAGATTTTGTGTGAAGCTAAATTTAAAACTGATAGAGTAATTATCAGGTAGTGAAGATTTCAAAGCAGCACAGCATTTAGACAGATGCATGATACTGCTAGTAGCTTTTAGCCATGTTTACTATAGAAAATCAGGAGCAGAAAGCATAGCTAAAGGATTTTAAAAATTTGCTATTTGACCAGAAAGTGTATATAAAGCTGGGGTTAATCACATTGTACTTGTTGAAGAAATTATAGCCCCTAAAGAGATGCTAAGTACTTTGCACAGAAACAATAGAAAAAAATGCCAAAAGGGAATCTTAGGGATTTGCAAGACCATACCCACTACAGGTTACTGGGTATAGAAAAGAAAATTCCTTTGAGAAGACACCATGAAGGCAACCTAATCACACCCAGAGACCTAGGAAGTTGCTACAGATAGGGCATGGCCTGGAAGGAGAGTGTGGCTTTGGGCATTGGTGATTTCAGTGACCTTTGCATCCACATTTGAAGCAAGTACCTGGTGTAGAGGAATGATGGAACCTCCATGGAGCTCTTGCTTGAGCTGTAGGCCTCAGGGCTCTGGTAAGGCCTGGGTTTGAAGTGTTACCTTTTTCTGTAATTGAGCCTACCTAGCTAGTTCAGCTGACTCCTCCTGGACATTATAAACTTTAAAGGCCATTTTCACCAGATATTGGATAGGGTTCTGAGGGCCCTCCTCAGCTTGTTTGAGCTTTTTTCTGATATCATAGGTTGACTGAGTCTGCTAGATGCGGGCTCACTCATGGGGGTAAGGATGGAGGACAGAACAACAGAGATGTCATGCCAGATAAGATCATAAGTCTGGGAGAGTTATTGGCATTTTGAAATATAAGTAGAAATGTCAGCAGAGAAGGACCCAAGGTGCTCTTCAATCTGGGAAAGATCTTGAAGTGAGAATGGGACATGTACTTGGACAATCCCTTCAGCATGAGCCACTTCCCTGAAGGGACAAAGGAACTTTGGGTTATCTGGTAAGAGGGTCTGGTGGGAGTGGGTGTGGACACTGACAAGAGAAAAGAGGGGTGAGTGGGTGGAGGTAATCATGGCTTCAGGAGAGGAGGAAGGAGGGGGGTGAGAGGGATGGAGGGGGAGGGGAAAGGTTGTGTCAGTAGAAGAGGTGGGCAGAGGAGCCTTGGCTGCAGGAGAAGAGGGAGTTGTATGGAGCGAGGGAGGAGGAGCTGTGGTGGCAGGAGGAGGGGTGGGAGGGGTAAGAGGGGTGGCATGAGCAGATTGGTGTGTATTGGGAGGGGGAAGACAGGTAAGGTAGGGCTGAGAGCAGCTCGGGTGGTTCTGAGGATGTGGAAAGAGAGGTTGAAGAACAATGGGAAGGAGTTTGGGATTTTCCTAGCAAGGAAGACTGGATCAGGAGAACAGATAGAACAGAGAGGAGGACAGAGCAGAGAGTAGAGGGAAGGGGACAGGATCATATCCCAAAAAGCCTGAATGTTTTTGCCCATTTTCCTGTCCAGCAACAAAAATTGTCCAATTCAGTGAGGGTTTCAAATCAAAGTTCCTTCTGGCAGCCATTGTGACTCATTGTTTAAGTCTGGTTCTTTTTCTAACATTCTCTCTCTGGGTTCATGTTCTGCCTTAAACCCCTTCAATCTTTCAGCTGAATTCTCTCAGATTCCATTGATATTTTTAAAAGATTAATGTTTTGCATAGTTTGTCTGGCAAGTTCAAATATTTGGCATCAGTGCCAAGAAAGTTATAGAATGTAGGAGGTGTCAGGTTTCCTTGTATTGTGAAATTTCTTGTATTTGTGCTAAATTTGCCCTGCCGCTAAGATGGATGTGTCTCTGCTATTTATTTCTTTATTTATATATTTTTAATCTAGGATGGAACACAGAGGAGCTTAAGCACTGAGCCAGCCACTTTTTTTCGTTTTCATTTTGAGAGAAGCTATCACTAATTTGAATAGGGCATCACTATGTTACAGAGGCTGGATTTGAAATTTCAATCCTCCTACCTCAGCCTCCCATCTTCTGGGATTAAAGGCAGGCACTGCCATGCCCAGTTGTGTCTCACATTTGTTTTGGATCCATTCTTATCATCTGCCTTCTCCTGGTGCAGTCGGCTAAGGATGGTTTGGTGTGTGGTGTTGAGTTTCACTCCAGATGCACTCCATTGCCTCTATTCCTTGTTGCATCTCTAGCTGTGACTAGTGAGGACTGACCCTGGGCATTGAGTTCCACAGTGTGAAGGAGTGGAGTTCTCTGTTTGTCAAGAGAGTGGGGAGCCTCTGGTGTTCCTGTGGTGTGATGTAGACAGAAGGGTCTGTGGGTCATGCCTCTCTACTTCCTCCTGCAGTTGGTAGGGAAGTGCCTACCACTAGAAGAGGTTTTCTTGAGCACTGAAGGACATTGGTTTTGTCCCTTCAAATCTCATTTTGGAACAGATATGTGTATGCAATTATCCAGACAGCTCTTCTGAGGAATTGGAATGCTTATGACAGAAAAAAGATGTGACTCAGGTGCCAATTCTGTGTCCAAAAGAGACTGAAAATGAAAGAGCTGCCAAAAATAGTGGGCCCAATTTGAGGGCCATATTGTTTTGAATATTGGCAATGAACTCCACCTAAATGCCCAAGACTGGTAGAAAATTGAATGGAAAGGGGCTCAGAAGTACCTTGAGGGTGACTATTGGGAGACAGCTTCCCCAGGGAGAGTATAGGTGACTCGTTCAATGTAATTATGTTCTCACCTTTGTCTCCAAAGTAATTCACCAGTTGAGCAAATCTTGAGGAGTTCTTTGGAGACTGTGTGATGCCTGAAGTCTCAATCAACATGGAACACACAAAATATGACTCACACCCTAAAATGTAGGTAGGGAAAGAGCTGGGTAGGCAGATAGGAGACTTGCACTCACCAAGGTCAAGTTTCTCCTAACAGAAAGACGACAGTGGAACAGAATACAAAGACCACAGATGCAAGGCTGAGCTTCAAACAAAGGGTGAGACATCTGTTAAAAAGGGATAAACTTCAACACAGTGACCTTAACATGAGGGGAAGAAATGGCACATGAAGTGCACATTGTCCCTGAATGCCTTACCAAGAGTGGGCTGGAGGCTTATTTTCTTAACCCTTAGATCCTTATAAAACCTGAGACAATTGCCACTCATTGGCAACCCTCCCTTGGGACCCCACCCATGCAGGAGTTCTGCTTTCTTTATATTGTTTTTGTATAATCTGACACTTTGCCCTCACACTTTCACTATTTGTGTCTGTGAAATTCCTTCAATGGATGAACAAGGCAAAGAGCACAGTCAATTCCATGGTGTGTGTCACAAAATCACTGAAGACTGATTATGTCAGGAAACTAGATTGATAGGGGAAATGATATTACCTACTGCCCAGCTCCACATCCTGTCTGTCCCCAGAATGGGGCTGCAGTTGAACCCTTATGAGATCATTCAGACCTCACTAAGAAGAATGCATTCTCCATTTTGAAAATATGAAGACAGCACTCAATATTCTTTACAGCTGCCGAAACTAATTCTGACCTCCATGCAGGAATTTCCTTTTTCTAGGACAACACCCTCTCCTCAGGACCCTTCTCATACATTCTAGGCAGGAGACTCAATCCTACTTAAGACATAGAAAAGCCAGAGATCAGAAGTGCAACTCATGGATAAGTGGACAGGCCCTCATAAATTTCTCCTAAGCACACACTCACACATTTCTAACCCTCCTTCACCACATCTGAAGAGGAAGGACACCACCAGAAGATGATTGTCCTGCTCATCCTGGGAATCCACAGTCCCTGGTTAGCTGACAACCCCTCTACAAATCTCACATGTCTGTTCAGGAGACAAGCCCCAGATGGAACATACCAAGCTTTCATGTGTTCAATTACTGTTCCTCTTGACCTTCTCTATCCCTCCCTCAATCCAGGTCAGATTCCTTTCCACCTGATTACAGATTGGGCTCTCAGTTTCTGATCTCCATCATCAGGTAGATGGCTGGGACTTCAGAGAGCTCCCTCTGCTGGACACTGACTAACTTGGAAAATTCAGGCAGCCATTCAAGGTACCTGGCAGCAGTCTCCTAACTGGCTCAGATCAGCGGGGAATGCTGCCATGCTCAACCGAAAATGCCTCCTTCCCCCTTCTAACCAGGAGAGTCCTGAGATGTTAAAAATCAAGGCTGAGAAGAGAAAATATGTCTCTTCTAGAAAGAGAAGGATTCAACACCACTCCAGACAAAGGCAATGGAGTAGGTAATGGAGCCAGATGGCTACTGGCAGGAGAAGCTGAATGGGTGAGAGATCCACCTCATGTATTGGTGCCCTACATGACTTTTGTGGGACTCTCCACCGAGTAGATTGGGCTCCCTAAAGATGTGGAATGCAACCATCACCCCAAAGAAGACCGTGTGCCTTGGCCTATAGATGCATTCTTGCAAAAGAAAGCATCCCCTTTTCTGGCCTATTCAAAATATTTCTTGAGTTGAAGGGATGCTGGCCCCTGATCTCTTGCCCCCACTGTAAGTGTAAAGGGAAGACTCACACTTGCTGTACGAGCTGCCACCTGTCACCCACTTCCTTGGTCTTGAAGGGTCTGAATCATCTGTCACATCCACTAGGGGCCCCACTGCCCACACTTTGCCCTTTCTGAGGTGGCCTCTTCTTTTCTATCCTTTGTGCAGTTTGTGAGTCTTGGGCCAATCACCATCACAAACATCTTAAAAGAGAGTGCAGGCCTGGCATCAGAACACCTGGGCCAGGAAGAACAAGAAAACTCACTTTTTTTTGAACCTAGGGAAAAATTAATTCAAGGGTGTAACATATTCTTGAGGCATTGGTGTCATTCTGCTTTGACAGAGGAAGAGTGCCCCCTGAGTACATCTTCCCACTTTCTGGAATTGGGATGGTAGTAGAGTGTTTTCTGTGTGAACAAAAAACTTAATCACAGTAGAATACACTAAGATGGTTATTCTGCACCTATTTTATAAATTTCATGAGAAAAAATTAAACGGTCATAACTACTACCCAAAGTGGGGGTGGGGGAATGTAGTATCCAGGAGCAGCTCTTGGTTGGGTCATCACCTCTAGGATTCCAGCTCTCCTTTAGCTTGATTTGGATCACTTCACATTTCTACCAGGACACTTAATTTACTGAGAGCCATGTTGCCTGCCTCAGAAAGCTGACACCTGTGAAGACTTGTGTTGGAGTTTCTTTAAGGGCTTCCTCCAATGTCATCAAACAAATATCTTGTGGCATTTTTTCTATATTAAAGGGTAGGCTAATTGACAAGTCCCCTCTCTCCCCACCCCACCAAACAAGCAAACAGTGGTTTTATGTGAAATGAGATACCTCTCAGTTTTTGAGAGCTGTTCCATTCCCTTAATGACTGGTAGTCTCAGTTGTTGGGGTTAGTATCAAGACTTCCTGGAAATCTTTATCATTTTCCCCATATTTTTACTGATGCAATATGGCTCAGTTCCCCTACCCCTACCGCTTGGTCCCTTTTCTCTACTCATCTTTCCCACATTCCTTTTCCTTTTTGTTCTTTATTTTTTGCATATCAGAGAAAACGTACATCCAATATTTGTGCATCTAAGTTCTTTGGGGATGTTGATGTGTAGGTTTTTTTCCTTGATGTGTCCTTATCTGGTCTGGGTATGTGTGCAATGTTGGCTTTATAAATGTGGAATGTGTTCCATCCCTTTGTATTTCATGGAGTAATTTGAGGAGTTTTGGCATCACTTCTTCTTCAAAGATTTTTGGTGGAGCTCAGCTGGGAGTCCATCCAGCCCTGAGTTTTTCTTTGTTAGAGACAGTAATGAAGAGCCTTCCATCTCATTACAAGTCATTAGTATGTTTGGGTTTTCTTTTGCTCTGGATTCAGTTTTGGGAGATCCTATTTATCTAGAAATGTATTCATTTCTTCTAGGTTTTCCAATGTATCGGAGTACAAGTTTTCAAAATAGTCTCTAATGATCCGCTGGATTTCTGTGATATCTATGGTGATTTCACCTTTTTAATCTCTAATTTTATAAACTTGGCTTTTCTCTGCTTTTTTCTTGGTTATTTTAGCATGGGGGCTTTTCAATCTTGTTTACCTTTTTAAAGAAACAACGATTTCATTGGTCCTTAGTGGTGTTATGTTTGTTGTCAAGTTCATTAATGTTGGCTCCGATTTTATTTCCTTCCTTCCTTCAGTGTTTGCTCCTCCACCATAGCCTGGCTTTTACACCATTTCCCATTTACACAGTGCACGCTGTCGGCTTCCTCAGTAGAGGGCGCTGAAGTGACACCGCAGGAAGCAGAGGCCTCTTGTGGTTAAGCTACTGCACCATTGCTCTGTGATGCTGGTATGAGTCCATGTGAGGGCAGCGTGGATCAGGTGAGGAGATCCTCAGATCCTGAGGAAGGCTTTGGTCTCCAGGAAAATTTCCCAACACTTTCCAAGCTGATCTTAGGTGATGGTGCCCTCCTAGTGAATGGTCCAACTGTAGTGGGAGGCACCTGGCTCTGAGTTCAGAACTTGGCAGTCCCTGGCTCTACCCATGTCCACCTGAGTGGTAGCACACCAAACACACTGCCCTTACCAGGCACATATTCCCAAGGGTCCCCCATCCCTTTCTGTTCAGAGGACACTGTGAGAGCCATGGCTGCTGCTCCCTCAGGTAAGGAAGGTCAAGGTGGGCTGGGGAGTGGACAGCCCTGGATGCTCCTACCATGTGGTCACCCATGCCCACCGGCTTGTCCCCTAGAGATGAAGACCTGGCATAAGGCAGAAGCTGCTGTAGAGTATTGAAGCTGCTGCTGACCTTGAGGAAGAAGGTAGGTGCAGGCCGCACATCTGGGAAGGCACAGCCAACTTGGGTGGGGGCCAATGGTTCTTAGAGGGGTGCTCCCTGGTGACGGGAGCTGCCACACTGTAGGCAGGCACACCCAGGATGAGCATCTACCTCTGGAGGCCTGGAGGGGTGACCCATGTGTTTAGGGTTCTGGGGCTGGAGGTATGGGGTACCTGTGGTGTCTTTAAGCTGTGTGCAGGGGTGGATGCAGTGTGAAGATCCTCCAGGTTGGGGGCATACCTTGAGGTGTCTGGTTGGGACCCCCTGTTGTGCAGGAACAGTTGTGTGGGTCTCAGTGAGGGGGCCTTAAAGGAGAGACAAGCTCCTGGGGACAGGTAGGCCTGTTTGGGGAGGACCATGCCAAAGAGGGCCCAGCGTTCAGCAAAGGAGAGGTTCAGTTTGGGGACAAAAAGACTCCCTCCTGCACGCACACATTCGCAGTACCCAGAGCTACCACCACCAGGAGACAGAGGCCACTTCTTGGGGGTCTCAGGTCTGTGGACTTCTCCATTGACAGGCAGCGTCCCATCATCTTAACCACCTTACACAGGAGAATGACAAACAGACTTCTGCTGCCCTGCTGCCCATTTACTGTCCCTTGGGCCATGGTGGAGATTAGTCCAGCCTCTGGATTTATAGCTAGTCACCTCTGAGGTCCCTGTAGAGGTAGGGAACATTTATAGTGGTGGGGCTGAGGATGGCATCTGCAGGTCTGGACTGAGTGTGCATGGGTACACACATGGCTGTGTGTGTGTGTGTGTGTGTGTGTGTGTGTGTGTGTGGTGTGCATATGTGTGGAGTTTGGGCTGCAGTGTGTGAGTAAGAGAATGTATGTGCATCTGTCTGCAGATGTCCAAGTGCATTTCCAGACATTGCATGTGAATCGGTGTGAACTGTTTTTGTGAGTTTGTTTAGTGTAATGCATGAGTATATATGAATAAATAAGGCTATGATATGTGTGTGTGTGTGTGTGTGTATATGTGTGTGAGATTTGCCCTTCTCTTGTCACCCCCCACCATTGCTCAGCTTAGCACCCCTTTGCAGCCATGTTTGCATCTTGTGAGCTGTCAGCTCGAGATCTTGCATGGTGTAGACATTTTGGGCCAGCCTGGTCTGTGTGTGTGTGTGTGTGTGTATGTGTGTGTGTGTGTGTGTGTGTTTGTGTGCATGTGTGTGTGTGTGTTAGGGGTGGCATCATGTGGTAGACGAACTGAGCACCACTGAGGCTCCCCTCCCCGTGCAGATGCAAATTGAGCACTTACTCACATGCTTTCATTGAGAGTACAATCCAGTCTGAGGACAGGTAGATAAATAGTAAGTTCCATGGCAGAAATAAAGGTCAGAAAGACAGGGAAAGGGCTCACCAGAGGTGGTGGTCAGCTTGGCCTCGCTGAGGGGATAATGATTGAGCAGAGCATTGAAGGAAGGGAGGACATACGCTTGTTCAGGAATGGTGTTCCTGGCAGAATTATCAACACCTGCAAGATCTTGAGCTGGGAAGACAGAGTAGGAAGGTGGCCAATGAAACCAGAGCAGAGTGAAGGAGAGTGATGATGCGGTCAGAGAAAGAACAGGGTCCACCTTGCAGAGTCTCGTGGCTGCTGAGGTGTTTGGCCCTTACCCTGGGTAAGATGGGAGCTCTGGGGGAGTTTGGACGAGAGGAGGAACATGGAAGTATCAGGGACCAGTAGGAAGGAAGCACGGTCACTAGGGTGTCAGGCCAAAGAGGAAACTTCTGCCTATTCTTTGCAGAATTTTGCCTCTGGGCTGGGAACCCCAGGCTCAGCCTCCACTTTTCAGCATTCAGAGTAAGGGTGGCAGAATCCTTGTTCATTGAATGGGCACAGAACTTCCAAGAAGGACATTTCTGGGTCCCTTGAGTCCTGTAGGATTGACTCAGTTGAGCCTGTGTGTAGGCTCATGGGGGCAGAACTTCTCATGAATAATGCAGTCCCACCCATATGATGTGTTTTGAGGCTGTTTCAGGACTCTGGCAGCACAGCTCCTGGGAGCTTTGGATAGTGTTGGGTGTCTGGTAGCCTTGATCTTCCTGGTTATCAATAGTGAGAGTGGCAAGAGGGGCCTGGCTTTCTTGTTTGCTTGTGTCTCCTGTGCCATGCTGTTGGGTCTCCCTGCAGAAGCCTCATGAGGTGCTGTAGTAGCTTGGGCGAGGATTTTGTCATGGGTTAACAAGTAGGAAAGGGCACTTTTGTCACCCCCAGGGGCCTGCAAAATTGCTAATGCTTTGGGCACCTGATGCAACAGGACATGGCCTGAGCCTTGTTCCCAGGCCTCTGTCCCTAACAACCATGTGATTCCTAAAAAGTCCCTGCTCACATCCCCCTGTTCCTGCTTTCTAAGCACAGGAGGTTCTAGAGCTGACCACCACCTCTGGTGAGCCCTAGGTTCTAGCCACCAGCTGGCACCACGCTCTGTGACCAGTCCTCCCTGGAATTTGCCAAGGCTGTACTTAAGATATAATAAAACAGCAGCTGATAAGGCTTGCTCCCCTCCAGGAAGCCCAGGATTCAGTTAAAGACATCCTGAGTAAATAAAGGCATAAAAACAAACAAACAAAACAAAAAATTACCATATGATACCTAGCTGTTCAATAGACAATCTCATTTAACCACCCCCATGCTCTGTGGAGTGAATAACACACCTTCACTGGTGCATTAGAAAACTGGGACATGGACATGGCAGGTATCTTGCCTAAGGTCACAGAGCTAGTGAGTGGTTCACCCAGGGATCTGGCTGCAAACCGTGCTTTACATTGCTCTGCAGCTGCAACCAACAGCCCACAGGTGGTTGTGACCTATGCTGGGAGTGTGAGTTGGAGTTGGCAAAGGGCCAGAGTTTGGAATCAGACAGTCCTGGGTTCAAATTGTGGTCCTGCCCATTTAGTAGCACCTGAACCTCTGGAATGACAGTCTCTTTTCCCTTGTGCAGCAGTGTTGCTGACCTGTTCTCGTGGTGCCATCTGTATGCAGGAAGGACTGCTTCGCTCACTCCAGTGGGAGCAAGATGGACTCAGCTGCAGGGGGTCAGTTTCTGCCCTCTACTTACAGATGACTTTGCAGATGCTCTCAGAGCATGAGCTTGATCACCTGGATAAGCCCTTGGAAGGGGTGCTGCAGGCCCCAGATCTGTGCTATATGTTGAATGCAAGGGGTATTTCTTGATGTCCAAAGGGACAAGCTCTTTGGGGGGAGCCTCCTGATCCTGCCATGGAGTTGTCCTGAGCCTTGGGTGAGGTGTTTCAGAATTCTAAATTCAGATGGGTCACTGTGTTTTTTTATTTTTTTTAGTGATATGAGAAGATAGAAGATCCATATTTTTATGCTTTTTCTGTGCCTGATGTTTTAGGAGCTCAGATTGTGGGTGTTTTATGGAATGCAACAGTTGCTGCCATACCAAGGCCACATTGAAAAATCAGATAGCTGAGGCCCTAGGAGTCAGAAACTCAGTGATACTGGGGTCTTTGAAAACATTCCCTGTAGTTATTCTTCAGTCAATTATGCTTAATTAGTAGACTAGAATTATAGAATCTTCAGTTCATCAAACACCAATCCTAAGTGCTTTGCCTTGTCTCATATAATCCACAAGGCTGACTTCCTCTTGTGTAGGTGAAAGTAGCAACTCCTCTTTATTAGCAAGGAAGTTGAAGCTCTGAGGGTTTAAGGACTTGAGCCAAGGCCAGACAGCTATGAAGCAGCAAAGCAGTCCACCTTTCAAATTGGATAAACCCTAACAATGTTAGCTAGATCAATAAGTAAACAAGCATAACTTTACAGGAGAAAGAAAGGCTGAAAAGTGGATTGCTTTGGTTCACATGTTTGGGAATTGTGGGCTGAACACAGATTCAGGCACAGCTTTATCCAGTGGTTGCAGTGTCATCATCAGGACACTGCCTCTCTCCATCTCCCGACACTGCCTTCTTTGCCCACCCTGTCTCTGGGGGTGGTGGCATGCTGCCAAGCAGCTTTAGAGACACAATCTTCTAGTTTGGCATTGGAGGAAAAGACAGTGTCCTAACGATGATAGTGAAAGTCATGGGCCAGCCTGGGTCACTGCTTCTTTCTGCCCATCATGGTGGGATGGATTGATCTCAGTGGTCAAGCCTGGAGGGGCTGAATCATTGTGTGAGAGAAAAAGAAAGAGTCACCAAAAATATTCAAGGGTAAATGATGAGACAGGGAGATGAAAGCCAAGCAGGCAAGCCACAGATGTCCCCACTGAAGAGGTGAGAGCAGCTGCATTTACAGCACAGCCCCTTGCAGTAGAGGTGGCTGATTTTGCCCCTGTGCCTGTCTTTGGTCTTAAGTGCTGCCTGCGGCTTACTATTTGCCAGGTGTCCACTCCTGTTATAAGGAGTGGACACAAAATGCTCCCCCAAAATCCTGTTATAAGGGCTCCTGTTTCATGGGGAGCTCTTATAAATGATGGCTGGGCAAATCCCAATTTCCACCCTGTGTGATTTCCTCCAGAGGACTCAACTCTGGGGTTTACCCTGTAGAAAGAACATATTGTTCTGCATATTGTTCCACTGGATCATGTGAGCAGACCCTGATATTGTACAAACAGACACCAACTGGCTGCATGGAGAGAGCATCCTCAGCTTTCCTGGGTACCTCCGAGTGTCCAGAGTGCAGTACCCAAGCCTTGCTCACATTGCCCAGGTCTTAATCAGTGGAGGCAGTTGTAACTACGACCATCAACTGTGTGGCTTTGAAACATCAGAAACTGATTTCTCACAGATCTGAAGGCTGGAAGGCCAAGATCAGGGGGCCAGGATGGCAGGGTATGGTGAGGGCCCTCCCTCAGGTGGCAGCTGACCCACTTCTCATTATATCCTCACCCTATGACTTTTCCACAGCTTCCAAGCCCTCCTTTCCAATCCTGGGGGAGCTGTGGAGACAACAGTGAGCACAAGGAAGGCCCCTACCCTCTTGATGCCCACAGTCTAGTAGGAGAGACCGAGCAAGGACAAGTAAACTGATGAAGAAATAGGATGAATTCAGAAATGGTTGAGGAAACAGAGGAGACAGAGGGTCAGGGTGTTCCTAGGTGGCAGTCAGAATGGGCTTCTCAGAGGAAGTGTCATGAGCACTGAGAGCTTATTGATGGACAGGAGCTGCTGGGCCAAGAAGTGGGAAGGGCAGCTCAAAGGTGCTCAGGCAGCAAGCAGCTGGCAGCCTCTGAGGGAGCAGGGGTGGAATGGAGATAAGTAGGGACAGCCCAGGGACAGAGAGGGAGAGGTGAGCCACCCTAAATCTGAGTCTCCCCTCAAGGCCTTCTGAGGAGGTGTCAGGCAGGGCTTCGGAGCTGTCACCATCAGACAGCTTCTCTATAAAGACCCCAAAGCCCCTTGAAGACCATGCTGTGGTGACAACACACACTTCTTCCTCCTCTTGTTTTTTACTTGATAACTTTTTAGAGAATTTTTAAGCTCAAAATTGAGGGGAAGAACAGAGATTTCCCAAATGCTCCCATCCCTGCCCAGCCTCTGCCTCTGTCACCATCACTACCCACCAGAGAGGCACATTTGTTCCAGTTCAGAAACCCACATCATTGTCACCTAGAGTCTGGAGCTAACCTTAATCTTTCCTCTTGCTGATGCACATTCTGTGGGAATGGACAGTTGTAGAATGACATGAACCCACCTTTGGCCATGACCATGATGTTTACTGGCTGTGATCTTAGGAAGCAGGTGCGTTGGCAATCAGGACAGAGCAACCTGAATCCATGTGGAGCTTCACTGATGCAAAGTGCAGTCTCCTCACAGGCCTGATGGGCCTTGCCTTCCTAGGTCAGCAGCCTCATTGGAAGCTTGGGAATGGTAAAAGTGACACCTACATTGCATGGGTGCTATGAATCTTTGGGCTTACACAGGAAGCACTCACTTCCAGGAGGCACCCATAGGGGTTTGTTGAATGAGTGGATAATGGTACTCTCTTCCAGACTTGGTGTGGGACAGCCTGGATTTGAATCCCCCCCCCCGGCACTTGTAGCTGAGTATTCTGTGGCAAGTCATTTCATTTGACCATGACTCATTTTCCTCATCTCTAGAGGGGGGATATAACCATCACATTGAGCTACCATGTAGAGAGGAAGAAACCATATCCATGAACATGGGCCAGAAACACAGTGGTAGGTGGTGCTACTAAAACAAAAGTATGCACACTTACTATGCGGCAGCTACTGTCTTCAATTCTTGAAAGGTACTGCATTCCTCCCAAAATTTGGACATTCCTCAGAAGGTGCTGGAGCTGCTGTGTAAAAGATGTGTATTGCTTCCAAGCCCTGGCACATGGCCATCTCCTGCTTGGTGCTGGGAACTCAGTCAGCTCTGGGGAAAGTAGTGTTTTCAGAGGAGCATCCTGCCTGGATGTTTAGAAAACCGAGTAGGATGAGCCCAAAGAGTGTCTGCCTCAGGTCTGGTTCTGTGTAACTATAGGCAGCCTATAGCTCTGGCCTTACCCTGTGAGCATATCCCCTCCCTGTGAGAAAGTTCTCTGCCTCAGGCCTCACCACTCTGAGGCTTCAGGAAAAACAATTTCCACATTTAGGAAGGAGTCTGTGGATTGCATCTGGGAGCATTCCAACCTGCATGTAGCCAGAATAGGGACACCTGGGGAGAAATGAATAGGGTCCTGGCCCTGAGTAGCTAGGCAGTAGGTGGTTTGGCTCAGTCATCACTCAAATGTATGTGTAGCACCACCATGGGCCATCATTTGGCCTATTATTTAGCAATCAATTCAGACAAACCTACTAGTCCTCCTGGAGTTCCAGTATTGTCAAGAAGTTAGTCAAGCCCACCAGCCATCTTGGCAGATGAGGGGCACAGGATGTTAGAGGTGTCAGCATCCTCACCATCTCTAGGTATAGAGACCTGCAGCCAGATGTTTGTGAGGAGTAGCTTCAAGGAAAGAAGGGGTGTTCTTTGGGCCAGTCAGGAGGGCTCCTGTTTCATGGGGAGCTCTTATAAATGATGGCTGGGCAAATCCCAATTTCCACCCTGTGTGATTTCCTGCAGAGGACTCAACTCTGGGGTTTACCCTGTAGAAAGAACATATTGTTCTGCATTGGATTCTGGGCACCAAAGGAACAGAGTAGTGGTTGGGGCCTCAGAGCCAAGCCCTGTGGGGATCCCTTTCCAACACAGCCAATCCAAACCCAGGTTGCCACTACTTTTCAGTACAGAGACCGAAGAGCAAGTGTGGGGAGCCCCTTCCCCACACATGTGCCTCACAGGTTGCCCTTCTGATCTGGTGCATGGACTTGCCTGGCTACTCTTTGGGAACCCATGATGCAGGGACCTTGGGAGGTTCCAGTTAAAAGAGAGGCCCTGTCCATCATGACTCCCTGTTTCACTCCACATTCCACAGCACCCTCTGCTCCATCATCAAAATGCAGCTGTACCTCTATCCAGAATATTTTTGAGGTCCCAAGACTTGGACAACCTGAAGCTTCTCAGGACCTTCCTGTTGATCATTATGCCTGAATCAGAGGGGAACTTCCATGTGCTTCCCCAGCTGAAGAACACAGATCCTGTAAGTGTGAGCTCTCTGATGATGGGGTCTGGGGCGGATGACTGAAGGTGTGTGCAGAGGAATCTCAGCTGGTGACCCTGGGATCTGCCATATGTTCCAAAGACACACAACTCTGACATCCTTCAGCTGGTGGAACCTAGTCTGGGAAGATGGCCAATTGTGGGGGAGGGCCAGGACTATTCTCAGAGGCAGGGTTCTCGTGTGAATTGGGAAAGGCCCAGGGAAAGTCAGTCATGTTGGGTGTTTTCTCCTGCAGCTGTAGCACCATATCAAGTGATATAATTGCCTCCAGCAGCTGTGGCCCAATTTACTTGCTTACATTTGGAAGAGCATATCATCACATTCCCTGTGAAGGAGGAGAAATAGCCCTCAAAATCAGAGGTTGGTCCGACACCAGCATTGACCACACAGGAAGATATGGAGCCACCAGTGGCCACTGAACCTTCAAGAAGAGGAGGAAGCTTACCTGCCAATAAGCAAGTCAGTGGATATTGAACACTATCTTCCACTTGGTATATATGTATGGTACATATGGTGCTCCAAGCTGCCATCCCATCCTCTGAAAGAGAACCACCTTTCCTGGCAGCAATATAAATTCAGGGTCCAAAACAATAGAGGCAGGAGGTCAAGAAACTATTAGGCCACAGTCCTCCAATCTCCTAGAATGTATCCTCACTTCCCTAGTTCTAAATTTTTCAAAGGCATCTCCCACATGTGAGCTCCTGAGCATTACCCAGTGCCAGAACCCCCAGCACAGCTATCCTTTCCCTCCCCTCTGAGATTATCTATTTTATTTTATTTTTTAAATTTTTATTGTTGGTTATTCAAAACATTACATAGTTCTTGATATATCATACTTCACACTTTGATTCAAGTGGGTTATGAACTCCCATTTTTACCCCGTATACAGATTGCAGAATCACATTGGTTAAACATCCATTGATTCACATATTGCCATACTAGTGTCTGTTGTATTCTGCTGCCTTTCCTATCCTCTACTATCCCCCCTCCCCTCCTCTCTTCTTTCTCTACCCCCCTCTACTGTAATTCATTTCTCCCCCTTGTGTTTTTTCCCTTTCCCCTCACTTCCTCTTGTATGTAATGTTGTATAACCCTGAGGGTCTCCTTCCATTTCCATGCAATTTCCCTTCTCTCTCCCTTTCCCTCCCGCCTCTCATCCCTGTTCAATGTTAATCTTCTTCTCATGCTCTTCGTCCCTACTCTGTTCTTAGTTACTGTCCTTATATCAAAGAAGACATTTGGCATTTGTTTTTTAGGGATTGGCTAGCTTCACTTAGCATAATCTGCTCTAATGTCATCCATTTCCCTGCAAATTCTATGATTTTGTCATTTTTTAATGCAGAGTAATACTCCATTGTGTATAAATGCCACATTGTTTTTTATCCATTCGTCTATTGAAGGGCATCTGGGTTGGTTCCACAGTCTTGCTATTGTGAATTGTGCTGCTATGAACATCGATGTAGCAGTGTCCCTGTAGTGTGCTCTTTTTAGGTTGTTAGGGAATAGACTGAGAAGGGGAATAGCTGGGTCAAATGGTGGTTCCATTCCCAGCTTTCCAAGGAATCTCCATACTGCTTTCCAAATTGGCCACACCATCTATTTTATTTCTCTTCAGATCATATAAATCTTTCACCTTTTCTATTTTATTTTTTGTGATGCTAATTCTTATGGCATTGTAAGTATTTTTAGTGGCATTCTTTTATGTTGACCTAAAAGTGCTTAATCCATTCCCCAGGCTGTGCCACCACCAGTACTGCGTAGCTGCTGATGGAGCCCATGTAGAGCTCATAGGTGCTGTGAGAGAGGACACAAACAGGCCATCCAGGTGGAGGTGAGATAGATGCCCCAGTTATGGAGCAGGAGGGACTGACTAATGAGTGTTGAAGATTTTAGGCCATTATAACTCATACTATGATCTATTTTAACTGTCATGTGGCACTACAAATCCCACTCATATAAGATAAAAACCTTAATATGTACATTCTTATTGCTCCACAGATCATGGCTCACCATCCTCTTATTCTTCAAGACACAATATTGAAGTTAGAACCATTAATGACTCAGTAGTGGTCTGTACTCTTTAAATAAAAGGCAGAGTCTTGCGTTTTGCACTCAGGCTTGAAGGACAGCCATGGGCAGGAGCCTGGGCAGTGTGCAGCCTTGGCGTTTGGAATCTGTGGAGGTATTGGTGTCTGAAGTTCAGTGATGGCAGTGGTGGCAAGACAACTGAGGAGTCTGTAGGTGGCAACGTCAAGCCAGGCATCCAGAGAGTTGCATTCTCATCCTCTGGCAGTGGCAGGAGTCTGGTCCCAGTGCAGTAATGGTGGCTGCGGCATCACTGGTGGCCCTGTGGGGACTCCAGTGGCTTCAGTGTGGAGCTCTGTTAGCGGTGATGGTGACAGCATGGGACAGCAGGCCTCAGAGTCAGAGGGTGACTGGAGGCTGTGATGGCCTCTGCAGTGGCTCCTCCAGGCAACAGGTATTGCTCCTGGTAGGGCCTGCCTGCTCAGGAAGCAGGGCACAGGAGCTGGTGGTACCCAGACACCTGCTGAGGACCTCATTCTGCCCATTCCAGCAATGCCTTGCATTGGCCTTGAGTCCAAGAGGCTGCTCACCTAATCCTTGAGTTCACCATGCCCCTACCTGAGTTCCAGCCTTTGAGGGATAAGTAGGCCTGCTGCCAGATGGGGCAGCCTTGGGAGAAGGCACCCACCCTCCCCAACTACATCTCCCCTGGGCTAAGGTAACAGAGTGCAGAGGTGGGGGGTGGGGGGGCCTAGAAAATCCTCACCCTCCAAGTGCATCCCTGGGCTGGGACAAGGTGGAGGGCGCAGGTGGCAGTGGGAGTCTAAGGGCAACGAGTTCTCTGTCTTGGTCTTCTGCCACCCACAGCCACAGAAATGCACTTTGGGGGTGAAGATGTCCTAGGACCTCTGCTTTCTGCACACACAGTCCACTCAGGAAGTGGCTGGGGATGGTGAGGTTCTCTCCCAAGACCACCCCAACCTAGCAGACAACCTAGTTCCTCAGTAGAGAGGCTATATCAGGCGATGGGGTGAGCAGACACACAGTGGGCTCATGGACAGAGCGAGACCTGGCAGCTGTGGGAAGCATAAGGTCCTGGGCAGCTGCCTGGGCACCACTGCCTCCCGCATTCTTCTTCCTGAGCAGGCCAGTCGACCATGCACAAGACCAGGGCCTGGAGCCTCCACCACAGAGGACATCCCAGCTACTGGTTACCTTATCACTCTGACACCCACTATCCCATGCCCTTGCTGCCATGCCAGCCTGGAACTCTTGGCTGCAGCCAACCAGACTCCCCACATGGCCACTGGATGCCATTTTCACTGTCCTGCAGCTGGACCCCAGTTACTTCTGCAGGATGAAGATGCTCACTGCTGGACACTGCCTGTTGTTGCTGCCCCTGCTTCTGAACTCTTATGGTGCCACCACCATTGTGCAGCACTCAAACTTCCAAACTCCAGATGGACTCCAACAATGCCCACCAATCCCCAATGTCATTGTACTTCACACCACACCTGGTGCCCGACCCCTATACTGAGGATAGACCCCTGATGCAGCTGCATGTTGCTCCTGCACCTGCCAGACTCTGGAGCTCCACCCTGCTGCCACCAGACTTTAACATGGATACTAAACAGTGACACTCAGTACTGGGGCCAACTTCATTGCAACTGCCAGAGTTTGGTCCATTATGTTTTTGCCAAGAAGCCCCTCTCCATAAAGGAAAAGTGCAAGGCAAAAAAACAAGTGCTGATGGAGAAGCTCTTGCAAGTTATCTAGAAGGTCTTGCTAAGCTATTCGATGAAGATGTGTTGTGCTTGGAGGTATTGGTGTCTGAAGTTCAGTTATGGCAGTGGTGGCAAAGGCAACTGAGGAGTCTATAGGTGGCAACGTCAAGCCAGGCATCCAGAGAGTTGCATTCTCATCCTCTGGCAGTGGCAGGAGTCTGGTCCCAGTGCAGTGATGGTGGCTGCGGCATCACTGGTGGCCCTGTGGGGACTCCAGTGGCTTCAGTGTGGAATTCTGTTAGCGGTGATGGTGACAGCATGGGACAGCAGGCCTCAGAGTCAGAGGGTGACTGGAGGCTGTGATGGCCTCTGCAGTGGCTCCTCCAGGCAACTGGTATTGCTCCTTATAGGGCCTACCTGCCCACAAAGCAGGGTGCAGGAGCAGGTGGTAGCCAGACACCTGCTGAGGACCTTATGCTGCCCATTCCAACAATGCCTGGCATTGGCCTTGAGTCCACCAGGCTGCTCACCTAATCCTTGAGTTCACCCTGCCCCCCCCCTGAGTTGCAGCCTCTGAGGGATGAGTAGGCCTGCTGCCAGCTGAGGCAGCCTTGGGAGAAGGCACCCACCCTCCCCAGCTACATCTCCACTGGGCTGGGGTAGCAGAGTGCAGAGGTGGGAGGTGGGGGGGCCTAGAAAATCCTCACCCTCCAAGTGCATCCCTGGGCTGGGACAAGGTGGAGGGCGCAGGTGGCAGTGGGAGTCTAAGGGCAACGAGTTCTCTGTCTTGGTCTTCTGCCACCCACAGCCACAGAAATGCACTTTGGGGGTGAAGATGTCCTAGGACCTCTGCTTTCTGCACCCACAGTCCACTCAGGAAGTGGCTGGGGATGGTGAGGTTCTCTCCCAAGACCGCCCCAACCTAGCAGACAACCTAGTTCCTCAGTAGAGAGGCTATATCAGGCGATGGGGTGAGCAGACACACAGTGGGCTCATGGACAGAGCGAGACCTGGCAGCTGTGGGAAGCATAAGGTCCTGGGCAGCTGCCTGAGCACCACCGCCTCCCGCATTCTTCTTCCTGAGCAGGCCAGTCGTCCAGGCGCAAGACCAGGGCCTGGAGCCTCACTAACTGCTGCTTCCAGGAAGCCGCATAAAAGAAAGCTGCTCATGCCAGTGGCCCTGCCATCACTGATTCCCTGGCATCAGGATGGACTGCCTCCACCTGCAAAGCAGCCACTTTTATGTTCAAAAGGCACCCGAGGAGGGTTCAGAGTGCCAGAAGTAACCATGTGGAGCCTGAGACACAGGTCGCCCAGGGCGGAAGAGAGGCTCTGGAGGACTGCACCACCACTGTCCATTCATCCTCCCCACCTGCAGACCCTACCTGGAATGCAGGCCCCCTCCCCCCACCCACTGATCCCTCCCCCATCCCAATGGAATTCCAGCCTGCTGGGCCCCTGAGCCTACCCATCCTTCCACCTTCCCCCTCATCTAATATTCCACTGCCTCTTCCCAGGAAACCTCCTTCTCCCTTCAGCCCCAGTCCCCATGTTGGAATTACCCCTAATGTGTTTCACCTTCCCACACCTCTTACCCAGGTCCCTTTCCCCTCCAATCCTACCTCTTCCAGAATGGAATCCCCAACTCCCATGTGCATTGATCCTCCTCCTCCTCCTCCTTCTCCTCTTCCTCTTCCTCCCCCTCCCCCTCCTTCTCCTTGTCCTCCTCCTCCTCCTCTTCCATTTCCTTCTCCTCTTCCTTCACTTTTTTCTCCTGCTCCGCCTCCCCCTCCTTCCCCACCCTCTCCTCCTCCTCCACTTCCCCCTCCTCCTCCCCCTCCTCCTTCTCCTCGTCCTACTCCCTCTCTTCCTCCTCATTCCCCTTCTCCTTTTCCTCCTCTTCCTCCTCCTCCTCCTTTTCCCTCTCCCCCTTCAACATTTCCACTTCCTCCTGCTCCTATTCCTCCTCCTCCTCCTCCCCTTCCTGCTCCTCCTCCTAGTGTTCCCTCTCCTTTGGCTGCTCCTCCTGCTGCTCCTCTTCCTCCTCCTCCTCATTCCTTCCCAAGACCCACTCCTGTCCCTTCCACCCCAAACCCCAATACCCAGGGCCAGCACTCCACTAGGAGTGTCCCTCTCACCCTAATAGCCATGTCATCGGCTCACCTTTCCCAGAATCCCGCTGTGCTGCCTGAGGACACGGCCATGGACACCACTCCCCCTTCCATGGCGGTCATTTTGTTCTCTTCTGCATCCAGTGACAGCAATGTCCATGGCCATAGGCAGCACAGGCAGCCAGCAAAGGGACCGGTCCTCCCCAGCCCCCCAACCCTTCAGTTCTCCCAACCCAACCCCAATCTGTCCCATTCCATTGTCCCACCACCCACCCCTCAGCCTACATCTAGGAACCCTGCTGGACAGCAAAGAGCCTCTCTTCCCAATGCCCCCACGGTTACCACGCTGCCAGTGAAGGACCACTCACCGGCCTCCACCCTGGCACAGAAGGCCTCTGCACCACCAACCTCCCAGGCTGCCAGTGAAGAGCCCATGGATACGACCCCTCCTTCGAAGGCTGTCAAGTTCTAGTCACCTCCTGCCTGCCAAGTTCTTAGACTGACTCAATTTGGTAAGCAGGGCAGACACGTCCACAGCTATTTCTATATTGTAGGCCTGGTGACACATATTTGCGATTTGTTGGCTTTTGACATAATAGCTGAAGACATAATCACCAATGAAGCAGTGCATATGTGTACATGCACACACACACACACACACACACACACACACACTCACACACACACATACACAGAAATGCCACAGTCTTTGTCTCTAAGTTTCAGAAGTAGGCAAACTTGAAAATTTTCTGAAACTATAAAGGAGACTAAAGAGATGTGATAAGTGTATGAACTGTGGGAGCCTGGACTTAAATCAAGCATGGAGGATGACAACAGGACAACTAAGAAATTGGGCTATAGACTAGAGGAAAGTATTGTGTCAATGTTAGTTTCCTGAACGTAGGAATTTTCCAGGGTTATGGGAGAGAATGTGCTGTCCTGGACAATTCACAGCGGAGTAAAGGCATTAAGTGCACAGGGGTAGGAGACACAAATACTCTTCTCAAACTGTTCAGAAAGGTTGAATTAGGGAAAGAGGCAAGAGAAAGTACATGTGGCAAAATGTGAAAAGTCTGTGACTCCTCCTAGACATTCCAAATAACTCTCATGGAGAGACAGGAAATAAAGTTTGTCCAGGCAGTTTCAGTGGTCTTCCCTCCCCCACTAGGAAGAAAAGTTTGGCATTCATTTGCAAACACACTTCAGTATTTCACATGTATAGATGAATCTTTCAACTATTATAATATAGACCTGTCTCCCTCATTAATGATGTGTTAAAAATCTTTAAAAGCTGTTTGCTCAACAAGATTGATTAGATCAATTAGGAAAGAATTCCCATATGGAATTCTCTTAACAGTATTTCTAAAGTTTGAAAATCCTGCAGAGTAAAAAATATCTAAAATTACTATAAAGAGTAAATAACAATGGATTGGAACTGATGTAACAATGACTGCAGATTGTGTTTACATAGAAAAACAGAATTGGGCTTTACAGGAGGAAATGTGAGCAGGCCAGAAACAGGGCAGCAATGAAGTTACGTAAGTTGTCAAGAGTTTGATAGCACCATGACGTTGATCATAAAACTGTTCCATGATGTGTGTGTGTCCTCATGAGAACCCTGAGGTGCCCGTTTCCATGACTCTGTACACCATGCTTTGCTTTGCTTCACATTCTCTATATTGAAGAAGCTGGAGTAGAGCAGCTTTCTATTTCTCAAAAAGATTCAATTTAATCTCAATTGGAGGAAGACCTTTCTAACATGTGGGACATGAGTAGTCACATTGGGTCTGGCCTTGTGATCCTCAGGTGGCGTATTTGTCATCAAATATAGCAGTTGACCTTGTGGGGAGGAGGATCAGTATTCAGGGTCAGTACCAAGCAGCAGAGAACTCAGCCCATCACAGGTTGAAAGCAGAGCACTGCAGCACCAAGGGAATGAGGTTCTTGACTCAGCTAACCATTGGTGAATTAGGCTAAGGCTTGTTGAATATTTGTTGATACTTACCCTCAACTAGCTTTGAACTATGAATAAATATATCTGAGCAGCTGGCTCCGACAGAGGGCAAGATGGAAGCACCCAATAGAGAATACTATGAACCAATGTTCTTTTCCCTGGAAGTGTCTTTCTAACTCTGATTTTTCTACTCCTTCCCATTTGCAGGCCCCACCTCCTTTGCCATAGGAATGAACTCACCACCTGGACTGGCCCATCAGGGAACTCAAACTTCCCCAAAGAAACAAAGGATGCAAGGTGGAGAGGTGTTCCATATGGAGACCACCCAAGTGGAGGAAGGGGAAAAGAAAATCAGACACACTGCCATGAGGACTGGTCCACACTGTTCATTTTTTGCATTAGCTTCAACCAAAGGAGGAACGGTAGTTTTATTGTCTCAGTGAGACCCTCGATATCATTCATTGTCTTCTGAAGAGACTACTGGTCACTGCGGAATAGAAGAAAAGATACTCATGCTCAAATTCCATTCCACTGTAAAGTGCACAAAAAGAGTACTACCACATGAAAAATTCATGTGTCAGGAAAAAGAATTCTTGAAAGACTGATCACAATTTTTATTAGATGTTTTGGCCATGAGTCATTTATTCCCTTTATGATTTTTTTTTTATTTCTGGGGAGCTAAAGCAGAACTTGCAAATGAGAAAAGTTAACATTCTTCACTTTTAATAAAATATGGGTGTGTTTTACAAACTAATTCATAGATCTTACATCTTATTAGCTTCATCTCTTTAATTCCAGTCTGACAACAAGAATAACTGCTCAATAAACTTAAGATAATACTACTAAACTGAATAAAAAACAGATTAATAATAAGATTTCATCAGTTCATCTGTCAAATCAATACTTAGGAATTAACTGTGGATTGTAAATTTCATTTTAGTTTACTTAGAACTATATATTTGGGTGCTTCCCTATGATTTTGATCTAAATATATAAGTAAATAATATTTTTAGATTGCTATAATAAAATCTGTCAAAGTTATGTTTATTTTTATGGTAATTTCTTTCTCTTCCATTTCAAAGTGTGAGGGAAAATAAGTTTATCTGTTCAAATTCTATTTTATGTTTTGTATTAACAATTACCAAAAGTCTTTCTTGAATATATCATTTCTGGAAGAGGATGATTATGATAAAATGTGAGGATACAACTGGAGTAGTAGTTACAACACTAACTCCATATGCAATGTGAACGTCAAGAGTAATTACTCATTCATAAGTATTTATTGAGTATATTCTCTGCATGGTACTACCTATAAACTGGTGATGAGCAAAATAAATATGGCCATTACTTTCAAGTAATTTCAGACTAATGGGAGGGTAATGCTTCTAGGAAACAAAAGTCTAAAAGAATTGCAGTGTTTAAGCACTCTATCATAATTCCCTTGGTGACAGGGACAGAGACTGGAGACAATAAAGATCTTTTTTGTCTTAGTTTGGAGGAAGTAACTAATTTTCATATATAAAAGTGTGGTTATGTTAGGAGACATCAGAGGACAATAAGGTAATAAAGGATATAGAAATACTGTGGTTTTCCTAACTAACGGGGTGATTCCCATCAGGAAGGATAGAAACTATGTAAAGTTTGAGGTGTAACCTAAAAACTTAACCTGCAGTTATAAAGAATGCTCTGGGAGAGCAGTAAACTGAATGTAACTAAAAGAGATCACTTTAAGGAAAAATACTAGACAATACAAGAAAAGAAAATTCTACAAGCGAGAAAGGAATATAAACAGACATACAAATATCTGAAAACTTCCAAAAGATCACAAATCATGCCTGTGGACCTTGGGAACCTAAAACTTAGAAAGAATTCAGAAAGAACTTGTTAACACAATTATGGGATGGTAAGAGTGTATAACGAAAGTAGTTTTCACTGTCTATATGTTATAGTCTCTTAAGTTAACTCCTCCTAAGTGGAGTAATCATTCACTGCATTGTCTATGTTGAGTTTGTGTGTATAAATACAATCCAAACAAAGTGACATAACACATTCAATTAGTGTAACCCACCCAGGAAGCTCAGCCCAGGCTGTGGGCTTGAACTCACCAACCCTTCAACCCTGAATAGCAGCAATGGGCTGCTTGGTCTTGTGGATATGATGTCAACCCAGATGCCCTTGTGCACATCACTCAACAGCTGGCTAGGCTTTCCTATAGTGCAGTGCAGGGGTTTAGAGTCTCCAGGACAGGCTTGGACTTTGTCACAGGTGGGCTGGATATGGGACATCATATCCAGACTTCCCGTTTGCCAGCTTCCCTCTCAGGCATGAAGTGGTCTTGAAACCTGCACTGCTGGGCCTGGAGGGAAAGCTGGTTTTGAAGTGCTCATTCAAGTCCTGGGGTCCACACTGAAGCCCAGGGTTAAACACTGTGCATCTAAAACACTCACTATGGAGCATAGAGGAGATCTGCATGTATGCCTAACCTGACACCATCACAAAACCCACACTCTGGTTTGATGGTAACCTGCTTGATCTGAGCTGGGCAATTTTCCTGACCTTCAACCTGGCTAAGATATTCATTGCTAGCTAAAGGGGCTTCCTAAGAACTCACGTGTTTGCCTCCATGGCCTTGCTCTTGCCCTGCAAATGTGTATAAATTTTATTGTTTCTAGTTTTTCTGACTCTTTTTATGCATCTATCTTGCTTTCTGATTAGATGTCAAAGAAAGATGTGACATATGTTCATGGTAATGTGTGGAGCTAGACATTATACAAATTTGGAATAACAACATGTTTTGTGTGTGCAGAAGATTGAGCCAAAGGTGCTCTTCCATTGGGATTTACAAAAATCTTTTACTTTTTATTCTAAGACAGGGTCTCACTACTTTCGGGATACTACCCTAGAACTCAACAACTTCTTGCCTCAGCCCCTGAATTACTGGGATTACAGGAATGCACCACCACACCTGGATTGACTAATAATTTTTAAGTCCCTTTCCCTTATTTCTTAAATTTGAACCACATATTTTAGAGGAAAGCCTCATCTTCACCATGGTATGGAATGTAATCTCCCATCGAACAGCATGGGCCAGTGCTGCCTGAGAATCTGGGCTAAGCACTGTGTGTCCTGGGCTCACTAGGTCACTTCTGGTCATCATTACTGGGGGGTGGATATGGGAACATGTATAGATTGGGACCTGGAAGATAATGTAGCTTTCCATCTCTGTTTAAGACAAGCGAGTGACCAATGAGCCAGGAGGCCCTTGTGACTCTCAAGATCCTACCTCTATGGTTAGGTCATTTATCATCCTTTGTGCTCTGTCTATCCCTCCAGTTGCCAGCATAGCACCAGCCCGTGGAGGAGAACCAGTTGCTACCCAGGAGCCCTGCCTTTCACCTTGAACTCTCCCATCAAGTGCCCCAGGACAGTGTTCAGACAAGCAGTTGACCTTCCCGCTCCACAGCCTTTGTAGCACTACTCAGTGGTTAAAATCACCTACTACAGCACTGGTCAATCTCTTTCCTCCTCTGTGGCTCCAGAACTCCAGGTTCACAGGCAGGTTTCTATCCAAATGTGACAGATGAATCCCTTCCCTTCAAGGCAATGGAATGTGTGAGAGGAAGGTGATTCTGGTACCAGGGGGTCAGCCCATATGAGAAGACAGAGAGCCTGATAATGACTTGTCTTCAGACACAAGGAAATGGTAACTGAAACAGTGGGAGAGGTCCTGGGTGTGTGGGAGAAAGAATGCTATGAAACCATGGCTGCCTCTCCCTGAAATCTAAAAAGTTAGAACAGCGGAGCATCTCCATACCCAGATAAATAAAGGTTGACCCCAGGTACTTCCCCTATTTAAGGGATACTGGGCTCCTTAGGTGACCCAAAGCCTGAAACTAAGGGACATACAATCCAATTCATGAACCATCACACATGGAACTCCCTGACAGTGCCAAAAATTGACTAGCATAGGAGGGTAGAGGTGCTTTGATCCTCAGACAAGGGCCAGTGGTCCCCCCAAACAGGGCACTATCCCCCAACCCAGCAGGACTGACAATGTATCAGCTAGATTCGAGGACCCCACTGCCCCTTCTAGCCACACCAGCCCATGATTTTCCAAACACATTTGTACCATCCCCACTACAGCAATCCTATGTACCAAGTGCCCACTGGAATACTGCCAGCTAAGTGGACCCACCCTTCCTTTCACTGTGACAGGAGTCTGCATCCTTAGAGATACACAGCTTAAAAGCGTAGTTGCCAATATAGAATCTCTTGGACAGATGAAGATAGTGGGGTTGGAGGTTTGGTAGGAAACAACCTGCAGCCCTCCAAGTCCAGACAAGACCAGCAAAGAGACGGACTGCAGCTCACAATACAATCCCTTGTAGATCTTTCAGGCTTTCAGGGTAGCCTGCCCTCCACCACTTCAGCCTCCTATGGTAGGGCATGGGGGTGCAGGTCTGGGAGATGTCTTTGGAGGGACCAGGCTCCTCCATGTGCAGGTTCTCACTAGGCCACCCCTCTCTGCCCTGCCACCAATAGCCAGGCAGTTCATGACAGGGGAGTTGCGATTCTTCCCCTGTCTGGCCCCACTGGTTCTCTTCCTTGTCCCTCCATATCTGATCAGGCTTTGGGCACTAGATGGGGTCACCAGCCTCTTGACCCTGAGACATCTACCTCCTAGTATAGGTGAGTTCAGTTTGCACCCCCCTGGAGGGCAGATTACTTGGCCAGTGAGGACAGTGTTTGGGTAAGAGGGTGTCACCTGGTCATGCAGGTGACTAGTATACATGGGATGGGGCTCTCCAACAGGGTCATGTTCCATCTTCTACATCCAGCTTGTGGCTTTTGCCAAAGTTGCCATGAATTTAGGCACTGGAGTTGGGTTTTCAACATAAAAGGAGCTTTCTGTCTTCTCAGGACCCCAGAATGAACAAGGGGGAATGTAGAAATAGCTCACCATGCCCTTGAAAGCCCTGCATTTTGTCCAGGAGATGTACTAAAAGCTGCTTGCTGTGGCCATTATGCCAGGTGCATGGGGCATGGAGAGGTATGGGGTTGGGGACAGGAACAGAATTCAGGTGCTACCCAGTGGGTGTCCCTTCCCCACCAAGCACCAGTTTCCAATCCTGATGCCTCTTCCTTCCATGCACAGGCTCATCTCCAGTGCTGGTTAGATCCTTTCCTACCTGCAGTTCTCAGCAGCAAGTGCTCATCTGTGCCTGTGGAGGTGAGAGGGCCCCTAGGCTTTGGGAGCCACAAAGGCCACTGCCTGGCTGAGTGGTTGTGTTCAGGCCTGTAGGCCTGGAGGGGTCCACAGCTTCATTGGGAGGCAAGTTCTGGCTTCTGCCCTCCAGGATCCTTGGGCACCAAAGCGATGAGAGTGACTCTAAAGTCTGCAGAGGAGGAGTCCAGCTCCTTACCTGGGTGACCAGGTCCACCACTGGGCAGAAAAGATCACTGTGGCCAAGCTCTTGTACTCTGACTTCTCAGACTAAGAGATGCCACCGCAGCTGTCCAACCCTCCAGGAGATTGCAAAGTCTGCACACTTCCTTGGCAAGAGGGTATGTCCCTGCCCTGCTGCAAAGGTCATCAGGGACATTATTGGAGAGCTGGATCCTAACTACTAGAGGGCCATGGGACTGAGTGGGGAAATTTTCCCAAACCAGGAACCTACCCAGAGCGTGGGTACCCAGCCCACGGATGAATTCAGAGTTTAAGCACAGCCAACCCTGGTCAGCAATCCCTGAACCTCTAGTTGTATGTTTTAATGATGAAAATAGAATATAAATATTGATAACACCCTCATCCTTAAGATGAATAAGCTCTTACTTGATATTCAAAGGAAAAAATAACTTTAGATAAGTTCAATTCCATAGAATTTATCTGAGCAAGCAGAAATACAAAAATCAACAACTGGAATGACTGGATTCTCTGAAAGCCCTCACAATCACAAAATGTCCATGGAACTAATGTGTGCAGTGCCATGTGGCAGTATTTACGAACTGACGTGAGGCACAAAATCCTTTCCTTGCTTACAACAATATTACGACACTGCATTGGCCAAGTTCAGCTGCTGTACTTGCCTGAGCCAAGGCTATTCAAGAAACGAGGCTGTCAGTCAAACTACTAAATTGTATTGCAGTTTTCAAAAGGACTCAGTTTGAGTCCCTACATAGGTTTGCCACTGATGTCTGCCTGGACAGCTGGATCCTTGGAGACTCTACTGCTGCACAGTCTGAACAGCCAAGCCTGAGGCTTGCTTGCAGTGCCTCTGGGCCCCACTGCAAATCTACTGGAGGACCTGCCAGAGAGCACCAAATGCATAAACTGTGGCTCCATCTAGACACTACTTGGTGGCAGGAGGGAACTGGCCCCTACCTGTGCAAAGCCTGCAGCCTCTACACTAAGATGAATGACCTCAGTCTGCCCCTCATCAAGCAGCAGAAGCACATGCCTTCATCTTGGTGGCTAGGACTATCCCATGACAACTGGCACACCACCATCATGACCTTATGGTGCAGAAACGCTGAAGGCAAACCTGCATGCAATGCCTGTGGACTCTATCAGAAACTCCATGCAGTGCCTCAACCTCTTCCTACGAAAAAACAGGGAGTTCAAACCAGAAAACCAAAACCTAAAAACAATGAAGTCAAAGACTTGTTCTCCTAACAGCAATAATTTGGTTCTTGTGACTCCAACTTCTCTATCTTCTAACTCAGAGGATTACAGCAGAACTACTTCCCCTCCAACAGTTCCAACAGCCTCAGGGACAGGAGCCCCTGTGAGGTCTGCTGCAGGAGAGGGCACCAACCCTGAATATAGCAAGCTCCATTATTCAGGTCAAATGGGCTCCACATAGGCTTCAGTCTGGCCTTGCCAGCTGAAGTCACGTCCTCAGTGGGACAGGATTCCTATTGTGCTCTGGCCCTGGCCTCAGCCCTTGTGACAACGAGGTGGGGAGGGATCCACCCAAGAAGGCCTTGCACCTCTTGTGTCTGAATTTGTCCAGCAGCCCAGACTGTGACGACGGTGTAGACAGTACATCCCGCCCATGTGTGATTTCCCCAGGAGGCTTGCCAAAGAGAAAAAGAAGATGAAGCTCCTCTAGGAAAGGGCCAGTGTGTGAAAACATGGCCTGCCCCATTGGGCCAGGGACACTCCCAGCCAGTCTGCCACAGGTTGGCTCCTAAACTGCTTGCAGAAACTGGGACTAGGAACAGGGCCAATTGCCTGCTAAGGAAAATGCAGAGATTCTTTCCAACAAAGTTCTATGTGAATTGCACCAAATCATGTGTTTCTTCTGATCAATTATTTTGATCAATCGATTATTGGTTATTCCAGAATTTCTGCACACCTCTTCCACATGCATATTTCACAAGCATTCATGGAGAAGATCATTGGAGGCTGTTTGGCACAGTCTTGAAGACTCAGTGAGTTCCTGGCTCTCTTGTCAAAATATTGTTCAGTTTGCAAGACTGAGTAGTGACTCCAACAGACTCTGCGACTGATGTTTCTCAAAGGTCATCTTGCCTGACTAGTCTGAGGTCATCTGGAATTTGTACACAGGTAGCAAGCAAGATATTATTCTTCCATGTATATATTTTTTTAAATAAGTGAAATTTCCATTGCAGCAATCAGAGTTAAATCATTTGCAGAAGGTGGGACAACATTTTTATAATGAATGTAAAAATTTACCTTAATGTTACTTTAAATAATTTAAAAGAATAATATGAACTTAAACCTTCTTATTCTTCTTTACATTTATTTTGCATTTCTATATTCCTGATTGTTTAAGAGAACTATTTCAAGAAAAATCTTTTTTCAGAAAATTTTGCTTTTTTCCATTTGTTAAGAATTTTTAAACAAGAATTCCAACATATGCCCTTTCTTTTACTATGGAATATGTACTGGAAAAATAGCAACAGAACTTTACCACCTAGTGAACAACATTTGTAAATATTCTAAGCATCTATGAATGCTCTGATGAAGTCTGTATAGTATGCTAACCCACAGGCTGGTTAACATTAATTTTTTTAAAAATGCAGTGTCATATGGAAAACTATTTTGATAGAATTTTTAAAATAAAAGGATATTGTTTTTTTCTGTAAAAAATGATATAAATTTTTTTATTGTGGTCCCTTTTTTTTGTTGTTGTTGCTGTGACCAAAATACCTAACAAGAACATCGGAGAAGAAGAAAAGATATTTTCACAATATCAGAGGTTTCAGTCCATGATCAGTTGACACCATTGCTTTGGGCCAGAGCAGAGGCAGAAGATCATGGTGAAAGCCCATGACAGAGGAAAACTACCCTGTCCCATGGCAGCAGGAAAGCAGAGAGACAGAGCAAGCTCCCAGGGAGAAAATGTAAACCCACAAGGGCGTGCGCCCACGACCTCCTTCCTGCTGACTCACATCACCTGGTGGCAGTTACCACCAAATACGTAGTCCTCTCAAATCATCCACTCAAAATCATCAAGATTTGGAGGTCTGGGGTGATGGCTCAGTGGTAGTGCACTTGCCTGGCATGTGTGAGGCACTGGGTTCGAATCTCAACACCACATATAATAAAAATAAATATCCATCAACAATTTAAAAAATTAATAAATAAAAATAAAAGTACTTTAAAAAGTCAGGATTTGTTAGGTCCACTGTTGGGCCACAGCACTCACAATCTAATTACTTCACTGTGAGCATTTCTGCATTGTCACCCATGAGCTTTGGGGGACAACTCACACCCAAAGCATAACGCATTTTAATTACCAAACAGAAAGTAGTTTTTGCTCAGTGTCTACGTAGGTTGATCATCACCAGATCATTGATGATGTAATTCTGTCTACCTTGTGGCCTGGTGAAACTCCTTGCCAGTATTCCCATGGAAGTTCCATCAGACCCATCCAGCACACCAACACACTAGCTAATATCTACACCCAATTAGGTCCCATCACACGTCCCATTTCCAAGGCAGTAGCATCAGGCACCACAACTTACTGAACGCAGGAGTTGTTCCTGTGCCCCCTGGAACCTTTGAAGCACAGCTGCATTTTGGGATGATGCTTCTCTAAATACAAGAGTTGTTTGCTGTTCAAAGCCCCACACTGTTTTTGTCTTAGGGACTGTGGTGCATCTTCATACTGCACTGCCCCTTCAACTAATGCTAGAGCAACCCACACTGGAGCCTCCCAAGGCCTTCAGGGCCACAGACAGCAATGAAACAGCCAGGTGCTGCATGAAAGGTAATTTTCCAAAGACTCAAGAGCCAAAAAAATCTGTTGGAGGGGGGTGCAAAATCAGTAAAAGGCCAATCGAGCACATGGTTGCCTTCTTTCTCCACAAGAGGAGTGTCTAGAGTGGCTTCACATACTCTTACCCTTGATGTAACTCCAAACCTCTTAAATTCTTCTGCCAACTTGTCTGCATTTGCATTGGCTAGATCCTATGTAGGAAGGAATCTTCTTTCATACACATGACATTCATTGGAGAAAAGATAGTTTCTTCAACAAATGATGCTGAGAACACTGGAAATCCATATGTAGAAAAATAAAATGAAACCCCTATCTCTCACCCTGGTAGAAATTCAACTCAAAGTACATCAAAGACTTAGGCACTAGAACAGAGACCCTGGGTTTAGTAGAAGAAAAAGTAGTCCCATGTTGGCCGAGGAACTGACTTCCTTAACAAGACTCCTAATGCACAAGAAGTAAAATCAAGAATCAATAAATGGGATATATTCAAACTAAACTGTCTCCTCAGTAAAGAAAACAATCAATAATGTGAAGATAGAGCCTACAGAATGGGATAAAATCTTTACCACATGCACCTCAGATAGAGAATTTCCAGAATATATAAAGAATTCAAAAAACTCAACACCAAAAAAACAAATAACTCAATTAATAAATGGGCTAAGGAACAGAACAGACACTTAACTAAGAAGACATACAATCAACCAACAAATATATGAAAATTTTTATAACACCTCTAGTGGTTATAAAAATGCGAGTCAAAACTACTCTAATATTTTATCTCACTCCATTCAGAATGACAATTATCAAGAATACAAGCAATATTAAATGTTGATGAGGCTGTGGGAGAAAAGGTACAGTCATACATTGCCTGTGGCCTTGCAGATTGGTGCAACCATTATAGAAAGTGGTATTGAGATCCCTCAGAAAACTGGGAATGAAACCACCATTTGACCCAGCTATCCCACTCTCAGGTTTATACTCAAAGCACTTAATATCAGCAGACTACAGTAATGTAATCACATCAAAGTTTATCAATATTTATCAATTCACAATAGATAAACTATTTAACAAACCTAGGTTCCCTTCAACAGATGAATGGATAAAAACATGAGGCATATGCGCACAATGAAATATTACTCAGCTTTAAAGAAGAATGAAATTATGGCTTATGATTTCATGACCAGTATGATTCTACATCACATTCAAACCAAAGAATGAGAGGCTATACTCCATTTATGAGTCATGTGTCAAAATGCATTCTATTCTCATGCGTAACTAATCAGAAAAAATTAGAAAAAGTAAAACAAAGAAAAAAACTGACTATATTTATATTATTTGATTCTCAGTCACAAAAGGGGAAAAAAGGAAGATAAGTAACCACAATCCTGATCTTCCACATGAGTACTGCATTGAAATGAATAGGTATTGGACTTGGTTGAATGTGGCATATGTGCAAAAAGTGATATATATCTTGACACACCACGTCCTTCAATCCTCAGATTGAGAAATGTGTCCCAAGTCCTAGGAGGCTTCACAGCAGCTGAGGGATTCCAGGACTGGGATGTGTCCCACTCGTCCTTGAAGCCATACTGTCCCTGCTTGAGGCCAGGACTGCTTGCCCACAGGGCTGCAAATCTGGGTGCAGTGGGTGCTCCTGCCTGCATGAGGAGCCTGGGAGACTCTGAAGGCCAGGTTTTCCCAGTCCTTCCACACCTAGTGATTCACTGACCATGGCCCTGATGAGTTGGGGTTGGACAGGCAGAGTGATTGTCAGTCCCTGCAGAGTAAGAGACTGAACCTCTCTAGTGGCATCTCCATCAGAGACACAGTGGGCAGCCCCCACCCCAGTCACACACCCTGGTGCCAGCAGCACCTGCAGCCTCTGCGTCTGGATAAAGGAGACACGGAGCCTCATCCTGGCAGCAGGAGGAGCAGCTATGGAGTGGTGATGGATTCCCTGGGAGAGTGTTCTGAGGCTGCTTAAATGAAATACGTGGATCGTCCCATCCTCTTGTCTCCACTTGTGAGCTCACACGGTAGCAGCCTCTGCGGAGCTCCCCCCAGTGTGTCTGGTTTCTTCCTACGTCATCTGCCAAAAAAGTGAGCCGGGCACTTTAGAACATGGGCACCCATTTGTCTTACTCTGTATCCAGCCCCCAAATCTCACACTTCCCCTCTTCCTCTTAGTATCCTCTCATCTCCTTCTTCCAGGAAACTGGATTCTGGTGCAGGAGGTTCTCCTTCTCCCCTCATCTCCCCACACTGGTGGGGTACACACACTCATCCCAGACAAAACACTCCTGAACTATCCAGTCCTCGCTGTGCCCTGTTATTCAGATGTTGATGGTGAGGAAGAGAAGGTGATGCTGCTGCACATCCTGAACCTGCAGAGAGTGGGTGCACTGCCCTCCCTCCACCTGACAGATGACAGAACTTTGTCTCCTGGCTGCAGGTTGTGCCTGTGGGAGTTCCACCCCGACCCTGTGCCCTGTCCTCCTGCCTTCTGCCATGCACAGACACAGCAAGAATGCCCTCAGCAGTCCAATGCTCAGTACCTGCATCTGGGACTCCATGGTCTCCAGAGGTGTGAGAAAGGAATTTCTCTTTCTCTTAGATGACCATCCCCAGGTAATTTGTTGCAGAGCAGAAAGAGTCTAGGCAGAAATAAACACTCATCCCAAATAAGATCTCCTGGGCTTGTTGCCTAAGAGCTCATCAGCAATCAGAGCCCAAGGCTAGATGTTTGGGTGACAAGGAGAGAATGAGCTCATCTCCTGACAAAGGTCAACTTTCCATATAGAGCTAGAAAAGGTGGTAACACAGCACACTCAAAGATCATGGAATCAGATCTCTTGACACAAGGTCATTAAGATATGAAAACTATAAAGAGACCTGCATTCAGACATATATTTTTGGATTCAAAACTCCCTCCCCAGGTTCAAAAGCAGCAGTGTCCTCCAGCTCTTACAGAGACCTGCTCCCTTGGTGTCCTACCTTCAGTGTGTGACTGTCTAGTGGGTCATCCCATTCACTGCTGAAGACAAAGATACTCTCCAGGATCCAATCATACAAAACAGAAACAAACACCAGGTGGCTACAGAGTGGCTCTGCCATTGCTCCTACTGCTGAGTCAATGCTGGGCCACACAGCATCTTCTTGCTCTGACTTCTGTGTTGTCAGGCCCTCTGTTGGGCACAGAGTCAGGACAGGGATGGGCCACCGCCCAACAATGGCAGCCACCTCTAGGACTCTAGGCTTCCAGATCCTTCTTGCTGATTAGGAGGAAAAGCCAGCCAAAAGAACCCACCAAAGATCCACCAGCAGCCCAGGAGCCCAATATGGAACTGACAACAGGCACTTACAATCACCTGGCCAATTGTAATCTGGCACATTTCCCTTAGGGGCTATATAGGTCCCTAGAACCACACCACTCCTGCTGCAGATGCTTCTACCTATGCTAAATAAACTGATCTCTGGACAACTTGGTGTGTTCCCTCACTTTCTGACTTCGAGTGGTTGGGGTCTTTCACTCTCCCTGGGTTCTTTGCAATCAGAAGCCTTCCACAAGATAGTGTAATCAGAACAAAGGCTCTTCCACTTGGAGTTTCAGGAATCTATGCCTCTAATTTGGAAGCTCTTCAGTGAGATCCACAGGATGTTCTACATGAAAGCAGAGTAAGTGTCAATACATGGGTCTGGTTGAAGATTTCTCAGGCAGCAGGGTATGGACACAGGGCTGGAGTGGTTGGAGGTGGTAGAAAAACACTCAGAGATTGCTGAGAGCCACAGCCGAGTCTGTATGGCTCCTGGGCATTTTGCCAACAGTATTGATTGACAGGCGAGGCATTAATATCCGCCTCTGCCGCTACTTTTGCATTCTCCCGCTATTTTGGACTTCTTGCGCTATTTTGAGTTCTCATGGGGATTTCCGGGGATTCCCCGGGAGTTCCCATTGGTTGGCGAAGTGCAGGAGGAGGGATTTCCCGGGGAGCTATTTCCCGCTGAGGGTTCCTGCAGGAGCCCCATGGCTTTTTCGGGAGGATTCCCCAGGAGCCTGTGTGAGGTTTTTTCTTGCAGTTCAAAAATAAAGTTTGTTCCTGCTACAGTGGCTCCTGATTTGTGCCCAGCCAGACTGTGGCAAGAGATAGAGTTGCTGCTGGGACATGATCTATGGTGGACAAAGAAATATAAAGGCATGGATCAGTAGGGCATGAGAAGTGGAGCCTTGGCTTCTCTAGCTAAAGCCCTGCTAATCAACGTGGGATGGAGAATTTACCAATGGGTTAAAACATAATAAACGCACTGTACAATTCAAAGGCAGCATCTCCATCTCGCCACTCCTCCTGCCCATTGTGGAGTCCTGTCAAGTCCCCACTGTTCTTTCTCAATATTTTATGATCATTTGGCTTCCTTGTTAACTCCATGTGCTTCTAGAGAGCTTTAAAATTCTTTTTTTTTTTGTAGTATGCTGATTTATTTTTAAATTAATTAATTAATTTTAATTAGGTGTATATGATAGCAGAATGCATTGTGATTTATCGTACACAATTGCAACACAACTTTTCATTTTTCTGGGTGTACGCGATGCACCATTTGTGCATTCCTACATGGACCTAGGGTAATGATGTCCATCTCATCCCACCATCTTTCCAGCCTCCATTTCCCCCTCCCCACTCCTCCCTCCCTTTGCCCCGTCAGAGTTCCTCCATCCCGGCTTCTCCAATTATGGATCAGCATCCACTTATCAGAGAGAACATTCAGCCTTTGATTGGAAATAGCTGCAGAGTCCTGCGCTTTCCTTGGCGGCTTGGCGGCTGAGTGGCCGACCAGCCAGCAGGGGGCGCACTGTCGGCCGTGGTCCCTCCCAGCGCCCGCGTCCGCTAAGGGAAGCCTGGACGGCTGGATCCTGCGGGATGGCGGTGCCGCTCAGGTCCCGGTCTGGTCGCTACCTGCGCTGCCCGGCACGGCATCCACTGGCCCGGCCTCACGCTCCGCCAGTCGCCGGCAGGTGTGCAAAGCCGGACAGGCCGAGGCGGCCATTTCCGCGGCCTGAGACCCGCGGCCCGCGGCAGCTGGAAGCTGGTGGCTGAACCAGAACTTCGGGCGCCTCTTTCCCGCTAGGACGCTGCCTGCCCCGCGCGCCAGGGCGGCGGGCAGGTGTCCTCCGGGAGGAGCCCTGGGACCCGCGGCGGGGATGGCGCGCAGCAACCCGTGTCTTCCTTACCTTCGTCCCTGTGGTGCCCGCTGATGGGGACTGGGTGCCGCGGCCCACCCAGGCAGGCCTGCCGCCTGGGGCGCCCTGGAGCTGGGTAGGGGCCGCGGTTGAGCGCGTGAGGGAACCTGCACCCACCTGTCCGCCAGCGCGGGGTGGGGGCCAGGTGAGTGGTCGGTGAGCATGCGTGGGCTTCAGGTGGTGCAGAGGGAACACCGCGGGCTGTGCCAGTTGTGCCTCCAGGCAGGAGCACCAGAGGATGAAGAACAGGCCTTGCTTGGCTGCCTCCTGGTTGATTTCTGTCTGTGTCAGGTCCCTGCTTTGGAAGCTTTCCCTAAGGATGACCACTCACTCTGAAAGCTCCTTTTTCCACTTCTTCCTTTTGTACCTAGGCAAACGCTTTGTCATGTGCCATGCTCTGTGATTTGTGTTTCTAAGTTTGATTATTCACTTTCTATAGATCAATTATGAATCTCTCCAATTAGGACTTTAATGTTTTTCTCAAAATTCAGTTTTTGTTTTTGACCTAAAAGCAACCCAAAACTTAGCATTTAATGCATGCCTTTTTCTTCATTAATTCAGCTAAGAAATATGTATGGAACACCCACTGTGTGCATTGTGCTGGGCACTGTACTGGACACCTCCATGCATATTTGATTAAGGCATAGGCTTTTGCTTCACATGTCCTTTCAGTTTGGAGGAAAAGAGAAGAGAATCAATTGCTCATTATCTTTCTTGCTTGGCATAATCTCAGCCAATACTCTCAAATTTCACTTTTGTTCAAGGATTCTGATTCTTGCAAGAACATTTTAATTTCTTTGGGGAGTTCATTTAGTATCTGAAATTTTGTGTGTATTTTATGCTGCCTTTCTATACTATGCCTTTACTGGCTTTTGAAAGTGCACATATGTAACTTTTCTGAAGACAAAAATGAGGCCTTTACCTATAATGGAGTCCTGTTTGGTTTTTAACACAGTATGCAGTGTGGTTACTGCTGAAGCTGAAAACCTGGTATTCTTTCTCAGTAGTGGTAATGTTTTTCTGGCAATTGCCATACTAAGCCTTTCATATTCTTGGAGTATATTGGAACTTTATGAATATAGAAATGTTTAACAGGCTTCTGACTTTATCCCATGTAACACTTCAATTGAGAGTCTCTTGTTTTCTTTGTATATACTCATACCCCAAATTCACTACTTAATTTTGAAGTTTATCTTTCATTTGATGAAATTTTTCCCCTCACAAAGAAACCAAGTTTTTGTCAACTCATGAAGCCGATGATACATAAACAACTGTAAAGAGAACCACAAACTGAGATGTGTTTTCTTTGCTGTCTTCATCTAGACACAGTTATGTCTGTCTCCTATCCTACCCCACCTTGGCCTTATGATAAAAATTCATAACCCAGCAGAATTACAAAGTGTTAAGTCCACAAATAATTGCCAAGTCCTGTTCAAAGTCATTCTTTCTCACCTGCCTTTACCTGTGCTTTGATTTTGAATAGCTTATGCTGTTTTGGAGCCTTCATTTCTTAAAAGTTAAAATGGACTGGTAGAGAATAAATACAGCACAGGAGGAGTGATTTCAGTGACTTAGTCACAAACCAACACAAAATATTTTAATGAATGAATGGGATTCAATTGTCATTTTGTAAATGATCATCTTTCTTCCTTTTCTGGTAGGGTTTTTAGACCCTGAGGAGGAATTGGAGCTGATCCACATCATGGGAATGGAAACCACCGAACCTGAGCCAGACAGTGCAGTGCAGCCTGCCTCTTGTCCTGATGACCTTTCATGCCAAATGAGACTCTGAGAAGATCAATCCATTGAAGACTGTTCTACGAAAAAGCAGGATCAGAAGAGATTGGGAACTCAAAGAGGTCTTGAGACCAATGTTAAACACTTTGCTAGAATCTGGATCAGTTCATGGGGATTTTAGATCTAGAGACGAGAGTGGTGATGAGAGCAGTTTACATGAACCTATGGAAATGAAACCTCTGTAGATTAATCCATCATGTCCAACAGAAGAAAATGATGTGTCTGTCCTGATTCCTGTGGGGGACCAACTACCAGAAGCCCATCTTTCCACTGATGTTCCAGAAAAAAACGGTTCCAATCCAAATCACAGCTTTCCACCAGAAACCACGAGTGAGACAGTGGTCCATTCGACCGCAGGGCACTTCCAGACTGACCTTTTTAAAAAATTTATTTATTTGTTCTAATTAGTCATACATGACAGCAGAATTCATTTTGATTCATAGTACACAAATGGAGCACAACTTTTTATTTCTCTGGTTGTACACAAAGTAGAGTCACATCATTCGTATATGTATCTAGGGTAATGATGTCCATCTCATTCCACCATCTTTCCTACCCCCATGGCCCTCCCTTTCCATCCCTCCCCTTTGCCCTATCCAAAGTTCATCCATTCCTCCCTTTCCCCCTCCCCCATTATGGATCAGTATCTACTTATCAGAGAAAACATTCACATTCAGTTTCAAGTGATATTCCTACTAGCCCCGACTGCATATACATTGTAATGGATTGATTATATTCCAGGGATTTTTCAAGACAACAGACTTATAATCCAGTACACTGGGACATCAGCGATAAATTGAGTACTGAGCTCTTCCAGGACAAAAGTGAGGAGGCTTCCCTTGACCTAGTGTTTGAGCTGGTAAGTCAGCTACAGTGTCACACTCATAAAGAGAATGGAATTGAAATTTGCATGGAGTTTCTGCAAGGCACTTGTATTTATGGTAGGAATTGTTTGAAGCATCACACGGTGTTTCTATATCATGGGCAGATCAAGAGCCCAACTGATCAAAAGTGGCAGAGTATTCTATGATTCTCAGAAATACTCAGAAAGATTTTATTGTACCCCAGAAAAAGATAAAATGAGAAAGAAGTGTGGGTATGTATTATAACAACTTGTAAAAACTGTTAAATGCTGTAGAGAAAGTAAAAAGGCAAAAGTAAATTAGTTTCAGTAAAAAAAGAAAAAAATTTATTGAAATAGCCATAATGTTACCCACATTAATAATTTGTAAATGCACATGTTAGTGGCATTGAATCCTCAAATCTTTGGACATAATCAGCAGCTAGATCATGATATTAATATTTCTCACTGCCACTCATCATTGAATGTGGAAATTCTCTGTAGAGCATTTAGACAAGAACTATACCAGAGATAGGGGAAGAAATTGCTTTATCACTACTCTCAGAATTCAGGATCCTATACTTCAAATTCCCATAAGATTTCTCAAGAAAACCCAGGGTATTAATAATTAATTTCTGCATAGTTGCTATGAATAAGTTTATATAACGGCAATGAGAAATACACAAAGAAATTTAGAAGAGCATTTCCATTTCCAATAGCATTTAAAATGCAAATTTTAACTAGGGAAATTAGGCTTATATACTTATATTCTGTAGTATTGGCATAAAGACAGACATCTAGATCAATGGAACAGAACAGACAGAGCTACAGCACACTCACACATTGTAGTCAACTGGTTTTTGACAAACATGCCAAGGCAATTCAATGAGAGAAATATAGTTTACCCAGTAAATAGTGGTGCAACAACTGGTTAGCCACATGGAAAAATACAAATTTAGATACTGGCCTCACATCATATACAAAATATAAGTTAAAATAGATTATAGGGCTGGGGATGTGGCTCAAGCGGTAGCGCGCTCGCCTGGCATGCGTGCGGCCCGGGTTCGATCCTCAGCACCACATACCAACAAAGATGTTGTGTCTGCCGAGAACTAAAAAATAAATATTAAAAATTCTCTCTCTCTCTCCTCTCTCACTCTCTCTTTAAAAAAAAATAAAATAAAATAAAATAGATTATAGACCTAAATGTAAGAACCAAGCTATAAAACTTAAAGAATACTAACTACTAGAAAATCTTTGTATTTTTGTGTTCTCTAATCAAAGCTACCTTAGACAAAACACCCAAAGTGTAATATACAGAAGAAATATCCTGGTGGACATGCTTTAGTTCCTCAGAAATGGTGTGTTGATTGTTGGCTATGTCAATATTCAATGCCCTGATCTCTGGGAAAGAATATAAAAAAGTAAATTAGCAATTACTCAGGTCCAGCCTACAATTGACTTCCCAGTCCTATAGAGTTAGAATTGCATTCTAATGATACTTACATGGAATTTAATATACATTCTAGTTTGAGAAGCCATATTTTCAGCAAATGCTACACAAAGAAACCAGGAGAACCATGCATATGTTCTTAAATATCCCTGTAGATGTACTTCTAAACTTCAATGAGAAAGATGCAAAGCACTCTAACTAATATCCTTTAATCCTATATATCCAAAATTATTGCCATTTCAACATGAGGGCCTACTCACATGTCAAGTGCTCAATGTCTGCCAGTGCCACTTATTGGACATCACCTGACCTAAACATTAAATAATTGCATAAAAACCTCCAGTGAGCTCAAATCTATACTCGGAACTGAGAATAGTTGCTTGGTAGCATATAAATTTTAGGTGCCAGAATTCAACTAATGCTCAGATTTCATGGAGTACTGTTTGAATGGTTGTTTTCTCCAGAGACATTTATGGGCTGAGGGAGGGCTGTATAGATTTCTTACCCTATCAATTCATTATCCATAGATTCAGGTGTAGAATAGATCTCAACTGGGGCTCAGCATTTGCTCTATGATTAAATTGTACCCCCAGTCCCTATATGATGCTTTTTATGGTGTGACATGTCACCTGGGTAAGCAGATGGTTTTAAGTAGTATACAAATACTTTTTTCTAAACAAATATGTTTGTTTTAGTAAATGTAAGAATAAAATGTAGGGGGCTGGGGCTATGGCTCAGTGGTAGAGCAGTCGCCTAGCACTTGTGAGGCCCTGGGTTCAATCCTCAGCAACACATATAAATAAATAAAATAAAGGAATTGTTTCCACTACAACTAAAAAACAAGTATTTTTTAAAAGAATAAAATGTAATTAGTACACCAAACCCAGTTTTCTTCATTACCATTGCCTAGAAGGAGAGTAGGTTTTATTTTTGCCATTTATTGGTGGATTATAGTAGTACAAAATGGTGGAATTTATTGCTACATATTCGTACATGCACACAATATGACAATATAATTTGCCCAATATCACTCCCCAGTATTTTCCCTGGAGTTTTATTTTTATTTATTTATTTGTTTGTTTGTTTATTTATTTATTTATTTATTTATTTTTGGTGCTAGAGATTGAACCCAGGACCTTGTGCATGCTAAATATGCTCTCTACCACTGAGTTCAGGTGCCCACAGATGTGGCAGTAGTGTGAAAGTGCTTGTTAAATCTTATTTCATCAGTTCAATTTGGAAGTTCAAGTTCTTAGTGTATTTTAAATCCTATCAAAGGAAGAAACAGAGGGAATTATTTAGGATACACAAAGGAAAAAGAATAAGACTCACTTTCAAAATTCTACTAAAATAGCATTTATTCCTGCTATTAGAGTGTTCCCATTTTGAGTCAGTTTTATATTTAACAATTATATAAGTAGTTATCAAATTATAAGTGGATTATCATCTATTATTCTGTCTGAGAATAATGTCAGTCTTTCCATTATCAGATCTAATCATTCAAATTTCCAAGTTTAGACCAAATGTTTCAAACTTATGAATAAGGAGAAGTGTTTTGGTCAATTTCTTCATTGTTGTGATCAAAAGACCTAACAAGAACATTTTAGAGGAGGATAACTTTATTTGGGGCCTATGGTTTCATGGGTTTCAGTTCATAGGTGGCTAAATCCATTCCTCAGGGCCTGAAATGGGGCAAAACATCATGATGGAGGTGTGTGGTGGAGGAAAGTGGCTTAGGACTTGGCACCAGGAAACAGAGAAAGACTGCTCTGCTCAATAGAGACACAGTATAGACTTCAAAGGCAAGTCCCAAGGACCCACCTCCTCCATCCACACCTTACCTACCTGCAGTTACCACCCAACTAATTCCTATTAGGGGATTAATTCACTGATTAGGTTAAAGTTCTTATAACCCAATCATTCATTTCACCTCTAAACTTTCTTGCATTGTCTCACACATGTACTTTTGGGGGACACCTCATACATGAACCATAACTCATGAGTATCTAATTCATATTGTGTGTGTGTGTGTATATATATATTGTTATATAGATGAATGATAATACAGTGGAGATTTTGTTTTGCTTTTGTTGCTGTGGTCATCCTTTATGAGGCCTGGTGCCCAGGATGGTGATGTTGGGAATCAGTGGAACTTTCAAGAGGTAGAATCCACTAGGAGGTTAATTGAGAGTATTCCCACTAATGAGATCAAACTAATTCTCATGAAACCATTTGATAGTTCTCCTGAGGTGTTATAAAAGCCTGATCCTGGCCCCAACCAGCTCTCTGGCTTCCTGTTTGACAGGTGATCCTTTGCCCCCATACACATACCTGCCATGATGTGACACCATCCATCATTAGGCACTTACCAGAGGCCAAACCAGTGAGGCCCATTCAATCTTGGACTTTGAACCTCCAAAACCAAGGGCTAAATAAGCCTCCTTTTCTTTCTAAGTTAGTGTGTCTCATATATTTCATCATGGTTATGAAAAGCAAACTAAAACAGTATTGCCAAAGTTCACATTCCAGGATTAAGTGGGCCAAATGAACTCAATTTTTGGATGTTCATGTATATACCATTTTCCATGTGGTTCAATGTAATTTGTATTTTTATTCTTTTGCTTCCATACCTAGAAAGCAAACTCTAAGGAATGAAGCCATGTTTATTTCTGTTTTATATCCTCAGTGGTAACAAAATAGCTTGTTAAAGTAGACACACAATTCTTTTTTTTTTTTTCTTTTTCCTGCAATGCTGGTGACCAAAACCAGGGCCTTGAATACACCAGGCAAGCACCCTATCACTGAACTATGCATTCCCAGTCCAACACGCAAATTTTTATGGCAAATCACAAGGTATGTCCATCTAATGCTTAAAACTTTTATTATTGAAAAATTGAAAGACACACATCATCATTGCATCATGTAGCAACTTCTAAACTCTGTTTCATGGGAGCGTAGGATGAAAGGCAGAGAAAGATATCAGTTAAATTTATGTTTTGTCTTCAGTAATAGAAAGAGCAAAATACAGTACATCATTGGAAAGAAGCTGTTGTAAGAATTACACAGCAACCAGACAGAGGAGAGGCTCCTGACTTCCACTGCGAGCATTATGTAGGCAATGATGAGCTGGGTATGGACCCAGGTGAGGGCTCTATAGAGAAGTCTCATAGGCCATGATCTGATAAATAAATTGGCAAAGGTGTGAATCAGGTAGTCAGCTTCTACCATCACGGCCCAGCAAAAAAAACCAAGTACCTGTCCTGGATGGAGTCCATGCCACCAGGCAGAGAAGGCGAAGGTCTGCAACAATGGCCAGCCCCTGCTGTGCTGGAATATGAGCCGTCTGAGCCACCGAGCTGTGCTTTGGTTCCACTTTCTTGTGAACAGAGATATCCTATGGGTTGTTTCCAGTGTCCAAATGTCTGCATCAGGGATATATCCCTCCTCACCAGGGCTTGAACTGAGCCCAGACCCAAAGCCTGCTGCCTGGAGGAGAGAGTCATCCAGGATCCAGTGAGAGTAGTAGGTGAGTTTGAAGAGACCAGCTGTGGACCACATAACATAAATGCACTCAAGCTGCTGGCAACCTGTCAGTCCTGCTCCTTCACTCACCACCCAGCTCAGGGCCACCTTTAGGCACTCCAGTCCAAGAATCTGCAGGCCCCTCCAAGTCAGAGCCCAAAAAGAAATCCTGGAACATAAAGAGCTGGGCCCTTGAACACGAGCCTGAAATCTCTGGAAGGAACACAAAGGGCCTCCCAGAAGAGCAGGGAAAAAGAGCAAGTAGCTGAAATAGGGCAGAGCCTTACAGAGATGCTCAGACAAAGAGCTCCTGCTCTGGATGCCTCCTCCTGCAGCCTCCACTTTCCCCTCACAAATGTCCAGAGAGAGAGATGTGACCCTCTGGGTCAAGAGCATGAGGGAAGAAAGAGTGATGTAGAACCTGAAAGAGAATTTTTTTTAATGTAGAAACATCTCATATTTATTCTCTCTCCCATTCCAGTCTGCCACACATGACCCCCATAGAGAATCATGCCCCATAAAAACCCTTGGATAAATTCAGAACCATACACACTACTCCAGACAGGATCAAAAGGTAAAATGGGGAAATTAACCATTAGAGATACAAATAAGAGTACAATGAAGAATATTTTAAACAAATATAAATTAATATTTATAATATTTCTAAGAATGGCTTATAAAGATTTAGATCAGAGCCAGGCACAGCTGGGGAGGCTGAGAAAGGAGGATCTCCAATTCAAAGCCAGCCTCAGCAAAAAAGTGAGGCACTAGGCAACTCAGTGAGACCCCGTCTCTAAATAAAATACAAAATAGGGCTGGAGATGTGGCTCAGTGGTTGAGTGCCCCTGAGTTCAATTTCCAGTACCCCCAAAAAAAATTTAGATCAGAAATTTGCCACAGAACAAACAAACACTTAGTAGTCAAATTATTACAGAAAGTTGCAGATTTTAAATTACCCAGGCCCTAACTGCAAGATTCTGCATGATCTGGGATTTATGCTGAGGAATGGTTCAGGGTATGTGGTGAATCATTAGCAATTGGAATTTGGTTCCTCACCAACCACCTGAACTCTCACTGCTTCCACATGGGGAAGAGCTTGCTAACAAGATTATTTAGGAGAACAATTAGTGAAAAGTACAGTGGAACCTTCTATAATCAGGAAAGTCATCCTGTGGCAAGAAAACAGCACTGCTGCCCAAACACAGCTGTTCTCATCTGTATATCGGAAGACTTAAGGAAATCTGACCCCCTCGTCCTGACAGTCATGCAGCCTCCAAAGGCCTCTAGCCTGCTAACTTACCTTCTATTATGAGCCAAATTTGTATCCCTCCCCCAGAAAATAATTCATATACTGAGGTTCTAACCCCTAGTTGCTCCACGTATGACTGTATTTGAGACAGGGTCTTTAAAGAGGTAATTAAAGTGAGGTCACCTGGGTGGGTTCTAATCCAACAGAACTGAAGCCTCATAAGAGGAGATTAGGATACAGACATAAACCAAGGAAAGACACAGAAAAGAAAGTCAAGAAGGGAGGCCTCCGGAGCAACCAATCCTGCCCACACATTTACCTTGAACTTCCAGCCTCCAGAATTGTGAAGAAATAAAGTTCTGTTGGGTAAGTTGCCCATTCTGTGGTGCTTTTTTATGGCAGCTCTAGCAGACTAATACACATTCTCATTTCAGGTCTGGTTCCACCTTCCTTTCATCCAGCCAGTTCCTGTTCAACTCGCCCTTCCAGCCCCTATCAGGTTCTGGCTTCCTACTAAAATCCCGATTCACCACAGCCCATTCAGTACCTCCTACGTCTGCCCAGCTGCCATCTTGTCTTATCCTCAGAGAAGCAAGCCTGAAGCCCTTGGTGAAAACTGTCATCATCATGAACATCATCCTTCTCCTCTTCCTCCTGTCATTATCATCATCATCAACAACAACCACATCATCATCATAGAGGAACCACAGCCTCTGCTCTCCAAGTGACACAGAGAACCACACCAGCCAATAAGTAGAGGAAACCGGAAATACTAGGCCTCAAAAGCACCAAGATACTCATTTCCCTAATCTTGGTGATCTCACTGACTCATGAAAACACTTCTCTAGATTGCAATTAGCTCTTGGTTATTGTTTTTGTCTATTCCTAGATTGGATGACCTCCCTTCTTGGGAGAAGACTCTTCTTGGAAGTCTGTATGAAGATAAAATTCTTACCCAGTAAACTGCCTCTTTCTCAGCAGCTGCCATGGGAAGGCAGCCAGGGTTCACAGTGGATCCATACTCTCTGGCTGTGTGTTTAAACCTACCCTACAGAGATGAGCAAACTGTGCTGTCACTTCCAGATAAGCCTCTAGGACTCCTGATTCATCCTTCCTCTCTGATACAATGACAATTATAACTAAGTGCCAGATACTGTGCTGCATAGACAACAAGTACTAGCTATGTGTCATCAAACAATTATACTTACATTCATTATTTCTAACATTCAAAACACTCTTGCAGAATAGGTATTGCTAGCCCCACATTTTTTTCCTAGAAAAAGAGACAAAGTCTGAGAGAAGCTAAATAACACGTTCAAGACCACACTCCTCAAATGTGAAAAAATTAGGATTCAAAGTCAGCACTCATGTTCTCTCCATAACTATGGTGCAAGCAAACCCCAGGTCAGCTAAGCACAGCCAAATGAGCAGGGTACTTTACCTTGTGGAAGGAGTCTCTTGCAGATAATACTCGGTGTAGTGCAGACCTAGGTGACACAGGGTCTGCCAGCTCATCTGAAAGAAGAAAGTCTGCCTGTGGACTTCCTGTGGGCCAAGAGAAGAGACCAAAACCACGGTACAGAAAGCAGGGATAAAAACCAGCAGGGCAAATGAACCCATGGCAGCCAAGGCCAGGGCACCTCCTCCAGCCAGGAGAAAGAGGTACCTGAAAGAAAAAGGACAGACAAATTAATCACATCAAAAGTCATTCCAGGGAAGCCAATTGAGGTAGGCCCCAATATAACATCTAAAAAAAAAAGCATGATGTTATCACACCAAAGCCTTCCTTTCATTCTTCTGAAGGAAACAAACATGGGACAAAAAGCCAGGGCCAACTTGTGAAGGATTACCTCAGGAGACAAACCCTGACTCCTGCCCAGGTGACTCTGGCAACCCCTCTCTTAAGGGGGTACCCACCATTCAAGTGCTTCCCATCCAAAGTGTTCCACCACTGGCTCTAGAAATTCTGGAGGGCTTGCTGGTAGAGGCATCTTTAAAAGCTACTGGTGCATTGTCTGACTGAGAAGTGATGTGAATCCAGTGTGGAGGATCCAGAAGATCTCTCTAGACCTGCTCTCATGAAGTGTCTTTCTTCTTTTTTTAATATTTTATTTATTTAGTTGTAGTTGGACACAATACCTTCATTTTTATGTAGTGCTGAGGACCGAACCCAGGGCCCCGCCCACACCAGGTGAGCGCTCTACTGCTGAGCCCCAACTCCAGCCCCCAAGTGTCTTTCCTTCTCATAGGGTTTGCACTGCCCCAAAACATTTTAGAGAGCCCAGGATATATAAAAGACTCAATACTTCCTTTGAATAAATGTTTGAAAACTCAATGATGAAATCTTTTAAATCTCCCCTTCATCCTTGCTGAACTTTAGATCTTATGAATTCATGATTTGATTCTGGTTTTTAAGTCTATCTATTTAAGTTGATCAATCCTCTTATGAAAAATGTGGAGATCAAGTTGTTGCAGAATCTGTCTTCCTTTTTCCTAGTACCAACATTGGTCTTCTTAGTCCCCCTGACTTTTTCATTCTGTTCCCACATTCCTTTGGCCATTTTCTTGAGGTCTTTTTCTTCCCCTACTAGCCATATCTTACAAGTCTGGGTTTGGGTTCATTTTTCTTTGTATGTTCCAACACAACAATTGTCACTACAAAAACAGGATTCTAACTCAAATACAAAGATGACATCAGGTGTGATTTTGTGCATTTGGGCTAGTTTTTCCCAAATTTCTTTCTTGGTACTATTGACATCAGTGACCACTCATTTCCACTGAAGTAGTCAGTTGGTCATGAACTTCCTGGTCTGGACAGATTCTTTGTCTCCATGATACTGGTGGATCCTCAGGCATCCAGGGAGGAAAGGTACAATTGTTGTTTTGTTTTGTTTTGTTTTGTTTCCCCAGGGTTGTAAAGTACCCACCTCAAAGAAATGGCTTGTGGACCATGCCTCTCTCAGAAGCCAAGTAGATAAGGATCTGCAGAAGCCTGGAAGAGTTCATGTTATGTAGACTAGGTTCTTTCTGCATTATGTGGTTTTTCTTAAATTGGTGCTGAATTAATAAAGCTGAATGAAGGGATCAGAAACAGTGTGCAACATGGACTGATAAGGGAGAGGTAAGGTGTGTTAAAGAGGCCCACATTTTCTCTAACACCTCAGAAGCAGGAAACACTGTCACAGATGTATATAGCGACTCTATGACACAGTGCCAGGCACAGGTTGGCAGGAATTACTTTCCCCAAAGAGCAAGGTAAATTCCTCATTGTGAAAGCCTCTGTCATTTGCAAGTGACAAAATCCTTGGGCCATTCCTGGGCTTTTGAGCCTGTGCTTGGGGTGACTCATCCCCACAGTATCCCAGTTCATACTGTGGCCTAAGCCCTCACTTCCTTTGGGAAAATAAGGGCAGGATGGGAGGACACTGATTCCTAACACAATAGAAGGAGAAGCTCGAAACAAGCCTCCTGTCCAGAGGCAACTGCCCTCAGGGACTTAGAAACATTAAAATATATAATTTATAGAGTGCTTTCCATTTCATTCCATTCCAGGTATTGTGTTAATAATCCTTTATAAGTTAGTATTATTTAATCCTTAAAATAATGCCCTGAAAGAGGCATTATTATTTCTGTTTTACAGATAAGGAAAGGGCACCTCAGAAAGTATTTACTCTTCTATACAAGGACACTGAGTAGTCAAGGAATGAGGGTTCTGTAGGCTGACTCTCTCATGAGTAATGTTAAACCTACAGTGACTCCCTGGGAATTAACTCTTTTTTTTTTTTTTTTTTACTAGTTCTGCTTTAGTATTTTGTGATTCTCAATAGAAACTTCTTTATAAATATTTCCCCACTGTCATATCCCAAAAATGAAAGTAAGGATCATCAACTAGCTGTGAAGAAAGGAGTTTAGTGAAAACTCAGTTTAATGAAACTCAACAACCTCAAGTGATTATCAAATGTGGCTAGATTTTATTTAAGAAACACATTAGGGCCCAGATGTAGTGCAAGTGACAGAATGCTTGCCAAGCGCAGGAGTCCTAAGATTGTATCTCCAGCTCTGGGGGAGTAGGGGGCAGGGAGAGGAAGAAAAAAAAAGGAAAAAAAGAAAAGAAATCCTGATATATAAAAAAAATCTTATTTTCAAAGTTAGAGAACTCTTAGGAGGTGGCCTTTGGGCAATGAATTTTCACTTTTCAAAAGATTATTCCACTGAACATTTTTTAAAAATGGGTACTATCTCCAATGTATTGAAGTTATTGGACATAAAAAAAAATCATTGCAATCAACTTAACAAATCTCTAGTGACAATTTTTGAACCTCAAATTGAGATACACTAATCTATTGTTTGACATTGTTCTGAGAAATCAAAGGCATTTTTAAATCACATTGTTATAAATGTAACATTAGTATTACTTAACATGATATTTAATTTTATTGAAAATAAAATTAGGACTGCTCAAGTATATCTGGGATTTATGGTTGGCCCAGAGAGATACATTTGGAGACTTCCTCTTCCATCTTAACATCCATCTCACACCCCCCCTCCCGTTATTTTGCATCCATTTCCCACTGAATGTGAACCTATCCAATTTTGAGTCAATGTAGACATGATATCAATTTCCAGGTCAGTTTTACTCTATGATATATATTCATTGTCAAGAAACAAACAACCAGTGGCAGGGATAGTGAGCTAAAAAAATAAGTGTAATTAGTACATAATCTTCACAGATGCCGTCCACTCTTTGCTTTCTATTATAGTATTCCCAGGCATAAGAGCAAAATTAGCCATCCAGCCTACCTGGCCCGAGTGGAAAATGAATCCATAATGCAGAGATAATTAAACAGCAGTGCAAAAGGAAAAGCAGCCCCTTGATAAAGTGACACAGGATGGAGGAAGAATTGCTGAAGCCAATCCATTCTGAACTGGAACATACACTGTCCTCCTAGAATCCTTAATTGGTGCCTTCCTGCAAGAGAAACCACAGCCAGGCTCTCTGGTCTTTTTATATGTTTTAGGAAGATCTGGCTAAGCAAAATCAAAACAAAAGCACTGGCGATAAGTAGAACAAAAATTGACTTTCTGATAAAGGAAACTGCTCCATGGAAACCAAAACACATCTCGGTCTTATTACTTTGCTTTGAGAAGCTGTGGTTTTTAGATTACATAGCACATTATTTGCCTTTCCAGTCATCATACTGTCATATTTTCTTCACTAAGATAATAAAAAAAAATCTCATTTTCCAGTTGTATTCAAACAACTCCTTGGACTGAGAAGAGGAACAAGAACAGGAGCAGGAAGAGGGAAGCAGCTTCTAAAGGCAGAAAACAAGATTTTCCCTTTCTAACTACCAATCTCTTCCATTACTTTTTTTCATATCAGCATCCCTTGTGTATCTATTTCTTGGTTAGTTTATTTCCTGCCCTTTAAAGGCAAAATGTGAGCTCTACAAGGGAAGGACTTCGTTTTATCTGGTGTTATACTCCCAGCACTCAGAGAAATGCTGCATATGTACTTTGTACTCCATAAATATTTGTTAAAGTTTAAAGGGTTTTGGTGGTATAAAGGTGTATTAAGAATTGTAATGCAAAATAATAATAATAAGAAGAAGAAGAAGAAGAAGAAGAAGAACTCATGTACAATGGCATAATTTGACGTGAACACACGTCAAATTATACAGAGTTATGAAAAATTGTGTTGTGAATGGATAATTATGATTGTAACACATTCCACTATTGTCATGTATATAAGAAATAAAAAAATTTAAAAAAAGGTTTTGTAGAAGCAAAAATGTGGAGAAGAAACATTTTTAAATAATCTTTTCTTTCGGCTATGAACAAGTAATACAGAAGACTTCCTAGAGCCAAAAGAAGAATGAGAGGACATTTTTCAGCTAGTGGAGATCCATCTGCTGATCCCTGGGCATTATAGGGCTATCCCTAACAAGCTGTTTTTTCATCTACAAAGAGACATGAAAGAGCAAGTAGCCTTGGCAGGATTGGTATTTTCTACAACAGGTATTTTGTCACAGCAATGGAAAGCAAAAAAAACTAGAGGTAGTTATGTCACAAAGACTCTGCCCTCATGAATGAGATTAGTGTCTTCATAAAAGGGCCTGAGTGAACCTGTTTGCCCTTTCCACCATCTGAGGATGCAGCAGAGGCATTAGCTATGAGGATTGGGCCCTTACCAGACATACAATCTCCAGTGCTTAGATTTCCAATATCCTAGCCTCTAGAACTGTGGGCAATAAATTTCTTTTCTTTATAAATTACCCCATTTAAGGTAGTTTGTTAGAACAGCTAAGATGGCCTGAGACAGATGACCAAGGAGGGTCTTCCTGAGTATGATGATTCTTTTTTCTTTTTCCTGTCAATTTGGCAAGGCTACAATATTCAGTCTTCCAATCAAACACTAACATAAGTGCTATGTGAAGGTGTTTTGTGAATGTGATTAAAATCCATAACAAGTTGATTTTAAGGAAGGGAGTTTATCCTAGATTATTCTAGATAATCTTTGTGGGCCTGTGATAGACCCAACCTGATTTTTCTCTTAAAATTGGGAGCCACCTCGCCACAAAGCCATGAAAAGCTAATTTTGGCTTTACTATAAATTACTACAAATTCTGAACCTGCTTGGAATGCCTGCCCATGCCTTGAACTCACCCATGCCTGGCTCTCTGACCAGATAGCAGCCCTCTCTGAAACTTTAGTGACGCCTCATAAATCTTGGCCTTCCCTGGCCAGATAACGACCCTCTCTGAGGCTCTAATGACCTTCATAAATTCTGATGCCAGAGCCAGCAAAAATCTTATGCTCGTCAAAGTTTTGTTATCTGTAACCCCGCTTTGTGTAACTTTCTGGGCTATAAAGCTGGGCTGCAAGAAAGCTGCGGTGCTGTCTTGTTCCTGCAGTTTGGGGTGGGAGAGGCAGCCTGGCCAGTCAAAATAACAAGCTTGCTTTAATTTGATTTTAATTGGAGTCAGTGGTCTTTTCTTGCGTCCTGATCTAACACCTGATCCAAACAGTTGAAAGGCCTTAAGAACAAACTGAGGCTTCCCTGAAGAAGAAATTCCACTTGTGGACAGCAGTTACACCCTTTGTATAAGAGTTCCAGCTTGGTCTACAGATTCTGGACTTGCCCAGCCAGGGCCCCACAATCACATAAACCAATCCTTTGCAATAAATCTCTCAATATATGTCTTTGGCTGGTTCTGTTTCTCTAGTTGAACACTGAGTATGTGACATCTGAGGTCATAGATGTTAGGGGTGGAGGACAATTGGAAGCAGTTGAGGGTGGAAAGTCAGTTTGGCTTCTTGGAGAAAAAAAAATGGGGCCCTCTGAAAGAGGAAGAGAAGCATGAAATGCAAGACAAGAGATGTAGTCTGGCTGGATCTGATCCAGAGACAAGTTATGGAAAGATTTTTAAAAGAATGGGAAGTAAATAATTGGATTTTTTTTTTTTTTGATTACCAAGGATTGAACCCAGAGGTGCTTAACCACCAAGCCACATCCCTAGTCCTTTTTCTTTTCTTTTTTTTTTTTTTTTTTTTTTTTTTTTGGGACAGGGTCTCATTAAGTTGCTTAGGGCCTGGCTAAGTTGCTGAGACTAGCCTGGAATTTTTGATCCTCCTGCCTCAGCCTCCCATTCCCTGAGGAACTGAAAAACTTCAATGAAAAATAAATCCTAAAACAAGAAAAATTCTGTAGAAGCTAATTTTATTTGAACAGGGCTTACTAACATTGCATTTTAACACAAAAACCGACATCAAATGAAAAGTATAGAAAAGTGGCATTTATGAATGGTGATATGTTCAACAGCATCATTCATTTATCACAGGAAAATACGTAGAGTAGCAGGATGTTCCGAGACAACAGGATTAAAGGTGTGCATGGTTTCTGAACTTGATTTTTAAAGGATGGTTTTGCTGTAAGAGAATGACCTGGATGAGAGTTGGGGGTGGGAGTGATTTCACAGGTCAAGGATGGAAGGAACAGGGCTGGGATTGCGGCTCAGTGGTAGAACTTGCCTAACATGTGTGAGGCCCTGGGTTTATAAATAAAATAAAGATATTGTGTTTTTCTACAACCAAAAAAAAAAATTAAAAGATGGAAGGAACAACAGTGGAGAAACATGCAGGGAGATTAGAGATGGTGGGGCAAATGGTGCAAAGTGGAAGAAATAAATTTCAACAAAAACTTGCAGGTGAATTAAGTATGTGGTGATGAGGTGTGCTAATGGTGACTTTCCAGTTGCTTGAGCAACTGGGAGAAGGGTGAATTCCTTTACAGAGAGGGAGATCAAGGAACAACTGGTTGGAAAGAGGGCAAGGTCATGAATCAAAAGCTCCCATTGAGGTTGATTTCGATTTGATAAGACTTAGGCATCCAAATAGGTGTCAAATAGTCAATCTAAAATCAGGTGTGAAGCCCGGCAGAGCACAGAACTAGAGATACTAAGTTGAAAAAAAAAAAAAAAAACAGCAGGTAGAGGGCCACAACTGACCTATGGGAAAGATAAGATCACTCAGATTAAGAAAAGGGCCACGGGTGGGAAGGCGAAACTCTAACATAGAAAACCGCAACGAGACTGAAAGGAACACTCGGGAGGTCAGAGGGACACCTTCATAGTGTGATCACAAGTATCAAAAGGTGGTAAGGATGTAAAATAGGGTCATAGCGATGTGAGCTGGGCTGGAATAAATGTTTTAAAATCGACTCGATGCATCCCTGGTCAGTGCTGAGGTCCTCAGTGGGCCAGGCGTAGCGGCCCACCCCAGCGCACACCGCCATCCTCGACGTCTGCGAGCTTCCGGCGCCTTCCCCCGGCCCCGCCCCTGCCCACGCCGCGCGCAGGCCCAGCGGCTCCGCCCCGTCCCAATCCTGTCAGGCTGTCCAATCGCTTGTAGAGATTGTCGCTTTATCCAGTCTGTGGTGTTGATCACGGCTCCAGCTGTAGATCAGGCCCGTACAATGGCGGAGAAGACTCAAAAGAGGTGCGTCTGCTGCTTGAGGAAAGATTGTTCTAAACTTTCCGCACGGGGGGAACCTATTTCTGGTCGCCAGTGTTGGGGACTGAGGTGGTGTCTCACTCTGGGCGCTTGGGCTGATTGGTACCTAAACCTAAGACCTGGCTTCCGCTGAGAGGAGGTGACCCAGTGGGGGTAGAGAGGACGGAGAAGGGATACAGCTTTGGTATCGCGACCGTTTTGGTTCTTGCTTCCCTCACGCCCTCTGCCGCAGCACGCCTGCGCAGAAGGGTCCCGGCCTATTCCCCGGACGCTGGGTGAAACCGCCTTCATTTCTCCCATTCTCTTGTTACCAGTGCGCGTACGGCCTGTTGCTGGACTTTGTTGCGAGACGCCGGCGCCAGTGCTGGTCACACCCTAGTAACCTATGGGTTTTCTGGATGGCAGCGGAGGTGTAAACTGATTCGAGGTTGCGCGTCAGAAAGGGGGCCGTGCTTGGGCCAGGTCTGTGACTGGTTCTGCCAGGCGTGTAGGAGCTCCCTGTCAACTTGGGGGAGAGGAACTGTGGTTGCTTCTTCGCTAGGGACTCTTGGTATTCCACCTAGAAACAGCTTGGATAAGAGAAATGCCTACGTAAAAGCATTTCCAAAAGCAACTGTGTTGAGCGCCCTCTGCTGACTCTGGCAAAACCGATATTGGTTTTGTGCCATAAGTTGAAATTTAGGCTTTTGTTCCACTTAGAGGGTAATCTGTAATTTTTTTCAAAAACTAAAGAAAAACATTACTATAAATATTATATACCGTATATTCGTAGCATAAGGTGAAGAGGGAGGTATTATTGACTTCTAATAAGTCTGCATGCCTGCCCTCCCCTCGGAACTGCCTTCTTCCCGCTGCACCCCATACTCCCATACTCCGAGGTCCAACGGGGTCAACGTTTTAATTTGTTTAATTGTTAAGTACGTCGCGAAGAAGCATGCAGATGGCGACATAAACACTACTTATGATCTCTTCTTAGGACATAAATCTAAAGACAGATCATGTATGAGTTTCTTCTACCCCGACTTGAGACACTATTTAAATAATGAGAAGGGATTGAGGGAATGAAAAACTTCAATGAGAAATAAGGGCCTAAAAGAAGAGAAATTTTGTAGAAGCTAATGTTATTTGAACAGAGCTTAATACCATTGCATTTTAATACAAAAAACCACGTCAAATGAAAAGTATCAGAAAAGTGGCATTTATGAATGGTGATATGTTCAAGAACAGCATCATTCATTTATCACAGAAAAAATATGTAGAGTGACAGGATGTTTCCAGACAACTTTGAACTAACAGAAAAGAGATGACTAATGACAGGACAATGATGCCCCAGCAATAAACTTTGCTTTAAGAAATTCCAATCTCTGAATGTGTTTCCTTGTCTATAATCTGAGAAGGTTGAAAGAGATGATTTTCCTCTTTTTTACTTTGCTCTATCTTACTAAAGTTTTCTTTCTTTTTTGATCTCAGTATGAAGGTTATATTTTTTCTGTGATTTCAGCAGATTGATTCTTGATAGGACATAGGATAATTCTGAACGGATCACTTGGAAGAATTTCATTAAATTATTCCTTGTAGAAAGTCAGTGCCAGATAAAATGATGGAATCAGATATAGCTGTCTCATCTTGCAAGCATTTCATGAAATAGACCCAAGGATTGTTCATTTTTTTCTATTTTATATATGTGTGTGTGTATACATTTTTTTTAACTTAGATCTTTACAAAATAGGTGTTGATGGGAAAGCTTCTTTTTTTAGTTCTTCATATCAGTAGAGAAATTAGTGTGATTTTTAAAAATACTTTGAGAATTGCTTTACATTTATATTAGGAAATATTGGGGATTCTGGAATCTAAATGATGAAGAGACATATTTAAAAGAGAATCCATACTTTTTTTTATTCTTGGGGCTATGTTTTTAGAATTCTCTCATAAGTCCAGATCTGTATTTTCAGTGGTTATTGGGAGTATCTCCTTCCTTTTCTATAAATACTTAAGACTGATTTTACCTTGAAATGTGCCCTTCTCCCATAGACTTTCTCTGTTGGTGCCATCAGTCCTGCAAATCAGAAACCTAGAAGCTTTGATTTTGCTCCCTGGCTCCTCACCTTTGCTTGGTTTTCTGGCACTAATGGAAAACTGAGTCAGAGCAACTATATTGAGCCCCTCTCTCCATCTGGAATCATCCCTTCCAGGAAGGGGACAGAATGGTTAACCAGTTTCCTTATTTCACTCTTCACCCCTCTCCCCATTCCCTCCTTAGTCAAACATATTTTCCTGGCTCTGAGAAGAAAGTAAATACATAATTTGTGGTCCATAGGTCATAACAAGGAATGGGAAGTACACATCTCCCATTTTTTTCCTCAAAGCCAGATTTTATTAATTATAGTACTTGTTGACAAGTCTCGTATCAGTTTCCTAGCCATACCTACAGCTTCTAAGTATTGCCACCTCCTTTCAGGCCCAGGTAATCTCTGCAGGATTAGGCTCCCTAGGCCCTCTTCCCACTACTTCATCTTATAAACACCAGTTATCTAAATACAGTTTGGTTGTTGTTGTCTTGGGAATGAGAAGCCTTTAGGAACATCTTGTTTACAAGTATGAATCTCCTATACAGATTTGTTCATGAGTGGTCCTTCCTTTGCTTCCCAGCCTCATCTGCCCTTTTTTCTGCCTACTTTGGATATTTCTACTAATTTCAGTGATGTTCAACCTGGAAAGAGAGGTTTTTTCCTTTGTTACTTTCTAGTCTTTGCCTAGATGTGTATTTTAAATAGGTAAAATTGTGTTTTAGTATTTAATATTGAGCCTTCTTACATTAAAAAAATTGTACTTTCCTGTTATTTAATACTGATTGTACTTTTTATCAAACTAATGGATGCACACAAGTACATACTTTACTAAAAAGTTCATTTGGAAAACTGCAACCCTTGATTTTAACTTCTAGTGAATGTTTAACTTACTTTGGTCATATTTTTTTCTTCCTAGGAACTCTTTTATAGACTCTTACTCTTCTTTCTTAGACTTCTATCTTGATTTTTAAATGCAAAAACAATCTGATTTCTCTGGATTAATTATAAGGTTGTTTGTTTGTTTGTTTGTTCATTGTTAAGATATACTACTTGCTACCTGAATTGACTGTGTTCCCTTAGACTCCCCCCCCCCATGTGTTTTTCTCTTTTTCTTTTAGTTGGAAGCATTCCTCAAATGTCTGATAATATTTTGTTCTCTATACATTATTAAAAAATGAAGACTAAATACCTGGTAGCTCTGGTATATTCATAAGAGGATCCTCTGATGAGCCTCAGGGTAGAAAAAGGCAGCCAGGAAACCAGCCTTTTCACTAAAGAATTCAGAATGTATGGTAGTTTCTCCAGACTGCCTCAAATTCTTTGTGAGGGTCAGGGAGGCACACAGGGCAAGTAGAGCTGATGGTTTCCCTGTTTACTGTGACCATTATCCCCCGCTTTCCTCTGGGTCTGGTATCTTGAACAGAGCACCTCAGAAAGGGGTCATCTGACTGTGCACATTGGGGGTAGAGAAGGGCTGAGGTATCCAACAGCTCTACTGTATATCCTTTATCTCTCATCTCCACTGCTCTCCCGCTGGACTCCATATACATTTCCCTAAATAACCTAGTACCTCTAAGTTAAGCCTGTTAACTGCTTTCCTTCTGTACAGTCTCCTAGAAATCTGTAACTTTACCTGTTATTGCTTCTTCTCTTGCTCTTTGTTGTTGGGTTTTTTTTAAATAATATCTCTTTTCTTTACTGGAGGAATAAAAGTTTTAGAGGAGTGAAATTACAGAGATGAGTTGTTCATGTAGAACAGGAGTCTACTTTTTTGTAAAAGACCAGTTAGCAAATATTTTAGGCTTTGGAGATCTCACAGTCTTGCAGCTACTCAACTCTGTAGCACCAATATTGCAATGGACAGTATATTTCATGAATGAGCTTGGACAACCCCTGTTATAAACATTTATGTTTATTTAAATAGAAGTATAGCATTCTAATGTTTTTATGTAGTTTCACCTTATTTTTATTGTTAGAAAATACATAGTTGATGACTGTATTTTTATCCCCCTTCCAACATTATTAACAATATTTCACAATTACCTCTCTAAAGACAACTAGTATTCATATTTTATCTGTCATTCCAGTGATAGTTTGTAAGTATTCAAATAATCATTGAGGAATATACATTTGAAAGAGTAACATAAGTCCATTTTTTAAAAATGAAATCTTTCAGCACGTTTTTATTGAAAAAGTCTCATAACTAGAAAGTGCCACTAATTTTTATGTTATCTACCATAAGTTAAAAATAAACATTTTCATGAATAAATATTTAAAATAGAAGTTCAGAAAAAAGTAAATTAGTAAAACATTTCAATTTAGGTTTCCAGTCCTTGCTGGTTGCAGAACATATTTACTGAAATGAGAAAATAAGTTTTTGAAAAATTTATAAATTGATGCAATAACATTGTGGTCAACAAAGCTTCAATTGTTTCACTTACCATTTTTGTGGGAGGGAGGGGGTGTGTGGTTTGGGTCATGGTGGTGGTGGTGCTGCTGCTGCTGGGATTGAACCCAGGACCTTATGCATGCGAGGCAAGCATTCTACCAACTGAGCTATATCCCCAGCCCACTTAATATTGAAAATGCAAATTTCATAGTTTAATTTATAGTTTCTAGGATCTTAGGATCTTAGTGGCTTTATGGAACTGTTTCTTATAATATTGAGAACAAGGCAGAAAGTCTCCACTCATGATTTCTTTGTAATATCTATTTGAAGGCTAAACCAGAGCAATTAACACAAGAAAAAGAAATCATAGGCATGCTATCTGAATATGCTATCTGAACAGAAAAAATAAAACTCTACTGGGCACAGTGGCTCATGCCTGTAATCCCAGCAGCTGGGGAGGCTGATACAGGAGGATCACAAGTTCAAAGCCAGCCTCAGCAAAAGCAAGGCACTAAGCAACTCAGTGAGACCCTGTCTCTAAGTAAAATACAAAATAGTTCTGGGGTTGCGACTCAGTGGGCAAGTGTCTCTCAGTTGTTTGATCCCCAGGACCAAAAATAAAATAAAATGAAATTGTGTATGTTCATAGGCAATCTAATTGTTTATGTAAAAAATTCCAAACAATCTACAAAAATGGGTTTAGGGGTTGGGGGTGTGGCTTAATGATAGAGTGCTTGCATAGCAAGTACAGAGCCCTTGATTTGATCCCTAGCACTGAAAAATAAAAAATGTGTTTAGCAAGATCTCAAGATATAAAGTCAATGTACAAAATTAATGTATTTCTAAATAGTACTAACAACTATAAATCAAAACATACTTATTTTCCCTGTTTACAAAAATAGTAGCATATTACATATGCCCATTTTTTTTGGCTTTGCTATTTTTACTTAACAATGTAGCTTGGAAATTATTCCCAAATCTTTACATGAAGAATTGGTCATTCATTTTAATAACTGTACATTAATTCCTAGAGTACCATAATTTATTATCCAGTCCACTATTGATGGATATTTAGGTAGTTTTCAGCTTTTTTGCTATTTAGAAGTAGAGCTGGTGTTAAATTCAAAGGAAAAATCAAAGCTCTTTTTCTTCTTAACATTTTAACAGTATATATGATTTTGGCCTGACAGATAATATGTCACTTGAGAAATTTATAATGTGTTAAAACCTTGCCCTCTTAAAATTGACATTCCATTTTTCCATCAATTGTTTTAAGCTTTTCTTCACTACACTGCCAGCATAGCTTCTTTGTTGTTGTTGTTGTTGTTGTTGTTGTTATTACCAGGGATTGAACCCAGAGGTGTTAACCACTGAGCCACATCCCAAGCCCCTTTTTGTATTTTATGTAGAGACAGGGTCTCACTGAGTTGCTGAGGGCCTAAGTTGCTGAAGCTGGCTTTGAACTTTGGATCCTCCTTCCTCAGTCACCGTAGCCCCTGGGATTTATAGGATGCACCACTGCACCAGGCCCAGCATAGCTTCTATTTTTGGTCTTTCCCATGATGAAAGTTACCGTTTTCTTCCTATAGTGTGAAGATTGCTCCCGGAGCAGTTGTATGTGTAGAAAGTGAAATCAGAGGAGATGTTACTATAGGTAAGAAAATGGTTTATTAATGTTGTTTCTTAAGAATTGATGTATTAATCTATTTTAGTGCTTTACTACCTTCTATGTCTGTTTTATTAGTATCCTAATTGTATTGACAAAACAATGTGTTTTCTCATATGTATAATATTTTGAAAAGAATATAATATGGTAGAGGCCATGTTTAAATTTCTAGCTGAAATACTAATAAGACAGTGTTTATTTATTCATGTATTTGAGACATAGAAGTTGTGTACCCATGATGTATGTGCCAAGCACTGTTGGCACTAGGGAAAAAGCAGTGAACATAACAGAGAAAAGTCCTGCCTCTGTGGAATTTGCATTCTAGAGTGATTTATTAAGAACATGCACCATGGAGTCCACAAATCTGTTAGCTTGCTCTGTACTCCTTACCTGCTAGGTTATTTCAGACATGTTACTTAACCTTACTAACTTTCATTTTCTCATCTTTGTAATTGTGTATATCAAGACAAGGTTTACCTGCATGTAATGGTAGTTTAAGCACACAAAGATTTGTTCTTACATATAAAAAGTCTAGAAGTAAATAATTTAGGGCTGATCAATTGATTGTCCAGCGTGGAACTCTGGTCTTGCAGGTCAGGAAGTGATGTTTGACTACCAAGAATCACCTCGAATGAGAAAAGGGAGGCGTGTAAACAAAAACACATGTATTATAGGAGAGTCAGCTCCTTTTAAATAGCTCCACCTCCAAACCCATGTTATATTTTATTTTATTTTGATTCTTTTTTTTTTTTTTTTGTATTAGAATTGAACCCAGGATTTTGTATTAGAATTGAACCCAGGATTCTCTACCACTGGGCTACATCCCCAGCCCTTTTTATTTTTTTATTTTGAGACAGGATCTTGCTGAGTTGCCAAGGCTGTCCCCAAATTTGCAATCCTCCTGTCTCTGCCCTCCAAGTAGCTGGGATTACAGGCATGTGCCATCACATCTGCCTCCAAATTTTTAAAACAAGAAAATTTACTCAAATATTTCACAGAAACAAATCAGTTTTTTAAATTAAAGAAAAAGTTCAGAAGAGTGATATAATTACACAATGTTATGTCTTCCACAGTTTTTACCTCATTTTTATACATGTTTCCTTCTTTTATTTTTCTGTACTCAAGCCTCAATTCTTATCTCTAATGGATATTTATATATATATATATATAATTTATATGTATATATAATTCATATATATATATGCACATGTGTTTGTATAAATATTCCAGAATTGGTATTTCTGTTACTCTTATATTTAGTATAAAATATCTCTAATTTTTGGCTGCTATTCATTTTTCTAAAAGAACATCAGATTTAAAAACCTCCTGTGAGATATAATTATGAAGTTAAATCCAGGCAGAGAGTAAAGATAAGTCATCTGGTTACAGCTCTCCCCAGCAGTCTAGTTATTTTAGAACTTTTATTGTTTTTGTGTTTTGACTTACTAGAATAACTGATTTAAGTCTTTTTCTTATGTCTTATGTGCTTATAGAATTGGAGACCTGAGTACTTAATGAACCCTATTTTCTGGGTTAAGTACCAGTAAACTCAAATGCAGTTTGAAGATTTTTCAAGATGTTTTTGTGCCACTTTCCATTTTCTAGTCATTTAAACTTTTACAAACTATTCCATTCTTCAATATTTCAGAAAGAAAGTAATTTTTTTTCTTTTGGTATGATTCAGTGGAATGTTAAACCTGATCTGTTTTCCAAGAAAATCAGGTAATTTCGTTTATCAGAGAAATTAGTCAGAAGCTTGAAATTACAGTTCTTATCCAGGAGCCTTTGACTTGAATCTCTGCTGATACCTCACCCCCTCACTAGGGGCTGCTCAGAAATAGACCTGGGGAAAAATAACAGCTCTCCTGATTATTATAACTTGGATAAAGTTTCATAGCATCAGGCCTGTTTTTAATTAAGCTGCCTTGATTCATGCAGCATGAATTATTTCCTGAAAATCTTCATTTTGAGAGCTGAAGAATATTTCAGAAAGGTACCTCCAAGCACAGTCCTCTAGTCCATTAGAGGGCTAGGGGCACACTATTGGTGTTAGGCCAGGGCTTGGTTGGGACATTATAATATGAAGGCAGAACTCTTTGTGATGGAATACTTTGTCCCACTTAATTCATTCTCTCCAGCAGAGTTTTAATACTAATCAAAAACCTCCTTTTTATTGTAAGAGTCTTTTTCAGTATGGCTGAATTGTGGCTTTGACTTGAGAAATCATTGCTTATAAAGGAGCTCAGATGGGTACTTCAGCTTATAGGTCAAGGGAGTTGTTTAATTTTCTGAAGAGAGAGCTTGGGGCTTTTTAAATTATTTATTGACATAGGAAAACATTTACAGAGATTGCTTTCTGTAACAAAGGTAGACAGGAAAAGTGCCCCTTACCAAATGAGGGAAATGGAAATGTGATGCAAGGAATGCTTTTCTGGCTGTGTTGCCTCAAGTCCAGCCAACCATTTAGAAAAATAATGCATCCACCAGTTAAGGCAGCTCCAACTCGAGACACATTTATCCAAACAAGGAGATAAGCCAAATAGGATTTCAGCACATTCAGTAAGAAAATACACTAATTTCCCTGCCAGAAAGAGTTCCAAGAAGGTTCACAACAGACTTAAAAGGAAAAACTTTCAATGATGACAAATTTTTATTTTTAAAACATTTTAACCTTAAGACCTTTAAATTTGGTTTGAATTCAGACCCATTCTAGTTAAAAGTTCTCATGGTATTCAGGAAAGAGTGGAGTAAACTATATCTGCATAATTGTGTTTGTATTACTGAGCTCTCTGCTGCCCAATGTGCTGCACAGAACCTTACAGAGACAAAGGTGGATTGTCCACATCATTCATTGAAGCTACAGACTCCTTGAAGAAGTCTGTCTAACCAAAATCTTAGCAATCACATATTCTGAAGTACATGTATTCAAATCTTTCTAGTCTTTGCCCAAAAGGACCTACAAGAGGGTTTAGGGGAACTGTCCAATTTATTACTGCCAATCTCATTTGCTGTCACCTCACAAAGTTAATAGTTTCACCTCTTAATCCATTTTTGTCCCATCATCTCAGATGTGGAACACCTATAAAAACTTAAATTGAACAAGAAATATATCATTTGTGGAAACTAAATAATTAATTTAATTTAACTAATTGAAAACTTAGGGATTAATGGGCAGTTCTTGCAACCCTTGCACATTGGGACCTGTAGTTTGGCCATGCTGCCAGCAGGAGGCAGTGGGGTCTAAGTCATGGGTCACCTGTGTTGCTGCTATGCAACACGGGCCCTCAGATTTATAACCAAGAGTTTTCCAGTTACCTATTACAAAACTTAATAATAATAAAAATAATAAAATATCTGATTAAAATGACAGCTTTGTTTTAAAGTATTGTACAAGCCATCTTATGGGGCTGGAGGTGTAGTTCAATAGAAAGTTTTCCTAGCATGCTCCAGACTCTGGGTTCAGTCCCTACTACTACAAAAGAAAAAGGCATATTCTGGGATTTGTCTCATTTTTTTTTTTAATTTGTGCTTATTTTTTTGGACTTTTTAATATAATGAGCATGTATTTCATAATTTTTGAAAAAGAAAAATTTAAATGTCAATTGTTTTCAGGGGTGCCCTTTAGGCCAGGTGCAGTGGCACACACACCTGTAATCCCAGCTGCTGGGGAGGCTGAAACAGGAGGATCACAAGTTCAAAGCCAACCTCAGCAACAGTGAAGAGCTAAGCAACTCATTCCCTGTCTCTAAATAAAATACAAAATAGGTGTGCCCCTGAGTTCAATCCCTGATACCTCCCCCCTAAAAAAAACAAAAACTGCACTTTATAGGAACTTCTAAAGACACACACAAGTCTTAGTGATACCTATGGCTTATTAATCTATCCAGAGGTAGCTCCTTACAAGTGGTGCTTGTCAAAAGCTATAGTTTCAGAGCCATCAAAATGTCTAGTGCCTCTGACTACTTATTTAGCAAGGGCAAAAGATTTGCTTTCTGTCATAGCCATGGTGATCTCTGCCTCGTGTCTAAGATCTTTAAAACTGCTTATAGAAAACATTCTTATTATAAATTTTTTTTCATCCTATAATAAGGTACGGAATTTCACCCCTTGATTAAAAGTAAGTATACCTTGATACCTTAATAGAAGAGGAAAGCAGACACTTCTGTTTCTTGGACCTGAATTTAATTTAAAAAAAAATTTTTTGAAAAGTCACTCGTTAGCTCTCACAAGCCACAAATAGCAAGGAACTTCTCATTTTTAACAACTATGTGTCAGAACCTATGAGCTCCTTTTAAAACATTTTTTTTCATACAATTCACATTGCAACCCAATGAGGTAGGATGTCATCCTTTTTATAGATGAGAAGGGTGACCTTTGAGAGAGGAAGCACATAGCCTTTAAGTGATAGAATCTGGAGTTCAGATTTTCTAGAAAGGGTAGGGTACTGGCTGTGGCTTTAATTACAAAGAACCTAAAATAGGTTCCTTTTAATATGAAACATTTTGAAATAAAATATAAATCTAGTATTGTGCAAACTGCAACTTTTAATTGGCTCATATATCTGGAAGACTTAGGAATATCTCCTTTCAAAGGAATTCAGTATTTGTGTCAGCATTATTTAGCATCTTTCCTTCAAAGGTTTATAACCTCTTAGTGTCCATTATTAAGGAGTCAGTTAAGTAAATTGTGGCATATTAATATAATGTGAGATACCTTATACCCAGTAAAAAGAATATCTACCTAGATATGTTTACATGAAAAAAAATTATCATTTAGAGAAGAATGCACTTGTAATACATAGTTTTTCTACAAGTTGCATTTATTTTTGAATTTTTGAATGATATAGCTTATATATAGCGGTACTTACAGATCTGAAGTATATAGCAGTATTTATTATGAAATAATATAACCCAATTTTTTTAAGAATTGTTGCCTCTAGGAAATCAAATAAGTGTGACAGAACCTTTCACTTTTTGCATTATTTTGAATTTTTGGCAATGATAATCTATTTCTTCTATAGATAAATAAGGGGATCAGATATCATAAAGATATAGGGAAGATCAGTGGAGTGGACATAAAAGAATGGGAGGGAGAAAGAGAAATGGGAAGATAAATGAATTTAACAAATCATGTGATATTCATATGTAAAGATAACAGGGAATTTCACTTTTACATGTATGTAGAAGAAAGGAAGTTTAATAGAGTAGAGGAGGGAGACTGGAGGAATTAGGAGAGAAGGAAAAGAGAGAGGATGGGACTCAAAATCAGATTCCTTATATTTATGATTTTTGTCAAAATGAACCCAATTACTATGTATAATTATGATGCTCTAATAAAAAAGAGGGGAATAAAAAGATTTGCAGAAATATGAAGCAATATCACTCTTCTTGGTTTTTTGTTTGTTTGTTTTGGAAAATAGTTATATTTATTAAAATATATATGTGAAAAAATAAGTACGTGTCTAGATTGTATCTGTGCACTTATGTCGGGGGAGCTATATTTATAAGAGAAGAAAAGCACAGAGGTTCACACTCATGATCAACTTGAGAAACTTCCCAGGGATCACATCTTCTATCCTGAGAAGGAGAATTTGACTGGGAATTTTATACTTAACTGTTGAAAATTTGGGGACAGAGAAATATCAAGGCCACTCTTATGCTTTCTTACCAGACAGTGCATCTTGGGACATGCATCCTGTCTTGGCCCCCACCCACTGTATCAATCCCTGCAGTTCTTCATTGTCAGGAAAAAAAATAAGCTGCACTGAGACTCCCTCCCATTCCCTGGGCACCAAGAACACATCCTTATTTGGTTTAATACATTTGTAAGTGTGCTAAGCAGTCCCAGTTTTCAAGATCACAAGTTCAAGGGGGCAAAAATAGTGTATGTTCATTTATTTATTTATTTATTTATTTATTTATTTATTTATTTATTTGGTGCTGGGGATCCAAACCCAGGGCCTCATACATGCCAAGCATAGACTCTACCACTGGCCTATACACCCACTCCAGCACGTGTTCATTTGTGTTTCCCTATACTGTATAGTGCTGCATCTTACCTACCACAAACAGATAATGATTTTTTTTTTAATTAACAATTAATACTAGATTTTCTGGACAAGGTCACCTTCCTGACCCCCTTTCCACCCTCTGTGGATCCTCTGTCCACCCTTCCTTACTTTCAGAGTTAGTCACTCCTTATCCAGTTGTTTACCCATTGAAGTAGTCTTGATATTGAGGGATGAGTAAGGTGTGTGTTGGAGATAGAAGGATATGTTTTCTTATCAGTAGTTTGATTATCACCAGAACATGAGGCCTGTGGGTAGATAAAAGCCAAGAAAGGAGAGTGTGCTAGCATTCCAGAATCAGGGTCCCTTGTTAGGAGTGCAATATCTCCATTGTCCTGCTCTTGAAGTGTACGTGATAAGGCCCCTCCTTGTTCCCCTAGATTTGAGGTTGGAGGCATCTCTTCAGGTCTCCATGCACCAGAGTCTTAGGACCTCAGCGTTTATCTTTGGTTCCTTTTCTCTCCTTTCACCTTTTCTACTTTAACCAGTCAAAATCATATCCAAGATCAGACAACAGAAGCTCTGCCTCCTTCTAGTGGATATGCTTGCATTAAGGATAACAGGCTAAGATTACATCCCATATATTTTTGACTACTGTCCACTTATATTTTCCTCTTAATCTTGTAGTAAGTAATAAGAGGAATCCTGTGGAGCACTAGCACAAGAAAGTACCACATCATAAGCAGAGAGCCTCACCTTTTTGAGAGAAAGAAAGAAAGGAAATTACTTTAAAAAAAAAACACCCAAACAGTCTTTTTTTTTTTTCAAATGTTTTTTAGCTGGCAACAGACATGATACCTTTATTTATTTGCTTTTACTTGCTGCTGGGGATCAAACCCAATGCCTCAGATATGCAAGACAAATGCTCTACCAACTGACTAATAACCCAACTCAGAAATTACTTTTTATTGCCACCTATGTGGCACATACCTTGTCTCCACCATCATCTCACCTAACCCATACAATAACCCTGCAAGATTGCCGTCTGTTCCTGGCTAAGATCACAGATGCTTCAAAATGGAGGTTGAGCCAAAACTGTCTGGCTTTCATGCCTGTACTCTCACTCACCTTGACTTGAGATCTGGCACTAACTACTAATAACAGGACATATTATTTGTAAAGTACATAGCCTGTTCCCAATAGCCTTACCCACCCTTGGTCACGTCCCACCCCGCTATTGGAAGCATGATCTCCACTGATAATTTCTTCTCAAATGATTTTTTGACAGGACCAAGGACGGTGATTCACCCCAAAGCACGAATTATTGCTGAAGCTGGGCCAATAGTGATTGGTGAAGGTAACCTGATAGAAGAACAGGCCCTCATCATAAATGTGTAAGACTTACAGATACTGTGAATTAAGCAGCACCTGTAACAGTTTTCATCAATATAAGTTTTGGGGGTTAGGCTGTAGCTCACTCCTCACAGAGCACTGGCCTAACACGCTGGGTTCAATCCCCAGCACTGAAAAAAAAAAAAAAATCAAAAATTATACCTGACATTTGGAATGCCCACTGTTTTAGAGCTGGAGAAACATGAAGGATCTATTTCAACACAAGTAAATGTGGAACCCAAAAACCAAGTAGAGGAAAAGATTTGCCCAGGGTGAGAGCTTACTGATTGATGGCTGACTAGAATCTCCACCTCTGGATCCAGTGACCTTCCCCTTCTGTATCATCTTGTCATCCTTCTCTTAAGCAAACACTTCCTGAGCACCTCCAACCTCCAGGTGCTATGAAGAGTTTTGGTTGGATTTCCTGGTTCTGATTGAAATATTACTCATGCCCAAAAAATTTTGAGCTTAAATCAACTGTATGTTTTCCCATGTTCTGCACAATAATACCAAGAGTTATAGGTGAAAAATTTGTGATCCTAGAGGCAATTTTTAAACTTTAAAGATAAAAAAATAATAAAATATTAGAACATGTATGTGATCTTCAGTGAACTAATTCATGAAATTTTCATAAGCATTTATAAGTCTTTCTAGATAAAATGTTGGCAAGAAAATTTGGCTTATACCTAATTTATAGCAACAATGTATGGAATTTGTAAGAAAGACCTTGGGAAAATATTTAACTGTGATAAAAAGACTGATTTGTCTGAATGCTTTAGGATTTGGGAGTCTCAGTATATTAAGCAATTTCTCTTTAAAAAACATTTGGCACCTTCAGTGTAAGTCAGTTAACAAAAGCAATATTCTGCAGTTACTCAACTGTCAGAGATAAACACCATTTTAAAACAGTTTCCTCCTAAGAGTACAAGCGTTTGTCTTCAAATATTTCAACTAATATCATAAAATAATTATTTTATGTGCATATCTGTTTATATTTTACAATCTTGAATGATTAATAAGAATGGAAAAGTTTCAGGTTAGGTATGATCTAACTTAACAGGCTAAAAGTAGAGTCAGTCTCCTCTGAATTCTGAGTTTAAGAAATAAAGGAAGGCTGTCCCTTACTATATACATTTCTGATCAACTAAAAAATCAAGCTTCTTTAACATAAAGAAGAAATGATTCACTTGGACCAAGAAATAACTGATACAGTGGTATAGTTTAAGCTTGATGCAAGTAAAATTGAGAGAATTAACCCAAACTCTTTTTTTTAATATTTATATTTTAGTTTTAGGTGGACATAATATCTTTATTTTATTTTTTTATGTGGTAATGAGGATCGAACCTAGCAGCCCGTGCATGCCAGGCCAGTGCGCTTGAGCACATCCCCAGCCCTTAACCCAAACTCTTAAAGGAAAGGGAAACAGCTTATTGTGTTACTGGTTTTTTTGTTTTGTTTTGTTTTATCATTTATCTCTTCTTTTCATAGTCATCCAGATAATATCACTCCTGACACTGAAGATCCAGAACCCAAAACTATGACCATTGGCACCAACAATGTGTTTGAAGTTGGCTGTTGTATCCTTTACTATTCTGCCATAAATCATTCCCAGATGTCCTATGGTCACCAGATCTCCCCCTGTAGAAATTATCAGGATTTATCTATCAAATATATTTATAATATAAACTATAATGACATTTTTAAGAGTACATTGTCTTGCTTTTTGTACAGACGTATTTGCAGTATATTAAAAAATCTTTTCTGGGGTTGGGGTTGTCTATAGCTCAGTGGTAGAGTACATGCCTAGCTTGTGTGAGGTTTGATTCTCAGCACTGCAAGAAAAAAGAAAAATATATATTTCCTGATCTGTTGACTAATTCGTAGAATAAATATCACATACCATTTTCGGACACACAAGCATACATCTTTAGCTCAGCATTTTGAAAGTCCTTTTGCTGGAACTATAACTTATTGTCAAGTAGCAATGACTGAATGGCAGTGGACACAGAAATAGTAATTCTGGCTTCTGTCTTGATATAAGAACCACACCTTTGTCAGTTTGATTTCTCTATTATTTTAAATAGACAATATGTTGTCTGATTCAAAAATATGGTGGGCAGGGGTGAAAATATTTTATTCTATATATATTGTTTCTTTTCTCCCAGGGTGTCACCAGTTCTTTTGCTTTGTCTTATACTCTGAAAAAATAGTAAAACTTTTCCATGGTGTCAGCAAAACGTAAAACACTGTCTACTGTATTTCAGTGACTGGGTAATGGATAGTTTTGCTTTTCTTAAAAGAATGTGAAAATATATAAAATCAAGGTTATGTTACTCTTTTTTAAAAAAAGGATTCATTTATTTATACCTCGAGATACTTATACTTAAGGGTTAAAACTTTATTATAGGGCTGGGGTTGTGGCTCAGTGACAGAATGCTTGCCTGGCACATTTGAGGCACTGAGTTTGATCCTCAGCACCACATAAAAATAAATAAAATAAAGGTATTGTGTCTGTCTACATCTAAAAAATATTTTTAAAAAAACTTTATTACAGGTTTCCCTGAGCAAAGATTTTTGACAAGGGAAAGCCTGCAAAGTCTTTCCCATGTCTCTGTGCTCCAGTGTAATGTAAAGACATACTGTGTAAAACGGGTGGGGGGGCGCGAGTGAACTTATTTATAGTATTTACTTAACTGGGCTCACAGATTCCCAAGCCATGAAAATGGGGGATAACAATGTCATTGAATCAAAAGGTAAGCTATGTTCAGAGTTTTATTACTTACTTTCTTTTTGTCATGTCCTGGGAAACAACCAGAGTTCAAACTATGACAAGGTGGTATGCTTAGAATTGGACTTAAGTCATTGTCAAACTAATTATTTGCCTCAAAAGAACCTAATCTAATTATGTAGTTATTTGATAATGTGGTTAAATACATTAAAATTAAAAGGCTGGTGTGTATTTTTAAGTTGTGATTGGATTAAATCGTAAAGTTCCATTGAAAGATTTGAAAAAAAATTCTATTAAATCCTAGTGTAGTGATATTTTAGTTGATTAGTGTAGTCATAGAAAAAAATCAGTTAGTTACTCAAGCAGGTTTGTTTCTTTTATTTTAGAACTACTTTTCCCCCAGCCAATCAGAAACAAATATCTACTCTCCAAAATTGGGTCAAGTCACCAGAACTGCTGGGAACCAGCTCCAAGAGCTTATCCCACTAAAGTGCAGAAAGAACCTGAAAAGTGACACTTCTTTAAGAACAGTGGTTTGTTGGTCCTCAAAGGCATGGGGGAAAAAATGCTTCTTTTTTTAAATCAGATCATACTTTTTTGTTAACCTACTTAATGATCATAATTTTAATTTAGATTACCAATTATTATCATTATTGGCATTCTTTATTATAAGCTTACTATGTGTCAAACCTGTGCTTAGTACTTTTATTTTCTCATTGAACTATGTACTTTTATTTTATTGAGCTTAGTACTTTTATTTTATTGAACTTAGTACTTTTATTTTCTCATTGCAATATGAAGTGGGGTAGTCTCCACATTTTATAGATAAACTTGAGTTCAAAGACCAGTGACATGCCCAAGGCCACAAAAATAGTCAGCAGCAGAGTTCTGTTTTAAATGCTTTGCACTGCCTTCCCCTGTGCTATCTATGCAAACTCTGAACTGATGCATTTTCTTTAGTTTTTGTTGTTGTTTTTTTCTTAAGGCCTGTTTGCATTTTTATACCTAAATCTCAGAGAAAAAAAGAGTTGTAAACACAACAAAAAGTGTTATAATTATATGATGTCCTAAGTTGCAATTTTTTTCTGTTTTTGCTGCAGCATATGTAGGCAGAAATGTAATATTGACAAGTGGTTGCATCATTGGGGCTTGCTGCAACCTAAATACTTTTGAAGTCATCCCTGAGAATACAGTGATCTATGGTGCAGACTGCCTTCGTCGGGTGCAAACTGAGCGACCACAGGTACTAGAACAATCTCTCTTTAAAAAAGAATTCATTCTAGGACTGTTAACCCTCCCCAACACCAGCTAATTGTCTTCACGGACAACAAGTTCATTTAAAAAGCAAATGATTAGGAGCTCAGTTGGTTGAGTGCATACTTAACACGAATGAGGCCCTGGATTTTATCCCAACCAAAAAAAAAAAAGCAAATAAATACAATAAAATATCAGAGAAACATTTCTAAGAAACTTGGATTAATTTGCAGCTCAGTCATTGAGTATTTAGGTAACTGTCCTGTGTTTGTGTGTGTATTTGATATACAAATGACAATGACAAGTTGATTATGAGGAAAAAGAAAATCCAGATTGCTATTCCTGGTCTTAGCATTTTCACTGAAGATACATCATCAAACCTCACAGACCATATTGATTCAATCCTAAAATATCAATCTTCAAGGCCCTACCAAAGGAATGGCCCTACCAAATTAACGTGGATCTGTTTATGAGTTTATTAGCATAATACAGCTTGATTATAAAAACAGCTTATGAATAAGCAAGTGTGTTTGTATATTTTCTTAATAAACCAGGAAAGAATAATGAGCAATGTATATTTGGACCTTAATGTTAGAATAAACAATAAAAAATATAAGACATCTGGGACTTCCTTTGAATATAAAACATTAGATTGAAGTTTTGAGCATCATTGTTTGACATACTCAATATATATTCCTTTAATTACCTAATCTCCTTTTCCTGCCTGCAAAGAAATATTTTCAAGACATTTATTGCTTTGCCTCTGCTTCTTAGACATATTTTATCAAATATTAAAACTCTTAATTCTTACTCTATTTTTGTAATGTTTGGCATTATTATTATTACAAGTAACTGCTATTATAAACTAAAAAGAAAAAATCAGTAATTTCTTATTTCTATGTAAAAACAAGAATGATTAAAGACAGAAATGAAGCAGGAGTTGGAAAAAGGAAATTAGAATTAAGTAAGCAAGATTCTGTAGCTTAATTTTTAATGTTGTATGACACTGTTTTCCAAATTTCACTGATCATAAGAATTATATAGAGGTCTTTAATAAAAACAGAGATTCTATCTAGGCGCAGACCTAAAAAAAATCCATATTTTTCACAAGTACCCCAAGTGAGTTTTACATTCAGTTTGGGCACTGCTGGCATTTGAATAGTAAAGATTGATGACTGTGTCTCATCTGTGTAGAAAGCAATATACTCTTGAGTATTTTACAAGGGTGGTTTTCTGTAATTAACACTCTTTTGCTTTTCAGAAGCCAGGATATAATCTACAAAACCAATTTGGAAACGTATTTCTGTATATTTTTATATATAAAATCTTTTGCCTTTTTCTTGTTACCAATCAATATTTTTTTATTGTCAGTAGACTTTATTTATTTATATGTGGTGCTGAAAATCAAACCCAGTGCCTCACACATGCTAGGCAAGCACTCTACTACTGAGCCACAACCCCAGCCCAAATTTTTTTTTTTGAGAGAGAGAATTTTTTTAATATTTATTTTTTAGTTTTCAGTGGACACAACATCTTTATTTTATTTTTATGTGGTGCTGAGGATCGAACCCAGCGCCCTGCACATGCCAGGCAAGCACGCTACCGCTTGATCCACATCCCCAGACCCCAATATATTTTTGTTATATATTTTAAAAACACAAACAGGTAAGAAATAAGTCAATGAAAATTACCTATCATTCTTTGACCTAATAGGAATCATTTCTACCTAATATTCTTGACTCTGCTTTCTACCAATCTTAATTATCTTATCTTTTTAGCCCCAGACTCTACAACTGGATTTCTTAATGAAAATCTTGCCAAATTATCACCACCTAAAGAAGACTATGAAAGGAACCTCAACTCCAGTTAAGAACTGAGAACAGGATATATCAAGATAACATTCCCACTTTGACTACTCTCTTTCAAAAGGGCCACAGTGTTTGTACATTCTTAGCAGCTCACAGAATAATGTGTGTTGACTTTATTTGATAAAACAGAGAGAGGAAATTAGTGGATTTCCATTGTAACTGTCCTTTATAATTTATATAAAAATGTATTATTTTCCTATACCTATGCTCTTTTCTGATAATTTACAGATTCATTTTTTCTTTTGTTATATAAAATGTTAGGCACAAATTAATTATGTAAAAGACTACCTATGATAAGAAATGGCATGAGGTTATGTATTATATTCTAGCATATGCTAAACTAAATAAAACTGCTGATGACAGAATTTTTAGTAAGTCTGCTTCAATCAGTTTGGCTTGCATTAATCTTCCCAAAGTAACTATCTTAATTTTTATGATGCACTAAAGCTAATGTGTTTACTTACTTTTCCTCTTATGGATTTGTAGCTGTTTAAAGTTTCAGATGAAATACCAGCAGCTATTGAATTAGTTTAAACTTCACCTTATTTTTAAGAAATTTTTTTTTCTTTTCAGCAAAACAAAGTAATCAGGGAAAGATGTCTTTAGGGGCTGGGGCTGTTGAGACTCTGGGTTCAATCCTCAGCACCACATATAAATAAATAAAGGTCTTTTTTAAAAAGAAAGAATATAAATTCAGAAAGAATCCTAAGATGACAAGTAAAAGACTACTTAGTGATATTCCTGGGTTTCTGAGGACAATAAAACTAAAAGATTTTGAAATTTTTATAAATTTATGAAATTATTTTGACATAGTAATAATCATTAGTTATTTAATTTGTTGTAGCTTAATTACACAGTATACAAAATTTTGAGAATTTCATTGTAAATGCATATTTTGGTTTTGTTTTGTTTTGTTTTGTTTCTGATGCTGGGGATTGAACTCAGGGCCTCCTGTTGCTAAGCATGTACTCTGTCATCGAGCCACACTCCCAGCCCCTTAAGGGTGGTTTTCTGTAATTAACACTCTTGCTTTTCAGAAGCCAGCATATAATCTGCAAAACCAATTTAGAAACATATTTCTGTATATTTTTATGTATAAAATTTTTTGCCTTTTTCCTGTTACCAATCAATATTCTTTAATATTTTTTAATAATCCAAGAATATACATTTAATAGAATACACTTTTTACCTTTTGAATCAGTAGAGGAAAAAAAGATAATACTAAGATAAAAAGACTTAAAATTTTGTTCTCAAATTTAATTGTAGTTATGGATAGGGAAAACTGTTTTTAAATTTCTGAAACTAATAGTACAAATTAGCCTAATTGTTCCTAATATGAATGATTTGATTTTGGAAAGAATAGTCACAACTCAAGTTGGAGAACCATATTGTAGTAAACTGAACATAGAGCTTTTGAAAAAAGGAGAACATTGCATAAATGCGCAATTTTTTATAACTACCATTTACTTCTCAACCTCTGATAAAATTACAAAACTGTCTTTGAAATTGTATGGTGGTTTTAAACTGTTCTCTGAACAAGCTGTGATAAACTGCTTGAATGGCCTCTCCAAACTACTGCTAGTATGTGGGGGCAACAATGAGACACCCTAAGGACTTGGTACAAAGAACCCCCAGACTGATAGACTTCCTGAATCACCATGTAGGGTTAGGCGTGGCACTCAGTGGTAGAGCACTGGCCCAGCATGTACAAGGCCTGATTTTGATCCCAACACTGAAAAAAAAACAGTGATAAGAGCCTAGTGCTTAAACGATCTGAAGATTACAGCTTAAATTTCAACTGCTTACTCTGAACACTGATGCATAGTTTTCTTAAGTACATTGTGCAAATTATTTAATATTGCAACCTTAAAAAAAAAAAGTGCCTCAGTGTTTACCAGGTACTCTGTTAGCTGTTAAGGAATGTTAACTCATTTGAGGAAGGAAAATATAAACAGAAATAGTGGACTTACCAAAACAGATTTTGGAGAAACAAAATATGACAGAATGCACTGCTATTCATTGAAGAGGAGGTCCTGAATCTAGGAGAGGTGACAATTTAGTGACCAAAAATTCTGTTGATGCAGGACCAGTTTATCAATTCCCACTGTGACTTGTGAATAACACAAATTTTGACTCTAATTGCAAGCTTCGCTGAACAGCCTTCTAATTGTAAATATAGCCTTCAGATCATTCTCATTCAGAAAAAGAAGGAACTCTAGATGAGGGCACCCAAATTCCATTCTGCACATAGAAAATTTAGATTTAGAGGATCTCTGATTTGTATTCATGTGAATTTAGTTTGTATGGGTTTTTAATTCTTTTAATCAAGTAGATGATACTCTCCCTATTTTTCAGCTGTGGAAATTGAAGCCTAGAGAGGGTAAGGATAATTATCTGTCCAAGGTGACTCAGCTCATAAGTGGCATTTGGACTCCAAAGTTCATGATCTGAACCATATTCTATGTTGCCTTGTTGGAAGATTTTTTTAAACCTTTCAAGATAGAGCTTTCAAATACTAATTAAGATAACAGATATGGATTTACCTTTTTTCAAGTCTTCACAATCTTTAAATTCTTAATCTGCATAAGACAAAAGAATAGGAAATTTTTTTAAAAAAAAGAATAACTTAATCTACTGAATTCAATTAAAACATACCCAAACAGGGATCCCAACCTCAGGCCCCAGGTCATTCTGTCCAAAGCTATAAACTGTGTCTGTTTATCATTACTAATTAACTATGGTGGTAATTTGCAGTAGTGTCTTGTTTTTCACTGGTAAAAGTGATTCAATTTCATTTTACACAACTCAGAAGATGGGGAAAAAACACTTCTAATTTCATGTTTCACTCTCAAACATCACCACTTTTATCATTTTGGGGACTAACTCTTAGCATGCAATCTGCCATTAAATTAAAGAAGGTAAATGAAGATTTCTTTCCCATGCTTTTGTTTTAAAGCTCCATAATTCCTACTGCAGACCTGAAGCTTTACCACAAGAGGGCACCAATGCACAGCATGGTTCTCCTACCACTGGCTAGCAAACACTGTGCTATTAGAGACTTATTACCCTTAGTAATCTGACCCATTTTTAGGAACACTTTAGACTTTAATACTTTACTAAACATAAACTAGAAACAGCTTTACTCCAGCCTCCTTCAAAGGTTGATATATTTAAATATTTTAGAGCAATCGCTGAGTCTAGGCTTGCAACACTAAATACACTCAGAGAGGTGCAAGAATTTTGACCTCCCACAGAGAAGCATGATTAGTCCCACTGAGACTAGCAAAGAATGGTTTGGTCAAATCTTTCTCATTAGCATTCCTCTCATTAGGATTTCAGCAAAACTTCTTCCTTTCCTAAGAGTCTGAGTGGTGCAAAATCCCTGAATTTAGATTTTCCACATCTTAAACCAGCTCAATATTCCTTTCTTACCTGTATGGTTCAGACCTTTGAACCAGTCTCTGCTCCGTGTGAAAAATACTGCCAGATGCTCAAGCCCACCTCATTTTCACAACTAGTCAGTAACCTATACCTTGGTGGGTCAATCACATCTCTCCCTGCATTGTTTGCTTTCCAAAAGTTAATTTTATTTGTTCCCAACTTTGTTTATGCAATTTGTAGTTAGTAATTACATAATTCAATTAAAAATTTAAAAATCAAAAATCAGTATGAAAAATCAAACAATTTTGAGGGTGAATAAGCTGTAACCTTTATGAAAATAAATTTAGTGTTTGGGAAAGGTCTAATAAAAGACTTTTTTAAATGCTGTGGAATTAGGGGTAGGCAAAACACTGTGAAAATTTGAATGGAGGAGAGGGGAGCACCAAAATATAGAAGGCTTTTGTTCTCATTTTGCTTCATAAATGTTTTGAGTCCTCACTCCACTGAAACTGAAATCCATAATGACTCTTGCTGTGTTAATAGATGTCTTACAAGCAATCCCATCAGCAGGCCCACATTCCACGTTTTTAGCTTGACACCAAAGGAACAATGGGTGAATGTTTTGCTGTATCTGTTTTAAATTTAAAATAAAATTTTGATGAGATATATATTATCATTTCATGAATGCCTGTTGTAGAAAGCTGACTTTTCCTTTTAACTCACTACAGATTCTGTCTGGGTAGGGAAGCAAGGCTTCTAAGGCATAGCTTCGGAATTGTCAATTGCAGGAACAGCAAAATGAATTGCCCAAGCCCTCTGTGATCTATGTATACTTTCAAAAGAACAACCTCACTTTCATGAAGAGAACATTTTAGAGTCCCTTATTGCTGAAGTAGATATGCTTGACTTTAACAGAACAGATTTTTAGAATTTAATCTTTTTTTTTTTTTTTTTTTTTTTTTTTTGCCATACTGGGGGTGGAACCCAGGGCCTCATATAGGCTAAACAAGTTCTCTACCACTGAACAACACCCCCAGTTTAGAACTTGATCACCTTTAACAAAATGGTTTAAAGCTGGACCCCTGTAATCCCAGCAACTCAGAAGGCTGAGGTAGGAGCATTACAAATTCAAAGCCAGCCTCAGGAAAAGCAAGGCACTAAGCAACTCAGTAAGACCCTGTCTCTAAATAAAATACAAAATAGAGCTGGGGATGTTGCTCAGTGGTTGAGTGCCCCTGAGTTCAATCCCCAGTACCAAAAAAAAAAAAAAAAATGGTTTCAAGTCTTTCAGTTTACCCCATAACTGTGCCTAAAATGTTTCCTTTTTATTAATGCAGGCTGGCACAGTTGTAGATGTTGATATATATATTGCTTAAATGATTACGCACAAAAGGGAAGATTGTGACTGAGGGTTTACCCTGTGGCCAGGAAAGCTTTGCCATGGTCTTCCATATCCTTTGTAATCAGAAGAACGGCCCACACTTGATCCCAGATGGCATTCTTTACATTTAAACTTTATCATAATGTAGCAAAAAGAACAGAAAGCTCTTTACTAAATTATAAGCAAGTTATTAGATTTAGGGATGGAAGAGCACTTGCCTAGCATGTGCAAGGCCCCAGGTTCAATCTCAAGCACCATAGATAGATAGATAGGACAGATAGACAGACAGACAGATAAATAAAATCTGCTTTTGCCACATGGCAAAACCAAGTGCATCTTAGTTTTAAATACTAAAATATGAAGAGAGCGTTGCACTGTAATTTCAGCAACTCAGGCGGCTAAAGTAGGAGAATCACAAATTCAAAGCCAGCCTTAACAACTTAGCAAACTTATCATCAGCTCTTAGACCCTGTGTCAAAATAAAAAGGGCTGAGGGTATAATAGCTCAGTAGCAAAGCACCTCTGGGTTCAATCCTAGTTCAAAAAAAAAAAAAAGAAGAAGAATATAAAATATGATGAGAGCAAACTCTCATGCTGTACGTAATATTCTGCTAAAGTGGCCTCCCTCTTTCTGCCTCATAGGAAGCCCCTCCCTGTATTACAGCTTTGCACAAAAGAGCCACATTAGAGGAAGGTCAAGCATCCACCCTCCCTGTCTTCTTCCTTCTGGGCTGCTATTAAAAAATACTATATATTGTGGTTTATTAGAAATTTATTTCCCACATTCCTGGCAATTGAGAAGTCAAAGATCAAGGCACCAGGAGATCTGGTGTCTGGTAAGGGCAGTTTCCTGGCTCATATGGTTCCTTCAATGAACAACTCCCCTGAGTCTCTTTTACAAAGGCACTAAGCCCCCTCATGAGGACTCCACCCTCATGACCTAACTATATTCCAAAGGCCCCACCTCCTAATACCATTCCCTTGGGTAAATAGGATTTCAACATGATTTCGGGGTAGACCACAAATATTCAGACCATAGCATCCAATGTCCCCCTTCCTAACAGATTCTCAATTTTGTCCAACTATCCACTCAAACCATGGATTAAACTTAATCAGTCCATTCCAATGAATATTTAACCTTTCACTGGTTCACAAGAGCATATGTAACTTAAGTTTTGCCTAAAACAAGTTAAGGGAAGAACTTATATTTCATAGTTGGGGGAGGAGATTTTTCTTCTCCCACTGGATGTGAATAGGAGAACATGCTGCCTGTTTACTGCTGGCAGCTACCTTACCACCATAAGGGAAAGCAGCAGAAAGAAAAGATAGAAAAAAATGTAGATGCTTCAAGATGAGGCTGAGCCCAACTTTAGAACCTAATTCTAGACTTTCATAGATACATAAGACATTTTCCAAGTGTTTAAGCAAATGTGAGCTGTGGTTGCCTGTTAACTTGCAGAAATTTTGTGCCCTGACTGAAACAAAAATATCAAAAATTTGCCTCAACTTTGTGGGGCCTGCTTTGCTAGTGTAGAAAGTACCTCCCTGGCCCAATACTGCTGGCTGGTGTAAGGGTGGAGAATTAAAAGGGTCAAGAGTGTCTATGTCAATTCACATAGATAAAAAATTAACATTTCTTCGTGTCTTCCTAGTGGATTATCTTACTGAAACCTCACAAAAACCTTATGATTAAATACAGCTATTAATCTCATTCACCTGTGAGAAAATCTAGCCCAGGATTAAACAACTTGCTCAGATATGTTGTGGTAGGTAGCAGAGCCTGGATTCAAGCAAGACATTCTCCCTTCCATACCTACTTGGGCCCTTCTTTGATAAATTACAAATTCAATAGAGTCAAAAAAAATAGTCTACAGGGACTGCGGTTGTAACTCAAGGGCAGGGCGCTTGCTTAGCATGTGTGAGGTACTGGATTCGATCCCTAGCATCACATAAAAACAAATAAATAAAATAAAGGTTAAGGGGCTGGGGATGTGGCTCAAGCGGTAGCACGCTCGCCTGGCATGCATTCTGCCCGGGTTCAATCCTCAGCACCACATACAAAGATGTGTCCACCAAAAACTAAAAAATAGATATTAAAAATTCTCTCTCTCTCTCTCTTTCTCTCTCTCTCTCTCTCTTAAAAAAAATGAAATAAAATAAAATAAAGGTTAAAAAAAGTAATGCAATACTAAAAAATAAATAAATAGTCTGCGAGAAGGTTAATTTCAATGTGAAATAATCTTAGTCCCCTTAACAGAACATTTACTAAGTTTGGGGCATAGATCATGGTGTACATTCAAAAAGGATATTAATAATGTCCACAAGATTAAACTCATTCTTTGGGGTCAACTAATTTATTAATAAAATTTCCACTGCTTCTACATAGTACTTTATTTTAATGGCAGAAACATAAGAAAATGTACATCCTATAATTTAACAGATAATAACTTTATTGAATAATATTAATTGAGCCACCAGGTAAAGGAACTAAAGAGAATTTACCAAGTAACAACAACTTTTTCCTTTAGAAAGAAGCTTGGAGTCTAAATGAGAGATAGATGAGAATAGCAGCCATATGAGTACATATATTAAGGCTCAGAACACCAAGTACTTACCAAGTGGTCCATAGATTATACTTGAAATGTGTGTGTGTGTGTGTGTGTGTGTGTGTGTGTGTTTTCTGAAGAGAGGGCCCATAACTTCCATGAACTTCTTAAATAATTCTCTCCATTACTACTCTCAAAAAGCCAAAAAAAGGACAATTCAAATTTTTCAGCAGGGAAAATGACTAATATAATCTAATGTTTGCTTCCATTTACATTTCTTTCTCAATATTAATTATTTGATTAAATCATACATTTTGCTTTTTCCTAGTTAAGACTTTTTGAGTCATGAGATTAAAAACACTACTTCAAACCAGCTTAAGCAAAAAGGCTTTCCTGGAAGGCTCTTGAGATAGCTAATGGAATCCAAGGGCATGGAGTTTAGCTGGCCCCACAGGGGATGGGGCCAGGAAACCAGCAGTTTCCATCGCTTTCCTTCTTGCAAATTTGCCTGGTCTGTTGATCTCTTGGCAAACCAGCATTCATTGCTCATGCATGCGCAAGACCCAATGCGCTTTGTCCTTAGTTTATGTATCCTCCCTTCATTGACCTGCAGGGTGACTAAACAGCATCTCACAGTCCTGATTCAAAGCTCCCAGGATGGAGAATCTGTTAATCCCATTAACACAGGTATGAGATCCTGTGTAGCAAACCTGACTGTTGTTCCTGAGTATGAACTGTGGCAACTCTGCAGAGAGAGGGGCTAGAGACTGCCAGCAGTGTCTCCTACCCTGCTCATTTCCACTCATTTAAAGAGGAATATGCTCTTTATGTTTGTTGTTTTTCAGTGCTGGGGATTGAACTCAGAAGCACTGTACCACTGAACTGCATCAGCCTTTTTATTTTATTTTTGAGCCAGGGCCTTATAAATGGCTGAAAGCTGGCCCCCAACTTGCAATCCTCCTGCCTCAGCCTCCCCAGATGCTCCCTATTACAGGCCTAGGCCTAGGCCACAGCTAGAGATGAGTCTCTAGCTGAAGCTGCCTAGTAGGTTTAAACTGTCTGTCATGTGCTTTGGTTCTCTTTGTTTATTTGTTTCTTTATTTTGGGCACCAAGGATTGGACCCAAGGGCACTTAACCACTGAGCTACAACCCAGCCCTTTTTATTTTTTATTTTGAGACAGGGTCTCACTAGGTTGCTTCCAGCCTCACTAAGTTGCTGAGGCTAATTTGGAACCTGTGCTCCTCCTGCCTCAGCCTCCCAAGCAGCTGGTATTAAAGATGTGTGCCACCATGCCCCGCAGGAATTGCTTTTTTAAGTATGGTTGTATTTCAGGAAATTTTTACTTATAGGCTCTCTAGAATCTGAAAATACTCTCCTTTCCTAGGAGATGGTAATTAAGATAAAAATATCTTAAGTGGTGATATTACTTTTAAATCGAAGTCTACAGTATTTTGAACCAGATCTTTTCTCTTTATTGCAAACTGATTTTGAGGATTTGTATCATTTCATATATTACAGTTTATGATCCTCCTACACATGTTTAGATATTTTAAAAAATGGTACTTCCTTGTCACTATTGACCATCTGTTAATCATCTAAGAGGTGGTCATAGGACAAAACTACAGCAATTTAAAGATCTTAATTGGCTTTATTTTCCATTTTAGAATCAGGCAATGCTTCATTCCAGGAAACATAGCAATGAGTATTCTATGAACTGAGCCAAAGAAGCTGGTTTTACAGACAGAAAAGCCTGAAGAAAACAAAAACAAAAGAACAAAAAGAATTGGTCATTTCAAAGTTATTTTCCCTGTAAGGTTGTGGTAGGACAGTAGAAAAAAAAAATTGATTGGTTAACATCAGGTTACTTTTTGTGTAAGAAATAAAGCAAAGGGAACTTCATTATCATGCCAAATAAAATTGGCCAGTTTGGTGACTGTGGGTATAACACAGTATAGAGCACTTTCCTAGCATGTGCAAAGCCCTGAATTCAACCCCCAGCACAAGAAAAGAAAAAAGACTGGGAAAATTGGCTATTATCTCTTCCTAATTCTGATTTCTCAGAAGGTCAGATGAAGAGCTTAGTTTCAACTTGGTGAAGTGAAGCTTTTACGTGACAATGTTAGTCAGCTTCCCATTGCTATGACAAAATACCTGAGAAAATCAGATTAAAATGAGAAAAGATTTATTTGGGTTCATAGTCTCAGAGGTTTAATCCATGGTCTCTTGGCCCTGTTGCCTTTGAGCCTGTAGTAAGGAAGGCAGCACATCATGGAGGAAGCATGTGGCAGAACAAACTACATATATCATGGCCACTTGGAGAGAGGATAGGTCAGGGTCCTAGTGTTCCCTTCAAAGGAACACCCCCAGTGACCTCACTTCCTTTCACTAGATCCCATCTTATAAAGGTTGCATCAAATCCACACCAACACAGACACCATTTTGATTTTTAGTCAGGACTACTGAAGATTAGTGCAGGATTTTAGTTCAAAATAATGGTCAACTGTAATTTTTATTTAACAAGGTGAATCCCAACCTGTAGTGTCCCTTATATATTTCATTTCATTAACCCTCTAGCATTTCCATGAGTGCTATGAGATCCATACTTTTTTAAAAAATGAATTTAAAGAAGATTGCCTTGAGGATGAACTTATTTATTTTTTAATATCCAATAAATAATCTAATAGGGAACATGGAAACCTTTGTGAGGAATCCTGTTCAAATGCATGTGTACAGGATATAATGGAGGGAAAAACCTAATAAAACTTCTAGCTTCATATACTTTTAGTTGACTTTAAAAAACTCTGATTTTGGAGGTCACACAGCTGAGCAATATATTATTAGTCTCCTACTACCTGTGCTATTCTCGTCGAAGCTGCCTAATGGGTTAAAATTGTTCTCCTGTGGAAGCTGCCCTTTGGCTCTCCTCCCCTATTCTAAATCTTAATGATTAACTGAAAGATTAGCTATTCCTTTTAAAAGGAACTTTTTAAATAGCAACTTTTCCTTATAGTCACAGAACCCAGAGTACTTGGTAACCTGCAAATTACATCAGAATGTGTAACATCCCTTCTTACTCTTTAGTTCTGTACATCAGCAAACAAAAAAAGCATACAAATTTCTGTGATATTTAACTTGTAGAAAAGAAATATGTTTGTCTAAAGAATTACAGAACCAGCCCCTGAAGGTCAAAGTTGAGACTGATTATAATGTTCCAGCCAGAAAAACAGAGAAACGTATGCCCTGGATAACAAAAGACTCCATATTGCCCCCTGAACCTATTTTCCTCCCCTATAAAGCCCCTTTCTCATACCTGAGTTCTCAAAGATTTTCTATTTGGGGGGACAATAGCTCCCCACATCTTCTCAGGGGATCAGCCACTGCCTAAACCTAATTTCCTTCCCACCAACTCTTGTCTCCCGAGTTGTAACTTTAAAGCAGCAAGCACATGGAGTTGGGTGCAGTAATAAAGAGACTCACACCCCGTTATCTGATAGTCATGATAGTGGGCAGCAGTTAGACATCTTCTTCAGCTCCAGTGATGCTGGTCTAGAGCCTCATTTACCTGGGCCCTCACAGGGTTATTATACCCAGATTAATGAGAAGTCTATGGAAACCATAAGCTCATTGATCATCAACCTGGGCTGTGCATCAACACCCCAAACAGTCTTTAAAATCTCTGCAAATTTTAACTTTTCCAGGGGACACATGTCCCCAAGGTTGAAGATGACCACCTTTGAAGAAGTATTCAGACAAAATACGTGGTACAGGTTGCAAAAGAGAGGTAAATGGCTTTTTTTTCATATTTTATTTTTATGATAAATGTCTTATTCTGTTCATAAAATTTGGAAATGAAAGAAAAAGGTGCATTCAAAACTCCAACAGAAAGAGACCACCACTGGTACCCTTTTATTAATTTCCCACTAAAGTTTTCCTTATCCATATTTTTATATAACCAGGCCTTACTATAAATACATAAAGATGGGTTTTCTATCTTCGTACCACTGACCCATTCTCCATTCAAAGCAGGCAGTAGGACTATGAATAAATAACAAGTATAAACTTTATCGTTGCCTTTCTTTGCCATTCCCCCCACCTATTCTTATCCCTCCTCGGTCGGTACAAGGACTCACCAAAGCAGAACATGAAAACAGAATCAGCCTTACCAGTAAGGCTCTTTTGAACTGCCTTTGACTTCAGATGGTAAGGACCCATTTGCTTTGTCATTCCCACAAATTCTTACTTGGAAGTATCTGGAAATTCTTGAAAGGATCTTTGAGTCCACAGTCCTGAATGTTGAGGACGACCTAACCTCATGTCCCTTCCCTGCCTTTCCACAGCCTCTCCTAAAGCTGGTACAACTGAGATAGGACATAGGATCCCTGCCCCACAACATGGGGAGAACATGGGGAGCACCCACTTGGACCTCACACCACCTAAGTGAACAGCAAGCTGCCAGGGAGCAGTGGCTTTGCCTGCCCTTCAGTGAAGGTGTTCGTTGTCCCCCTCAAAACAGGAATCCTGATCCATCAGCAGCTGTACTCTTCTCTGGAAATCTAAATTCTCTGAATAGTTTATATTTCAATTAGGTTTATGTGCATAATTATTTTGCATAACCATGAAGGGCTACTCAGGGAGAAATGAAACGGTTTAAAGGAAGGATCATACATACACCAGATTTATAGGCACACACATGTATAAGTTGTTCATGAGTACAGGGTAAAGATGATGTGTCTATGAGTACATTTTTTTTTCTTTCTTTGGAACTAGGGATTGAACCCCCATGGGTGCTTAACCACTGAGTCACATTCCCAGCATCTTTTTTTAATTTTGAGGCAGGGTATCACTAAGTTGCTGAGGCCCTTGCTCAGTTGCTAAGGCTGGCTACGAACTTGTGATTCTCCTGTCTCAGCCTCCCAAACTGCTGGGATTATGCGTGTGTGCCACAGCTCCTGAACTATGAGTACATTTTTTGTTTGAAAGAAGAGTGAGTGAGACTTCATTTTAGAAGTCCCACATGTCCATTGTTATCTGTTAAATAAACTAGTGCAGGACTAAGCTCTTGCACTGGCTCCAAAAAACTAGACAACATCTGAAAATAAATTTTTATCTGATCTTCTCGGAAACCAGAAGAGATAACAGGCAAGTTTCCTAAACAGGCCTGTTTCATGATAATAAAATCCTCTCTGCTTCAATCCTTAAAAATAAATAATCAATTATTTTTCTATCTTTCTGTCTTCCTGTCTGTCCCCACCCTTATCCCACCTGACAAAAAAAAGTGGCTTTGAAATGATCAATCTGCTCTCTATTCTTTGTTTCTACTTTTATCAGTTCTTCTCTGTCTATAAACTAATCTATTTGCTCAGCCCATTTGAATATTCATTTTATTTTATGGAATGAAGTGTAGCCTGATTCTATAATCAAAAATAAAGCCAATTTAGATCTTTAAGTAAGTTGTAATTTTGTCTTTTGACAGATCCACGGGCAGGTACAGAAAGGACAAAGTCTCTCTCCTTCATATCTGCTTTTATCCCCTGCAAAGCCCTCATCAACACTTTCCAGCTCTGATTGTAAAAGTACCACTATTTTACATAGTAAACATTAAAGAATAATTTAGCAAGAATGATTTCCTTGCTTCCCAACAAAAAAAAAAAAAAAGAATCCATTAAGGGGGACTTGATTTAAAAAAAATGAAATATTACTCAGTCATTAAAGAAGAATGAAATGTTGTAATTTGTAGATAAACAGATGGATCCAGAGGACATTTAAGTGAAGTGAGCCAGTCTCAGAGAGGAAAATTCTGCATGTTCTCATTCATATATGGAAGCTAAAAAAGTTGATCTCATAAAAGTAAGTTAGAATAGTGGGTACCAGAGACCAGGAAGGAGAGTTGTGAGGGGAGATAGAAGGAAACTGGGTAACGAGGAGAAAAATAGAAGAAAAATAGAAACATATAAAAACACTGTTTAAAAAATTTTTCCAACTCCACAAATTATTATTGTGAAGCTCTTCTGTTAAAAATAAGACTGGATTGATTTTATAAATGATCATATCTTGCAATTGTAAAAATACAGTAACTCGACATGGACATTTTATAGGCAATTATATTTCTTCATTTAAACTTAAAATTTATGCTCGGATTTGTAAAAATTTCAGACACTTCCAAACCTATAAAAATTTGTTATTTCAAAGTAGTTCAGGAGTTTAGTAACAATTTAGTCATAGAAATACATGTTATCATAAAGATTACAATTTATTTTGGTCCTTTTTTTCCCTGATAACAAGAAATTTCAGGATTTGTTGAGACCTACCGTTTAGTCAGCTGGTACCAACAATAGTATTTGAACTATGACCTTGATTTAAATAGAAACTAAGACTCCAGGTCGGCAATGGAAGCCCACAGGCTCAGAAGGCTGAGGCAGGAGGACTGAGAGTTTGAAGCCAGCCTCAGAAATTTAGCAAGGCTCTAAGCAACTTAGTGAGTGAGACCTTATCTCAAAATAAAATATGGAAAAGGGCTAGGGATATGACCCAGTGGTTAAGTGCCCCTGGGTTCATTCCCCAGTACCAAAAAAAGAAAGGAAAAAAAAAAAAAGAAACCAAGATTCCATCTCTTTCTTCCTCATGCCACATCGTGCCCAAAGACCATGTATCATGTAGACAGAAGGCTAGAATTTTAGGATTTTGTAACTAGAAGGGACATGAGAGATCTTTGAGAAAAGTCCTTTCATTTTTGTTTGTCTTTGTTTTTGCAATTCTGGGGTTGAACCCAGGGGCACTCTATCACTGAGTTACACCCTCAGTCCTTGTTTTTCCCCTATTTTTCTGACTGCTGCATTATAGTTGTACATAAAGGTGGGATGTGTTGTCACATATTTGTACATGTACACAATATAATATAATATGGCCAATATCATTCCCTAGTATCTGCCCTTTCCCTTCTGTCGTTCCTTCCCAAGTTCCTTTCTTCTACTCTAATGATCTTCAGAAGGAATATGTTCTAATGTTCTATAGCACAAAAGGGTGACTGCAGTTCATAATGATTTATTATTTATATTTTATTTAAAAATATAGAAGACTTTAAAGTTTCCCAACATGAAGAAATGACAAATGTTGAAGGAGATAAAAATGCTAATTACCCTGATTTGATCATTACACACTGTACATATACATCAAATATCGTATCATATCCCATAAATATAAACAATTATTACATGTCAATTAAAATGGAAATAAAAGTCCAAATAAACCTTCCATTCCTTAGAATTTAAGAAAATAATTGATCACTCATTAGAATATCATTCCAAATTTTTCATTAATTTGCATGCCACCTTAGAAGTATGTTAAGATAAAGAGTGTATGCATCAAGATTAATAAAGTATAAATGAACACAGCAACCAGAGCAATATGGAGAAGCTGATGTATCAGCCCTCAAAGCTAACCACTGTGCTATGGATTGTGAGCAATTTGGTTTTGAGAATAAGTATACAAAGCAGTTAGTAAAAAGAAAACCCATAACATGGTAGGTGCTAATAAATGGTGACTAAGATATTATAATCATAACCAATATTATATTTCTTTTTCAAATATCCATGTTATTTTAACGAAGTTATGGCTATATCCATTCTTAAGGCTTTAAAATAATATTAGAAGACACTATGTAGTGGAATCCTCCAGCAAAGTGTAGCACCAAGCTCTCCTGGGCTGTAAGTGAGCCCATTCCTCTTCTAACCTAGCATCTTTTGAAGCTCGTTTCAGGAAATAAAAAAGAATGATTAAACTCACCATATACTTTTGCCATGTTTGGCTCTTTCATCTCTGTCTGGAAAATTTGGAGGCAGTAAGGTCCTTCATTTTATATTGGTCTAAAAAACCTCTCTGCAATTCTTGGTAATTATTAACTATGACACCAGAAGAAAGAGTCAGTACATTGTTCTTGTTGCGTATTAGAGAAGGTTTCAAAAGGAAGACCCTCACAAAAATTTTCAGCGCAGGACACAGAGACTGCAGAATCCAACCAAACAGGATTTTCCTCTTATCCCTCATCTGGATCTGAGATTGCTGCTCTCAAGAATCAATTGTGAAGCCCTGAGGACCTAGCACAGTCCAAGAGTCTCCCAGAAATGTTAAAATGTGGACTGAGAACCCCAGCTTCTACAGCAGACAGTAATTGGCCTCAATGGCACCACTGCAGACCTTAGAAAGCTCAGGGCTACAGCTGTAGCTCAGCAGTAGAGAGTGAGTTTAGCAAACACAAGGCGCTGGGTTCAATCCCTGCACCATAGATAAATAAACAAACAAATAAATAATCCAGCAGACCTTCATCTGGGCACACCGGCCAAGTCCCTTCATACGCCCTCTGTATCTCTTCCTTTTTGCCTTCTGCCAAATCCATAAGCAGCTCCCTCATCTGATCTACCCAAGACAATATAGAAAGCGGTTTATAAAAGTGACAAAGCAGTCACACAGCAATGTGACCTTAATTTCATCAGAATAAGATAATTCTATCAGATTAATCATACTTCCATTAGCAACTCTCCCCATGAAAGATACCACGCAAATTGATCTGGCGGATATTTACTGAAATGAGGCCTGGAAGCTCATATGAAGGAATTCTCATGGTAGAAGCCTGCTCCTGAGATGACAAAATACCCCCTTGTAGTCCTCACGGGTTCTTTCTTAGGACAACTTAGAGGAAGGCAGGAGAAGGAAGGGGGTCCATTTAGAAAAAATGAACCAATGTGCAGCCATCCCAGAGTTAGAGCAGAACCTCCATCCCAGCAACATATCTGAACTCTCTCCTACGCGTCTCAGTCTGCAACTCAAGTAGGCTAATAGAGAAGTAGTCGGATGTAATAAACTGCAAAAAGTAAAAGAAACTCCATGGTGATCACAATGGCGCTTGGAAGGGGGAAGCCAGCAGCCAGTTCTGCCTGTGTCAAACTCTGAGGTGGCTTCTTTACCTCTCCCTGACTTCACTCTTCCCAATTGTCTGGGGACAGCCTGAGGAATGCTGAATAATCTGGAGAGCCTGGGGAGCTGCTAGGGGCAAGTAGGTGGTGTGGGGGAGGAGAGAGGAGACGGAATAGAGATGCTAAAGCCCCAGTTAGGAGTTTGGAAAGGCAGTATGGGAGGGGCCTTCTCCACTCCTCACTTATTCTCTTGCTGGAATTCAGGCAAGATGACCTCCCTCTAGATGGTTCCTCTGATGACTAGGTCCACTGCCAGCTGCCCCCGATCACTCTGGCCTCCAGGCTGCAGCCAGAGCTGTGTCTCCTAATCCTAATCACATGGCTCCCTGCTTCCCAGGGCCCAATTCTAAGATGGGATAAACCTGAGGTTTTCAGTCAGCACCCCCCAGGCCTCCCAGTCCTAAGCCCAACCTGCCTGTCCAGCTCCCTCTCCTGAACTTCCACCTCCTATCCCAGATTTGGGGTCTTTGGATGTTATTTGCTGCCTCTGAGTGCTTATTCAGCCTCTTCTCTCTTTTTGGAATCTCCTTTCAAGATTTAAACCAGGACTATGGGTCTATCTCAGTGGTTGGTCATACTTAGAATGTGCATTAAAAACATTCAATCACTAGCATTAAAAAGAAAAAATATAGATATTTTGGTCAGACATCTTGTCCTCAAGGAAAAATCATACAGAGACACATAGACAGACAGATGTGTCGCAAAACAAGTAAACACATGAGTAGGTAACACACAGGCACTCAGACATGCAGATACTCAGACACACATAAAGATACATAATGTAAAGACACTTGCACACACATACATCCAAACACATACACAGACACTCAGAAATCACATACACAGACACATTAAAAAAACCACATAGACACACATGTACACACACGAGCAACTACTTCACATTCCAAGACTGGGCTAAATCCCCTTCTCTAGGCTTCCATAGCACTTTATCCAGACCTCTTTCACTGCACTGGCCTGCTTTTACAGACAAATCCATCCTCCTATCTCAATGACAAATCCTTCCAGGCTGGTGCCCTTCCCTTTGAAACCTTAAACACTCCACCTATCTTAGAACCTGTCTGGTTCACAGTGGACCATCCATCAATCAAGGTTTGCTAAACTGAACAAATCATTCCACAATGGGCCAGAAGGACTAGAATGTGGAATGGCACCCACAGTAACCAAATCTAAAATTTATCCTCCTCTCTTTATCTCTGGGCAAGGGCAGATTACTGCAACTGTGAAGAATATGGTAATTGGGCTGGGGGTGTAACTCAGTGGTAGAGCCCAAGCTTAGCATGTACAAGACCCTCAGCTCAGGCTGAGTTCAGGCTCAATCCCCAGCACCATTTAAAAAATCTTTTTAAGATAATTGACAGTATCAGTATCAATTCACCATTCAAGTTTTATTCTGCCTCTTAAATTCTTTAAAAAGAAATTGTCCCTTCTCTTTTGACACAGCTGTTAGCTGTTGAATTCAAAGTCTTCTCAAATTTTAGATATCTGGCAGAGTGAACTGAGTTGATACACTTCTACACAGCCAAAAGAAAACAGCAAAGAAACTTGGTTAGAGCTTCATTCAGCACACATTTCACTCTCTGTTTATCTCCTAGATTAAAACTCTTTGATGGCAGGAGCTATGTCTGATTGCTTTGTATTTCCTACAGCTCCTGGTGGAATGCTTTCAGGATGAATGACAAAGAACTGGAGGAGAAGGGGTAGGATAGGACATGGGCCTTCTGCAATTTCCAAAGAGAAAAAAATGACATGTAAGTTAGACATGTAATAAAACCTTCAAAAATATGCACACCTTCTGCATAAGTTATGGAAACTCAGGTTCGGTCCCCAGCACAAGGCGGAAAAAAAGAAAAAAAAAAGAAAAGAAAGGAAGGAAGGCCAAAAGCTTTGGGACCTGGCTGTAATTCCAGTTGTACAACACACAAGCTATGTCACCCTTAGCCTCTTGAGCCTTGTTCTCCTCATCTGTAAAAGAGGAAAAAAAAACTTCACGGGGCACTTGTTGAACACTTAACACCGTGCCAGGCACATAGGATCCATTCTATACACATTTGCCCTCTATTAATAATATTATTGCTATTGTTCTGTAAGTCCTCAGTAAATTTGAATTTAGAGCAGAAAATTGTTAAAACATGGTGTGTTTGGGAATTTGGAGAATTATCTAGAAGAAATCTCCTTTAAATGTAAGCAGAAACACATTCCTCCCCCCCCCCTTCCCAAATTATGAAAGCAATCTGTTAAGACCTCAGATTGGAGCACAGGCCAGGAGCTTCCTTGGCAAAACAAGGCAGGTAGGCTTCACCCACCATATGTAGAAGACGTTTCTGGTCACTAACAGGATCAGCTCTCAAGCCCAGTTTAGGTTCCACATGGCAGCAAGTTCCCACCTGGAGAGGGGAACCAGTTTGGCAAACCCAAGCAACAGGTGGCCCTCATAGTATGGCTCTTAGGTAACCTATTTGTCCAGATTACCAGCTCCTGGAAAGACAAACCAGGTGGAACAAGATGGGCATCAAGAACCACCTAAAACAGGATGCAGCCGGATAATAGGAGCCACTCCTAATGTTCTACAGCACAGGTAAGTAACTATGGATGACAACAATTAATTAAATACTTTAAAACAGCTGGTAAAGAAGATTTTTTAATGTTCACGGCACAAAGAAATGATAAATGTCTTAGGTGACAGATATGTTATTCACTCCGATATGATCATTACACATCATATACATGTATTGCAATGTTATATTGTACCCCATAAACATGTCCAGTTACCACGTGTCATTTAAAATATATTAAAATGTATTTTAAAATAATATAATTCATTTTTTTGAAAACCACACAGAAGCCCTGTGTGTAGTGATGAAAATCAGGCTTTTTCCTGAGCCTCTGGCACCCCAGTCCTATCTGTGGGATTGGCAGCTGAGACCAAGTAGAAACCCAGGGGCTAGTTGGAGGACACAGGATCCCTAAACCCTATAGGACATTAATTACTTAATTATTTCTGAGCACTGGCTCAGAAAACTAGGGTCTTGGAGATTAGTATGAGGGAGGTCAGTGGTTCTAGCAATAGGCAGTTAGTGGATAAAGCTGAGAACCTAGGGTGGAAGCCCCACATCCCACTGAATACAACAAGACTGAATTATCAGTTGCTAATGTTGATCAACTTTGTTCTTTCCAGTAAAGTCTGCGTGCAGAAAGATATGGCTATATGGCTACGTAGCATGCCAATGTACACATGCAGCTCACCTGCAGATATTTTTATAATAATATCACCCAGTGTTTATATAGCACTTTGCAGTCTCTAAAACACTCATAAACACTGACTCACTTGTTCCTCAAAACAACCCTGTGAGGTAGAAAGAAGGGGCAATTGTTTAAGTACCATGTAACAGATGAAGACTTAGCAATGTTATATATACTATCCCACAGCTAATAAGTGGCAGATCTGAAAGTAGAAAAAGGGATCCTGTGTAGGGTCCTTCCCACAATTCTAGGCTAAGCCATCTCTATTTGAAGGGGTTTTGCAGCTATTTTTAAATCCCAGCTGGCCCTGGTGAGCCAGATCCATCAATCCCAGGGGACCAGCCTCATTCTCCCCGTGTTTCCCTCTACTTTCCTCACCCACCCCTGCATTTCTATGGTTTGTTTACATTATGAACCACTAATGACTCCCTTTACTTAAGCTAGTTTGAAATGGGTTTCTGGCAGACACTTGCAAACAAGTCTACCGACCAATGCGTAAATAGAGATTTAAGTAGAGGGAGCAGAAGCCGAAGGACACATTGAAAGGCAGAGAGCAAGTGAGCTGTGAGAATGCTATTTCCCAGCACCCACACAGTCTGTACACAATAGGGGCTCAAGACATATTTGAATAAATGGCAGGTGCAACTGATGAGCGCCTGCTCCTGAGAGGACAGAGCAGCACATTACCCACCAGTCCTGCTCTGGGTCCCAGACTCCCTTCCAGACTTGTGTTTCATCTCTTCAGAGTAAGTCCCAGCTATGTGTGCCCTTAGTCAATCACCATGACTCTGGGCAGGGACACACTGAGATTCCAGTCTCTCTATTGCCATACCATGGCCCCCACCATCTGCATACTGGAGGTGATTCTAGTGAATCTGGCAACCAAAAGAATCTCATTTGCTTTCTGCCCTCACAAAGACAAGAAAAACTTGAGGGAGATGGGGGGATAAAAAGAGCTGTCCAAAGGATATACAAATTTCAGTGAGCTAGGAGGAATGAGTTCAAGAGATCTGTTGTGCAACACAGTGACTATATCGAATAACAATGCATTGTCTGTAGTTTTCCTTTGGTATCTGAGGAGATGGGTTCCAAGACCCCAGCAGATATCAAAATCCACAGATGCTCAAGTCCTCTTATATAAAATGATACAATATTTGCAACCTACCCACAATGTCCCATAGACTTTATATAATCTCTGAATAACATAATAAATAATTAATATAAATGCTATGTAAATAGTTACTTTACTATTACTTGGGAAATCATGACAAGAAAAAAGGTCTGTACATGCTTAGGACAGACATAATTTTTCCAAATATTTTTGATCCACTGTTGGTTAAATCTGCAGATGTGGGACCCCCTGATAGGGAAGCCTACTGTACTGGAAAATTGTTAAAAGAGTAGTTCTTAAGGGTTCTCACTACACACACACACACACACACACACACACACACACACAGCTAAGTATGTGAGGAAATGGATATGCTAATTAGCTTGATGTTAAGTACTTCACAATGTGTGTGTATATATAGAATAGCACATTGTAGGCCATAAATAAATGCAACTTTTACTTGTCAATTAAGATAAGGTTGAGCATTCAAGTCTTACGAATGAGATTAAGTCTCCAGGAGATCAGTCCACTTGCCAAAGGGCACAGTGCTGGCAGACAGCCACATCATAATGTTCAACAAAGTCTTTTGTAAGTTCCACACTATTGCCTTATTTCCCTCCACTCAGAGTTGTTCTTTTTTTTTTTTTTTTTGAGAGAGAGAGAGAGAGAATTTTATTTATTTTTTAGTTTTTCGGCGGACACAACATCTTTGTTAGTATGTGGTGCTGAGGATCGAACCTGGGCCTCACGCATGCCTGGTGAGCGCGCTACCGCTTGAGCCACATCCCCAGCCCCCAAGTTGTTCTCTTTTCTAGGTACTTCCTCAACCCAACCTTTCTTTTCTAACTGACCCTACTTAGTCTTTAGGGATGAACCCTTTAAGCACTCTAGGGAGCAGAGACCTTTTTTGGCAAGAGGAGAAGGAATTCCTATCAACTGGAGTTGGGACACATCAATCACCTGCATTCCGCAGCTCCCTGGGCTCTGATGTCTGAGCTGCCTGATCCCAGCCCTGCAGCCAGTCTTGTGACCCCAAGATCCAACCCCTTTGGTTGTCTACATCCTGCCTCCAAGGTACCCCTCAACCTGCCCACGATATTCTAATAACTGAGCTATTTGGAAGGAGAAAGGAATACAGAACGAGAATAAGTTATGAGCCTCTGCTTTCTACAACTCGTGTCTTCCAGGGAGCAGAACCATAAATTAATTATTGTAGTAAGTTGTGGTAACTGCAATAATTAAAATAACCACAGCATTACATATTGAAAGCAGAGGACAGAGCTACTGTGATGCCTAAGATAATTAGAAAAACTTTGGGTCTTGAAGAATGAATAGAAGTTCACCAGTGGAAACTTTAGATTGCTTTCTCTGGAACTTATCATCATTTACTCCATTATATGGATATCAGTTCATCTGACAAGCTGTTATAATACCAAATCAAGAGCTGGGCAAGGCTTCCCTTGTTTAACAGAATATCTTCATGGGATCAGTGCCTTGGGATTTGCATGTGCTTTACAATCTTTGTTTCAATGTAACATCTTCTATAACAATTAAAAATACTCTACCCTGAAATTGACTTTGAATTCCCTTCTCTGCACCCAGTTAAAAAAAAAAAGAAAGAAAGAAAAAGAAAAGCATTATTAGATCTAAAATAAACCCTGATTAGAAATAGGCTGTTTAAAAATCAATAAACTCCTCCTAATCCCTCCAGTGGAAAAAGGCTCCTCTGTCTTCCCTAAAAAGTCAGTATTTATACAAAGTCTCACACCACAGGCTTCAGAGACGCAGAGGTGCCCGTGTTCCACCAGCTGCCGGCACCCTCAGAATCTTGCAAGACTTATTTGGCTATAACTAATCTCAGCTCCAGGCTTGCTTACATTTTTGGGTTACCCTTTAGCCTGGAATGCAGCTCAATGTTCTCATTAGAGCTGTCTTCTAGCCCCAGCCCTCGCTCTTTTGTTGCTGTTACTTTCTGTCCTGCCATTAGTAATCTTGACTGCTCCCAGCACGCAGCCAGGCCCTGGTGTGTTCCCCATCAATCTGACACTTTCCCTTCCCTCGCCAGGCCAGATCCAGGCCGGAGACTCCTCCCTCCCTCCTCCCCTCGTCCCTATAGTCCTGCGCAGCTGCAGCCCTTCCAGGTTTTTTACAGTAAGATTTAATAAAAAATAACTCTTAAGAGTGTATACAGAATTGTGGGCAAACTGTCAAGATAACCAAGAAGACAGGCTGCCCTAGACGCTTTGGCATGTCATTTGCATAGATGACAGGCACTTTTCCAGTCACTTACTAGCTCAATAAAGGGGGCTCTAAGAATCCCCCAGTAGAGATCTTGGATCTCATTGCTCTCCAGAGATATCTCTAACCCCGAAAAGTGATAATGTATGTGTGTGTGTGTGTGTGTGTGTGTGTGTCCAATAAACTTGAATTTGTCCTTTTTAAATGTTTTTACTAAGTATAAAATATATTTTAGGACTTTTATGGAAAAAAAAATAAAGAAAAAACCCATAACCTACCACCCAGTGTCAAACACTGTTAGTTTTCTGTCATGATCTTTATTTAAAAATATTAACCAGCGTGTTTGTAATCCCAGCAACAGGGGAAGTTGAGAAAGGAGGATCTCAAGTAGGAGGTCAACCTGGGCAATTTAGTGAGACCCTGTCTCAAAATAAAACTTAAAAAGGCTGTAGATTGTAGAGCACCCCTGTATTCAATCTCTAATACCTGTTCCCCTCCCAAAATATGTATTTCATTGTATATTTCATTACAAAAGAATATGTACTTTAATAATATTCAGTGAGATTTAAGTAGAGGAGGCAGAAGCCGAACACATTGAAAGGCAGAGAGCAAGTGAGCTGTGAGAATGCTACTTCCCAGCACCCACACAGTCTGTACATAATAGCATTTAACTTCTGTAGTTTCTTTTCTTTTCTTTTTCCTTCAAAAAACTCTTAATGTCAGTCTAATTATGAGAAAAACATCTGGCAAATTCCAGTAGGGAGAAATCCTACAAATACTTGACCAATATTCCTCAAAGTCATCAAACTCATAAAAAACAAGGAAACTCTGAGAAAATGACATAGCCTAGAGGAATCTTAGAGGACAAGATCACTAAACATAGCATGGTACCTGGGTGGAATCCTGGAATGGAAAAATGAACTTTAAAAATCCTATTAAAGCCAGGTACTGGGGTACACTCCTGTAATTCCAGCAACTCCATAATCACAGTGATTCAGGAGGCAGGCAGATCACAAGTTCAAAGGCAGACTCAGCAATTTAATGAGACCCTAAACACACACACACACACACACACACACACACACACAAAATTACCTAATAAAATAAAATAAAGGTCCATCAACAACTAAAAGTATATATGTTAAAAAAAAAAAAGAGAGAGAGAGGTTGGGGTTATGGCTCACCAGTAGAATGCTCACCTAGCACAATCGAGGTGCTGGGTGGGTTCAATCCTCAGCACCACATAAAAATAATGAAAGTAAAGGAAGTTGTGCCACCTACAACTGAAAAATAAATATTAAAAAAAATTCTCTCTCTCTCTCTTAAAAAAAAAAAGTTGCTAAGATTTATAGAGTTCCGTATACCTAGTACAATAGTGGAAACAACGTACTAGGTATACGGAACTCTATAAATCTTAGCAACTTTTTTTTTTTTAAAGAGAGAGAGAGAGAATTTTTTTTAATATTTATTTTTCAGTTTTCGGTGGACACAACATCTTTATTTTTTCTTTATTTTATGTGGTGCTGAGGATTGAACCCAGCACCCAGTGCATGCAACTTTTCTGTAAATCTAAAACTGTTCTCAAGTAAAAAGTTTATTTTTAACAAGTATGACATTATTATTGGGAGAAAAAAATTAAAACAATGTAGAAGCATGAAAATAAAAGGCAATAGCCCTCTGCTTTCATGTCCCCACCTCACAATTGGCACAAGCCTTATTTTCAGGGAATGTTTTCTCTCTATTGCATAGTAGAATTCATGTTGCAAACCCAGTTTTGAATTCTGGCTTTTTGTTTGTTTGTTTGCTTAATAATACAGCATAAGCATTTTCCCTTGTCCTTAAGAACACTTTTTAGAGACAATGTGATAGTTTGTGTAATATTCATGGCACTGTTTTCTTGCCTAAATTAACTGTGATCCAATCCTTATGTTTCCATGAGGTTGCTTTCATTATCCATGCTTGGAATGTTTTCTCCAACAATAGGAAAGTCAGCAAAATCTTCACCCTTGCTCTCCTAGGGCCTCCACAAAACTTGTTTAGTCAAATGTATTACAACAAGAGTTCAATTTTAGGAGCTGGGGTTGTGGCTCAGCAGTAGAGCTCTCGCCTAGCATGTGTGAGACCCTGGGAGGATCCTCAACACCACATAAAAATAAATTTTTAAAAAAATGTGTTGTGTCCAACTACAACTAAAAAAATAAATATTTTTTTAAAAAATAGTTCAAATTTCTTTCTTTCTTTTTTTTCTTTTTTTTTTTTATGTCTCCTCTTGTCTTTATTACTCATGATAAAGGGACTTGTAATCCATTAGGGATAATCCAGATGCTGTCATTGTTCATGGCTAAAATGAAGAATATCTGTGTTGAGGTAGTGAATTGAACAGTGTCCTCTCCAAATTCTTATCCATCCAGATCTTATTTCCAACAAGTCCTTGGAATAATGTTATTCAAAAGTAGGGTCTTTACAGATACAATGTGGTAAAATTTGGTCACACTAAGCCCTAAATCCAATGACTGGTGTCCTTATAAGAAGGCATGTACTACAGTTAAGAACAAAAATGTTCCCCAAAGGCCTGTGTGTTAGAAGGTTGGTCCCTTGCTGATGGGAGGTGGTGGAAATATGAAGAGGTGGAGCCTTGTGGGATCTGCTTTTAAAAGGGACTAATGGGAACTCTCCCCTCCCTTTCTCCCGGCCCCGCCATCTTGGTCATGAGGAAAATGGTTTTGCTTTAGTACATGCTTTCCCCTTGAAGTGCTGCCTTGCCATGGGCCCAAAAAGTAATGGAACTAACCATGGTCTAAACCTCCAACACTCTGAGCTACATGGAACCTTTCCTCTCTGGGGGAGGAACTTAGGGGATAAAACCCAGGGGTGCTGTACATCTACATCCCAAGCCCTTTTTTTATTTTTTATTTTGAGACAGGGTCTCAGCAAGTTTCCCATGCTGGCCTCAAACTTGCAATCCTCCTGCCTCAGCCTCCCAAGTAGCTGGGATAATAAGCATGCACTACTACACCCAGCAGCCTTTCCTCTTTGTAAGTCGTTCATCTGGAATTTTGTTACAGTAACAGGAAGATGACTCACACCATGAGAAGGCATCTAGATGTACACAGGGAGAATACCATGTGAAGATGAAGACAAGATCATAGTGATGCATCTACAAGCCATGGGACATACAGGATTGCTAGTCACCACCAGAAGCCAGGAGAGTGGCATGGAACAGATTTCCCCTCAGAGCCTGAAAGAATGAACCAATCCTGTTGACTTTGACTTTTTTATTTCTAGACCCCAGAATCATGAAATAAATTTCTGGGGTTTTTTAAGTGATCTGGTTGGTGATATTTTATGACCCAGCCCCAGGAAACCAAAGCCAGTGCCCTGTGGGGCCTCAGAGGACCTGGGTCTATGCAGAGGTCTGGCATGTGTGTGGAAAAGAACAAGTGTTCTGCCTGCCAGGGTCACAGGCCACATGGGTGAAGTGTCGACCGGAGGGCCTGAGTCCAGTGTTTGGCGACCCTTTGTTTCTGATGAGATAGCCAAATGATCACTATGATCACTCCCTGACCTTTTAATCTGCACCCATATTATTTCTAGAAAAGATTTAAATTGGCACTTGCCAGAATATTCCTTTAATACATAAAACCTTCAAGTGGAAAATATGTTAATCTCAAAGCTTTGGATATGACAGAATAAATTACTTCAGGATTTTATTTCATCTTGAATCGTCTATAGTGAATTTGCTTTGGGAGCACATACACACACGTACACAACTTTTTTTTTTAAATATACTTTTTAGTTGTTGATGGACCTTTATTTTATTTGCTTGTTTATATGTGGTGCTGGGAATCAAACCCAGTGCCTCACATGTACTCTACCGCTGAGCTACAACTCCAGCCCCATACGTACACAACTTTAACAGTTGACTACTATATATTTTTTTAAATATTTATTTTGTAGTTGTAGTTAGACACAATACTTTTATTTATTGATTGATTTTTATGTGGTGCTGAGGATCGAACCCAGGGCCTTGCACATGCTAGGCAAGCACTCTACCACTGAGCCACAACCCTTGACTGCTATATTTATTTTCTAATTTTTTTTCTAAAATGAGTCCGTCTTACTTTTATAATGAAAATGTTGTTGTAAGTTTCTTTTTGAAGGAGGTGCTTCATTAACTACAAAAGCTGATTGTGGGTAGACAGATTCCCTACGAGAAGATGGAGGTTAGTGAGGAGAAGGTGAGATATTGGCAGTAGCTTCTCAATGTGTGTGACCTGGGAGCTTCTCAGATCCAAGAAGTAAATGTCTTTAAAGTGCCATGAGGTATCATGACACTCCTGAGGCAAGTATGTCAAGGGACAGATTCTCCAGGTTGGGGTGAGGATGGTGCCAGAGAGCAGTCTTAAAGAAGTTTAATGACTAAGTACAACTCTCTGGTCAGAATGGCAAGACAAAATACTTTTCAGGCTTTCTTTGCAGTGATGGGAATGAAAAGGGGAAACTTCTATTTACCACAAGCAGGTGACTCACACTTGCCAGTGTCCTGAAGTTCCCAATGTCACTTTCTGTTTTACTTATCTAACCTTGCATAACCTCAAGAATAACTGGCTTAACACACATTGTTATCTCAATTTCTTCAGATAAAGAATCCATGAGTGGTGCACGCTTATAAGCCTAGAGCTCAGGAGGCTGAAGCAGGAGGATCGCCAAGTTCAAAGCCAGCCTCAGCAAAAGCAAGGCACTAAGCAACTCAGTGAGACCAAGCAACTCAGTGAGACCCCGTCTCTAAATAAAAATGCAAAAAATAGGGCTGCTGATGTGGCTCAGTAGTTGAGTGTCCCTGAGTTCAATCCCTGGTAGAAAAAAAAAAAATCCATGAGTGGATTGTAGGATAATTCTGGCTCAGGATCTTTCATGAGGTTACAGTCAAGGCTGTCATCATGTGAAGCATAGACTGGGACTGGAGGATCTGCTTCAAAGGCTGGCAGATTGGTGCTGGCTATTGGCAGGATGCCTCTGGACTCCTCCACAAGGTTGATTTCTCCCAGAGCAAATTATCGAAGAATGAGCAAAGTGAATGATCTGATGTATTTTATGACATAGTCTTGGAAGTCATACACTGTGTCATCTCTGCAATATCCTATTGGTTATTCAAGTTGGCCTCCCTTTGTGTAGGAGGGTTAGGGTTACACAAAGACAAAACCAGGAGTTGATGATCATTGGGCATCATTTTGGAGGCTGGCTGCCAACCTCTCTGCAGCACTAAACCATGGATGTATCTTCATCTTTGGATCCTCAGCTGGAACTGAATGTAAGGAAACCAATTCTAGGGCTAAGAACGTCAAAACCTGAGCACCAATATATTATTTCTGAATCTACAAAGTGAAGCATTCAAAATTTGCCTAGACATATTGGGGATCAACATGAATCTCCAAAATTGTATTTAGTCATTCTTTCCCTTTTGATAAACATTTTACAAACCACAAGGTGCACAGATCCTAGGTGTACATTTGCCCAATTTGTTGTTGTTGTTTGCTTTTTTTGTTTTGTCTGTTTTCATGGTGTTGGGGATAAATCAGGGCCTCACACATGTTAAGCAAGAGCTCTGAGCCACTTCCATAGCCCCTAGTTTCAAATGTCTTATGCCTGCAAAACACCAGACCCTATAAAAACATAGAACATTCCTTCTTGCTCCTTTCCAGTCTACTGCCCACCTCTGCCCTACACACCTTACACCGAGGCAACCATTGTTCTGACATCTTTTTACTGCAGAATTTTATGTGTTCTAGAATTTCCAATAAATGGAATCATACAGTTTTTACTCTTTCATCTGGTTTCTTTTTTAATTCGCATGTCAATTCACCCATGTTGTCGTGTACCAGTAATTTGCTTCCAACTTACTATTTTGAAAATTTCTAAGGTTGGGAAGAATTTCAAGATAGTATCATGAACTCTTATAGTCCACCCCTTGATTAGGTCTGTCAATTGTTAATCTGCCACAGTTCATTTTTTCAATCTCTCATCCTTTCTTTTTCTGGAACCACTTGAAAGTTAAAGATACCAAGAGACAGTTCATCCCTAAATACTTAAACATGTGCTACTAAGAGCAAAGACATTCTCCTACAGGACTTCAATAACACAATACCATCATGATGCACAAGACAATTGACACTGGTACTATGATATTCTCCAATATAATGGCCATGCTTATTTTCTCCAGTAATATCCTCTAGAAGAGGGCAAGAAAACATCCTAGGAGGTTTGGGGTCTAGAAATACAGGGTCAGTTGTTCTGGGCTTGTACCTTCCTTTTCTCATTTTCCTTCACCTCTTCCCACCACTTCTCCTTCTCCCTGGATTGAGTAGTCACTGAACTTTCTTGCACCTGATCAACTCTTCCTGGCTGTTAATTTCCGTTTGAATATGGGAACTTTCCTTTTCTTTTTGTTGGTGGACCATGCCTCTGCAGTGCACCCAGTGCATTCCCATGCACACCTCCTTTTCTAGTATACCACAGACACTGAGAAATAATCTTCCCTCGTGTGTGTGTGTGTGTGTGTGTGTGTGTGTGTGTGTGTGTTAGTTATTCGGGTTTAACTTGCTATGTAAACCTCCCTCCCCTCCCCCTTTCCTGCAACAAGGCACGGGAAAGGTTTCAGAGCAAACACTCCTTTCCCTTCCCCACACCGCCCCGCCCACACAGGCTACCCCAGCAGCTTTCCTCTCAGGAGATTCTCTTCCTCTGCCAGCACAACCCTCATGGCCTCCATTAGAGTAAGAGAGGAGATACCATCACTGCAGTAACTAATCAGGGTCTAAGTGGGATCAGGCTGGTTTTTAGAAATAGAATATCTTGTCATTTTTAAAAACTGAGAACTGAGAGAAATCTCTCCAGGGAGCTCAGCTAAAGAGCTTTGCTGCATCATCTCATGCAAGAAGACTGATTTTTCATGATATTTTGAGAGGTTTGGGTTTTTTTTTTTTTTTTTTTTTTTTGATAGTAGCTCCTTAAAAAAAAAAAAAAAAAAAACTAAAGTCACATGTTGATTCAAATAACAATACCATAGTGACTAACTCCTTTGGTAGAAACAAGAAAACCATAAACTGATGAAAATAGATAAGGAAGAATCACAGGAAGAGGGAAAGGATGGGAGAGGCATTTTGCAGCTTATCAAGATCAAAGGAAAGCAACTTATCTGAGAAAGATAAAAAAAAATACCCTCAAAACCTCACATAACAGAACCATATCTAAAATTTGCTACATCCCTGCCACAGCACCCATCACAGTGGTTGACCCAGAGCAGCCCCCAAATTATTGTTATTTATCACATTTCCTCTAGCCACCATTTGTCACTTTGAATTTAACATCTCCTTCCTTGATTCCTGAGGAGTTATACTGATTTAGGCTGCAATATTCCAATTGACCAGTAGGTGTCACCAGCTAACAGGATTCCGAGAAGCCTAAAAATGTGAGTTTCTTTTTCCTTCCATAGAAAGCCTCAGCAACTTAGTGAGGCACTAAGCAACTCAGTGAGACACGGCTCCTAAATAAAATACAAAAAAAGGGGCTGAGGATGTGGCTCAGTGATTGAGTGCCCTGGGTTCAATTCCCAGTTCCAAAAAGAAAAGAGAAAGAAAGAAAGAAAACTTCCATGGAACCTAGAAGAGGGGCAATGGAAAGTCCAAATTTTGAATTAGCACTTCACAAGCTCTTCAGATTTGTCCCACCCTAATTTTCACAGCTTTAGTCCTTACCAATCACACATGACTTCAATGGGCAGAGGTATATAGAACATTTACTATTTATAAGGTGTTATACCGGGACCCAGAGATAAAAAGATGAGAGATACTTCATCTCTGCCCTGAAGAAGTTGACCATCTGCTCTGCCTGGAAAGGGCAAAACTGCTGTGTTGAAGCATGGATGAAGTTGCCATGACACACACATGCAGGGTTACAGAAGATGCAATTGGTTTATTTCTTCAGCAAGAGACCAGAGGTGAGTGGTCCAGAATGATGGGGCTGTTCAAATTCACTGGGTCAGTTAGGGACGTGGGTTCCTCCCATCTTCTTGCATCATAGTTCTGAAGATGTTGTCCTTGGCTCAAAACTGGGTCATGATCACTTCTATGCTTTAGCCTAGGGAAGGGGAAGAGAAGTGGAGAGCAAACAATTTCCTTTTAGTAAAGAACAGAGGTCACGCCTCTCATTTCCATTCGCATTCTAGGATAAAGACCTAGTCCTTTGGCCTCATCTAGCTTCAAGGAAGGCTGAAAAAATGTCGTCTTTCATTAGGCCACAATGTACCTAGCTGGTAATACAAAGCAACCAGCAATCCGGTCAGAAACTCCCTCAACCTAATTATATTATTATTGTTGTTGTTGTTGTTGTTATTTTATCATTTATTTATTGGTACTAGGGATTGAGCCCAGTGGTACCCTAGCACTGAGACAAAGGTGGTCTGCAGAGGACAGAAAGCTGAAGTAGGTGTGCAAAGTGAAGTAGGGTTGAGGATCAGCAAAGGCATTTTGGGGTTTCTTCCCTATCTCCAATTCCTGATTCCCTATTCATTCTTGAAGCTGGGCTGCATTTTCCACCATTGTAGCCCCCCCCCCACCCTTGTCTGTAGTTTTGCTTTCCATGTCATGTAGTTTTGCTTACCTGCAGTCAATCTGGTCTAAAAATATAAATGAAAAATTCCAGAAAGAAATAATTCATGAGTTTTAAATAACTTTTATGACAGCATATTGTTATAATGGTTCTATTTCACTCTTTGTCATCATTGTTAATTTCTTACTATATTTAATTTATAAATTAAACTTTATCACAGGTATGTACAAATAAGACAAAACATAATAGGTGTGGGATTCAGTACTTTCCATGGTTTCAGGCATCTGTGGAATATCAAAGTTTGTTTTTTGTTTGTTGGTTGGTGTGTGTGTGGTGGTCCTGAAAATTGAACCGAGCGAGTGCTCTACCACTGAACTACATCCCCAGTCCACACCTGTGGAATGTTTTAGAATATATCCCCTGTGGAGGACGGGGAGGAGTGAAGTGGTACTTGGGTTCCATAATACCTTCCATACAATAGTGCCCCTCTTTGTTTCTCTTTAAATAGTTTAATAAGTTGTTTATAGCATAGGCTAAGCTAATGCTACTGCTGCAGAAAGACCCCTCATATAATTCAAAAAGGGGAGTTTATCTATCAATGGTTTTGGTTTTGGTTTGTTTGTGTGTGTGTGTGGTGGTCCTGGAAATTGAACCAAGTGAGTGCTCTACCACTGAGCTACATCCCCAGTCCACATCCTCAGTCCAAGAAGGCCAGGGGTTCTGCAGCAGAGGACATTCAGGGAACCAGGCTTCGTCTGTCTTATTTCTCAGCCAAACATCCCTAGAGTGTTGCTTTTCTCTGCAAGATCAAAACTGGCTCCCAGCACCATGCCTGCATAGCGCATTAGAGAGGTCCAGGATTTTAAGGGTGAGATTCATAAGTAGTACACATCACTCTGCTCACAGCTCATTGGCCAGAACTTAATAATCACCACACCTATCTACCTGCAAAAGAGTCTGGGAAATACAGGCCTTAACTGGATAGCTCCATGTCCAGAAGAGACTCTGTTTTATGGAAGAAGGGAAGAATGTGATAATGGAGGGACAATTAGATGTCTGCTCCAGGTACTTTCTGTAAATTGCACCCAAAGAACCACAACTTGAACCCCTCTACAAAGCTTTTCTTAACTGATTCAGGCTGAGCTGATGTTTCCCTACTCTGTATTTGATTAGTGTGTATCACTGCACCACATTCACCTGTTTAAGTGGAAAGACAGCTAGTTCTGTCCCTCTTCCTTAACAGTTGAACTATCCCCAACTTTTATGTTTTGGCACATTGCTGAATAGAATAAAGCCGACATTTGTCAGGCTCCTTTACAGCTAAGTGTAGCCATATGATTCAGTTTTGGCCAGTGACATTAAAGTAGGAATGGCATGTGATAGCTTGAGGAAACTTTCATAGAAGATAGAAGAAGGCACCTTCTGCCATTTCTTCCACTCTTTCGCTTTTCTGTTGATTGGAAGAGCAATGTAATGGCTGGAGCTATAGCATCCACCTAAGACCATGAGATAATATTGGGAATGGAAGCCATGCACATTAGAGCAGTAAGAGAGGTTTTGGTTCATAACACTGGAAGGTTTTATATTAGCTCTGGGCTATTTTATCCATTATTTTTTGCATATTTTTTTTTGAGAGAGAGAGAGAGAGAGGAGAGAGAATTTTTTAATATTTATTTTTCAGTTTTTTTTGGCGGTCACATCGTTGTTTGTATGTGGTGCTGAGTATCGAACCCAGGCCGCACGCAGCCAGGCAAGCGTGCTACCGCTTAAGCCACATCCCCAGCCCTATCCATTATTTTTTAAGAGAGAAAAAATTGCATTTTAGGTCACTGTTATTTTGTATTTCTCTGTTAAACCTACAAAACCTCTGTTTAACCTACTGTTAAACAGTCAAAAGTAATCCTTATCCTACAACTTGTGTTCTTGAAATTTTCCCACAGACTGTGAGCCGCAGAAAGCAAAGACTGGTTCTTAGGCACCTTTACACTTCCAGTCCTCTTTCTTCAGATCACATTCATGTATATGAGACAAGTTTCACTTCGACCCTTCTCAGAATGTCTCTATCCTACAAATGGTCCCTAGACCATCTGGGTCATGTCACCAGGTTTGCCAGTCCCCTCACTCTTTTACTTCTACAAGTGTGACTTCAAGTGCACCCCTTATTCTTAGACTGTCTGGCTCCTAGCAGGTGATCTGGCTGCTACCACAAAGAAACAGAAATGGCTGAGGCAGCAGTTGCCTCTTCTTCCCCAAAACAAATGCTACCCATTCTACCAAAAGTATGGCCCTCCGTTCCTACTTTACACCTTGGTCACAAGTCCTACAGAGGAACACACAGTCTAGGGTCTCTTCTTTCTCTTGTTCTCAATTTCTTGGATCATTCCTACAGATTCCACAATATGCACAGTTATTTCCAACAACAACAAAACAACACACACACACACACACACACACACACACACACACACTTTTAACGTACCATCTCCACTCCTTTGCCAATAAACTTCTCCAAAGACTGGTCTATGCCTACTGCCTCCAACCACCTCATTTCCTACTCAGTCTTCAGCTTATTCATGTCCTCACCAAAGATGTTCCTGTTGCTAGCAGCAGGTATATTCCCATCCTTTTCTACTCTCAGCAGTGGTGAACATGCACCCTGGCTGCCATTCCCTGGTATCCTATCGTCCTGATCTCTTCCCTAACTTGCTGCACACCCTTTCTTTTCTGCTCAGCTATCAAAACAACCACTGACCCAAAGGTTCCTGAAGGTACTAGATGCCTTTGCTTTCTTACTCTGTCCTGTCTCTTGTAGGACTCCCCTTACTTCCAAGGCCTCTGCATTCTCTGTAGGTGGATTACTCATGGGTTTATTTCTCCAGTCCAGACCCTGTGGTATCTAATTGCCAGTCTGACACATCCTCTTCTGGCTGCCTACAATGCATCACAAACTGAACATTCTGAAATACTAAACTCTAGTCATTCCCTCCAAAACATGACACTGGTATCAAGTTGTACAAGCCAGAATCCTGGCTTCTTAACATTTCCCTCATCTCATATCCAGTCTCTTCCTAAATAGTACTGATTTTTTCATACCTTTATTGTTTATTTATTTTTATGTGGTGCTGAGGATCAAATGCAGTGCCTCATGTAGGTAGGCCAGTGCTCTACCACTGAGCTACAGTCCTAGCCCAAACAGTCTTGATTGTAATCTCTAAAATATCTCCCAAGTGTGTCCATTTCCCTATCTTTCTATCAAGGTCCCAAGATCTCCTCTTCTCCCTCTGGGGTTCCTGTGATAACTTCTTAGCTGTGGCTTTCTACATCCAACTTCATTCCCTATAGTCTGTTCTTCACACAGCTTTGCAAAAAATAAAGTTTCAAAAACCAGAGCACAGCATCCTCCTGCTTAAAACCTTCAATAGTTTCCCATTGATCACAGGGTTGAGAAAGGGATCTCCATGGTCTCCTCCTTATTCTCCAGCATCCTTCTATTCTCCTACCATACTCACTGTTCCATATTTGTCATGATTCCTTTCAGGGCTGAACATCGGTGTGAGGGACATTGATTGATGTCCCATATTAGTGGTTAGATTTCTGCATGATTCTTTCTTCCCCAACTAAACCACTGGTGTCCTGAAAAGAGGGACATGTCTTAACACTTATTAATGTCCTTCCAAGGGTCTAGCCTATTGCTAGGTGTTCTAGCTGTGATTGGAATAGTTAGTAGGATCTAAGCTCCTTTTCACCAATGTATGGGTTTAGCTATAAATAACATAAATCATCCCTTAAATATAACACATCTCCGTGTGTGCAAGATTACAATGTTCCTGGCTCATGTTGTAAGTAGTTTAAGTAGTTATCTATTAGCCAGCAAGTCACTAGAGTTACAGGGAAGATGCAACTCAGCCATCATTTGTGCATACATTTAGTCAACACATGCTTATGGATGGCCTGTCAGGAAGAGTGGTAAGCAATGGGGGATACAGAGGTGAATAAAATACAGCAGCTGATGATGGTGCTGCTTGGATAGTTGTGCTACACAAAGGCACCTATAAGGGGAGGAGCTTAGAAATCCAACTAATACTTCTCTAGGCAAGCTCCATGGCAGATGGGCCACCTCACCAAGAGGGAGCCTCTGTATCAGTGAACCCAAAGGGACAATGTGAACGTTTAAGGCCATGGTTGAGGGCTAGTTGCTTAAGGCTCTGAAAGAGAAAGACACACCCTCCAGTAAAAACCATCCTTAAAAGATGGCTCTGAAAGTAGAAAGGGGAAAGTGACAGGTCAGTGGGGCCACGCAGACCCTCAGAAAGGATTTACCAGACTGTAATCTTCTGAGGTAACGGTGCTTGAACATTAGTCTCAGGGGCTCTGTCCCAGAAGTTGTCTGGGCCACCAAGGAGCACCAAGGGAGAGCAGGTAGGGAGGAGGAGAAAGGGAGAGACACCACCAGGGGAAAGAAGCCAAAGTTCCTTTCACCATTTTGCTCTGGTTTGGCTTTGAAAAACTTTATACTGTAGATATGGTTGTCTCCCCCTCAGAGACACATCCAGGGGGTAACTGTGAACCCATCCAGGCAAGAAGAACCCAGTGCCCTGCCCCGCCCCGCCCCGCCCCCAGGTGTAGGGGAAATATGCCAAACCTGGAATGCTGAAATGCTGATTCGCAGCACTCCTCACCCAGCCTTTCCCACCACCCATCACAATGGGCCAGTGAAGTAGGGTGGCCTGGTGAGGCAAACCAGGCAGAAAACAGGCCGTTTCATAATGTTCTGTGCAGCTGGGAGTGTTTATTTTCATGATTTAGGGTGTTGGCGGAGAGGAGGGCAAGGAAGAGAAGATCAGGACTGAGGTTTGCCCCATGTTGCTTCAAGCTGGGGAGGCTTGGATTTTTAGGTCACAGATCGTTGGCCACCTGGCAGAGCTAGGCTCCATCTGCCTCCCTTCAAAATCTACTCTTTGATTTGAAGAGAAGAGCAAATCTGCCTCATGAGGTGGTGAGGATTAAATGAGAAGCTCTACACAAGGTCCCCGGTGGAGCTGCCAGGCATATCACAGAAACTGGAGATCACAGAAAATCTGGGTTCCCTTCTTCTCTCGGTAACCAAGAGTAACCCACCACTGATAAACCAGAGGGCGAGTTCCTGGCCTGGCCCTCTGTGACGGGTGTCCGGAAAGGCTGGGCGGGGCTGGCTGCTAGTTAGCATGTTAACATTCCAAGTTGGGCAGATTTCCCCTACACCTGGGAGGCGGGCAGGGCATCCTTCTTCTTGCTTGGGTGGGTTCACTCTTCCCCTTGGATGTGTGCCTGAGGGGAGACAGCCTGTCTAGAGTATAACATCTTTCAGAGCCAGACCAGAGAAAATGGTTGTGGAGCCTGGAACATCCACCATCTGCCTGGGCTCCCCCTGTCTGTCCTTGGGTGTCTGCTGCCTGGTATTGGAAGATGGTGACCCCCCAGCCCAGCCCATGCGCCTTCCCAGGTCTTTCACAGTAGATACAGAAATGGCTGCATGAGTAGGAACAAGCTTGGTGGTGGTGGGCTGGAGTGGAGAGCAGGTTCTAAGATCATCATAGATGACTCTCAAAAAAAAAATTAATTCCATTTTTCTGTGGTGCCTCACTAGGCACAGTGCCAGAGACTCCAGTCTGAGACAGACACTGGAAATAAGCAAAGGGTGAAGGAAAGAGACATTTTCCAAGCCCTCTGACCTACCAGCTATAGACATGGCTCCCTCTTATTATAATAAATTTGTGTTATTATTATCCCACAATAAAATTTAAACATCAATATAATTTGTCCTTAGTAAGTTTTTTTTATTGGGAGGGCATATGAAGGATCCTTCTGAGGTGCTGACGTGAATGTTAGTTACTTGGCAATAGTCTTATGTAAAAATTCATTGGACAAGGGATTTTTGTATTCGTTTTTATAGCTGCACATGAATCTAGAATTATTTCCATGAAAGTTTCAGTTAAAGGTGAATCTACAATCATCTCCATAAAAATTCAATATTAAAAGTGAAATCTACAGTTATTTCCATACAAATTTTAATTAAAAGTGAGATGCAGGTAAATTTTGTTATATATTTTCTACCACAATTTTTTAAAATGAGATGCACTTTACACCCATCAGATTGGCAGAAACTGAGAAGTTTAATACTCCATCTGGCAAGGATGTGGTGAGAAGGGAGATTCTTAAACACTGGTGGGAACATAAATTAGTAAAATCACTACAGAGAACAATTCAGAATTACCTAGCAAAACTGGAAATACAATTGCCTTATATAAGCCAGAAATTCCAGTTCTAATATAGTACTGAGAAACACTCTCACATGCAAACAAGGGATATATATATGTGACATTCTTTGGAATATTGTTACCAGTGGTACAAAATTAAAAGCAAAATGTTCATACTGTGCAACAATCAATGTAGAACAAAATGTACCCATAAAATATATACAAAATAATAGCATTTATTTTCATCAACTGATCAATAATAATGTTTGTATTTCTCTTATCAGCAATAATTCAGTATTTGCTAATTCAGCTAGAAATAGTAATCCCAGTGACTCTGAAAGCTGAGGCAAGAGGATGAAAAATTCAACGACAGCTATATATATATATATATATATATATATATATATATATGGAATGAATTTATTAATTTGGTGTTTCCAGCAAATTTTTAGAATATAACTATTGCAAAAAATTTTTAAGTCTTTCAATATTTATTCTTTGACCATAATGGAATTAAATTAGAAATCAATAACAGAAAGAAAGCATTCACAAATATATGTGAAATAATACATTCCTAAATAATAAATGGAATAAAGTAATTAAAAGCAGAAAATATTTTATGCCCATTTAAAAAAAAATTAATTAGGTTTGGGGATATAGTTCAGTTGGTAGAGTGCTTGCCTTGCCTGCAAAATGCCCTGGGTTTAATCCCCAACACCACACACACACACACACACACACACACACAAATAATAATAATAATTAAATAGTTGAAAAATGTTTCACTTATTATAAATTTTATCATATAAAAATAAAATTAGGGGTCTGGTCTTGTGGCTCAGTGGTATAGCACTTGCCTAGCATGTGTGAGGCACTGGGTTTGATTCTCAGCACCACATACAAATAAATAAATAAAATTAAAAATTTCATTAACAACTAATAAAAATATTTAAAAAAAAATAAAATTAGGGCTGGGGATATGACTCAGTGGTTAAGTGATCCTGAGTTCAATTCCCGGTACCCGCAAAAAAAATAAATAAATAAAAGTTAATTAGGTGCAGTGGTTATCCCTGTAATCACAGCTACTCAGAAGGTTGAAACAGGAGGATTGTGAGTTTAAGGTCAGATACAGCAAGACCCTATCTCAGAGAGGGGGGGAGGGGAAGGAACTAAAAAATATAAAATTATAAGTAAAAATAAAATGTACCGAAACTTATGGGGTGACATTTAAACAGTGAAGAGAAAGATACAGAATCAATAACCTATTCTTCTCTTAAGAAATGAGAAAAGGAAGAACCAAATACAACCAAAGGGAAAAAAGAAAGAAACAATAAGAATTAGAACAGGGCTGGGGTTGTGGCTCAATGATAGAGTGCTCTCCTAGCATGTGTGAGGCACTGGGTTCAATCCTCAGCACCACATAAACAAATAAACAAAATAAAGGTATTGTGTCCATCTATGACAAATAAATAAATAAATAAGAACCGAAAAATACATTCAACAAGGAATGTTTAATAAAGAAAATCAATTAAACCAACTAAAATACTTTTTAAAATGTAAGAGAGAAAAAAATTACTTAAAACTGTATTCTTGAAGTGATTATGTATAAACTGACAATTAGTTTTACCATAACAGGTCATCTAAAAACTATTTATATCCGAATATTTTCAAAACTCTTTGTTTCTTCTTTCCATCAACTTTCTTTTCTTCTTTCCTTCTCTCTTTTCTTCTATTCCTCTTTGCTTCTGGCAATTATTTGGCTCTGAAGTCTTCTTTTCTCATGTTAAAATAGCCAGTTCTGATTTCTTAAAAAAAAAAAAAAAACACACTTTATTGAGATGAAATTCACATAAAAAAATTTCCTTTTTAAAACATACAATTCAAGCTGATCATGGTAGCACACACCTGTAATTCCAGCTACTTGGGAGATTGAGGCCACCCAGGACAACTTAGACCCTGTCCCAAAATAAAAACTAAAAAAGGACTGGAGGTATAGCTCAGGGGTTGAGTGCCCCAGGATTCAATCCCAGTACTGCAAATAAAAGAATAAAGTGTACAATTCAGTGATTTTTTTAGTTACACTGTGTTGTGTAACTACTGTCACAACAGAATTTCAGATCATTTTCCTCACCCCAAAAAGAAATCCTGTACTCATTAGCAATCATGCACAATTCTTCCTCTTTCCACAGCCCCTGAAACACAATAATCTACTATCAATTTCCAAGGATTTTCCCATTCTGAACATTTCATTTTATAACTGGCTTCTTCATTTAATATAATTTTTTTCAAGATTATTCTTAGTTGTAGCATGTACAAGTACTGCATTTCTTTTTATGACCAAATAATATTCATGGATATACCACATTTTCTTTACTCATTCATCCCTGATAAACTTTGAGTTTTCTCCACTTTTCAGCTATATAAATAACACTGGTATGAACATTCTTGAATGAGTTTGTTATATGGTCATACTTCAGTTCTTTTGGATATATTCATAGATCACCTTATCTAGATCATGTAATAACTCTATGTTTACCTTTTTGAGGAATTGCCAAACCATTTTTCCATTATTTGTACCATTTTAATATCCTATTAGCATGTTTGAAAGTTCTAATTTTGGGCTGGGGATGTGGCTCAAGCGGTAGCGCGCTCGCCTGGCATGCGTGCGGCCCGGGTTCGATCCTCAGCACCACATACCAACAAAGATGTTGTGTCTGCCGAGAACTAAAAAATAAATATTAAAAATTATCTCTCTCTCTCTCTCTGTCTCTTTCTCTCCTCTCTCACTCTCTCTTTAAAAAAAAAAAAAGAAAGTTCTAATATCTCCATATGTCTGCCAACAGTCATTATTGTCTATCTTTTAAAAATTTTTTTTGCTTTCTCTTGATTAATGTTTTCGTGGTTTATCATGTCCTATTCTTTAACTGTCAACCTTCCTATATTGTTGTATTTGAAGTAAACACATAGAATTCATATTTCTTTTATCCTTTCTGCCAATTTATTTTCATTAGTGAATTTATATCATTTACATTTAATGTTATTATTGATGTATTAGAGCTTAGATCTATCATTTTATCTATTATTTTCTGTTCTTTCTTTTATCATTTTTTATGTTTTTTTCCTGTCTTCCTGCAGGTTGTTTATTTTTCAGAATTCCATTTTCTGTTATACTATTATTTAATATATCTTTTTGATTGCCTTTTAGTTGTCACTTAAGGTATTATATATATACATATCTAATCAATTTTATCATATTAATGTACCTAAGTCCAGCTTTATTCAGAAACTAATAATTTGGGCTGGAGTTGTGGCTCAGCCTAGTGCTTGCCTCACACATGCAGGGCCCTGGGTTCAATCCTCAGCACCACATAAAAATAAATAAATAAAATAAAGGCATTGTGTCCAACTAAAACTAAAAAATAAATATTTTTTAAAAAGAAACTAATAATTTTTTTCTTAAAAATAATAACATATTAAGGACAAATGTTATACTGGATCAAATGCAGGAAAATGTAAGGACTGACTTAGATAATCTTAACCCTTCACCTGCTATTTCTCAGTTATAAATCCACCCTCGTACATTCTGTCTTATTATCAACCCATCAACTTACCTCAGAAATATCAATTCCAACTGAATGGTACTTTCTCTTCATGAGCCAATACTCCAAGTTTCTAGCTACAGGTGACTCCCAACCTCTTCGTTATTCCAGCACTATAACTCTTAGTCACTTCCTGCAGCCCTATAGGTATCTCAGCATTCTTTTTTTACCCTTTCAGCCTTTCTTACACATGTAACAATTTCTCTTTATAAAATATCCTCTGTTGATAAACCTCATGTGATTTTTATTTTTCTAACTGGATCCTGGCCACTAATGGTGACCAAAGAGAAAGCAAAGGGCCAGAAATGATGTTATACTGACCACCTACCATGTACCACATAGACTCATGCACTGCTTAGCAACAGGGATATGTCCTGATAAATTCATCATTGTAAGTACATCATAGAGTATTAGACAAACTAAGATGCCTACAATGTCACAAGGTGATATAATCTTATTGGACCACCATTATAAATGCAGTATGTCATCAATTGAAACATTGTTATGTGGTGTTTAATACATAAGTAAATAATAAATATTAATAATACTTTACAAGTCTATTAATAAAATGTATATTTTATATGTCTCTCACTTATTGAGTACATATTATATGAAGCTCTTCATGGTGACTTTCTTCTCATTATTCTTTATTCTAATTAGTTATATATGACAGCAGAATGCATTACAGTTCATATTACACATGTAGAGCACATTTTTCATATATCTGGTTGTATACAAAGTATATTCACACCATTCGTGTCTTCATACATGTACTTAGAGTAATGATGTCCATCTCATTCCACTATCTTTTCTACCCCATACCCTTTTCCTTCCCCTCCCACCCCTTTGCCCTATCTAGAGTTTGTCTAATCCTCCCCTGCTCCCTCTCCCCATGGCACTATGAAGATTTTTTTGAATGATTTCTTTTAGTTGTTGATGGACCTTTATTTTACTTTTTTTTTGTATGTGGTGCTGAGGATCAAACCCAGTGCCTCACACATGTCAGGCAAGTGCTCTGACACTGAGCCACATGCCCAGCCCCTCATTTTTCTTTTCTCAGTTTCAGCTTCAGTTTTATCTCAGAGCTTATCAAATTATTAAGCTGGTCACCTTATCAAAAGCAGATACCATTATTATTATTAAGCTGGTCACCTTATCAAAAGCAGATACCATTCCCTGTTCATCTCTGCCTCAGCTCCTACACTCTCTCCTTCACAGGATACAAAACCATGGGTAATCACTTTATTTTTCTAGTCTTTCTTCTCTATTAGAATGTGAAATCCATAGAGGAAGACCCATATTGGTCATACTTGCCATAGTATCCTTAAAGCCCAGCATAGTGTTTGACTCATGGTAAACATTCATAAGTATCTTTTAAATATTGGTGTACCTGTTATGTATTAATGCTTAACAGTCACCTCATAACTGAGTAGTTTGAAGCAAATACAGTTGGTTATTTCTCAAGAGTCTGTGGTTTGTCCAGGTGGTTCTTTTCTTGGACTTATTCAAGAAGCTGCCTGCAGATGATGGTCTGGCTGGGGCTGGGAGGTCTAAGTCACTAGAACTAGCTAAAAGGCTGGGACCTCTCATTTTAAGTAGTGTAGCCCAAACTTCTCTACATGGCATCTGCATTTTAAGGGGGTCAACCCCAGTGTGCAACTGCTTATCAAGCTTCTGCTGTGTCACGGTTCTGTCTCACTAGTCAAGTCACAGGGCCAAGTCCAGAGTCAACATGGGAGGAGACTACCTAAGGGCTTAAACACTGTGAATACCAGTAGACTGACTCACTGGGAGTTGTCAGTGTAACCACAGTTAGTAATTTTATATACATTATCACTAATATTGACACATAGTTATTACTGTCATCCCTTTGTGCAATTGAGAAATCCAAGGTTGTCAGAGTTCAAAGAACTTGCTCAAGGTTTATAGTTTCTGAGTGGTGGAAAAATCCTGGTTTTTATTCCAAATCCTGTGGCCTTCCACCTACCAAGTCTTCTCCTGGGAGGACCTGGGGTAGGAAAATGGATACAACTCAGGAGAGAACTCCAACCCATATTTTTATTTTAATGGTAAGAACAATAGGCCTTATTTTTGCTTACATGCACTGAACAAGATGAGTTAGATAATATGGACTGAGGAGAGATAATATGGATTGAGGAGATTTAAAAATAGCTCATATCACCTCAAAAGGCAAGAAAATTCATGCCCACAACAGAAATTATATGACTCCTCAGTTGTGGTAGTACGATATTTCATATATGACTCTCTGCCATAGCTCCTACCTCTATACTATTAATTGTTCCCCATTGATTATGAGCTGTTGCGGGTTTCAAAGTCCACATGGCCCTGTACATTGTCTGAAGCACAACAGGCTCTCTATAAACATTTGTTGAATGAATTAATGAATAGAGGTCAAGGAGGCCAAAGATGAACTCCTTCACCATTTGCCAGGGACCCCAGGGAGAATCAATAAATAACCAGAGAGTGCAGCATTAAATAGAATGAACAACAAATTGTGTATTATTTGAAAAACAAAGAAAATTCAAGGAAGCAGATGTTGTGGTTACACAAATGAGCAACTCAAGAGGGAACTCCAACCCATATTTTTTATTTTAATGGTAAGTACAATGAGCCTTATTTTTTCTTACATGCACTGGGACAAAATGAGTTAGATAATATGGACTGAGGAGAGATAATAAGTCAAACTTTGTACCTTTAATAAAAGCTAATTTAAAAATGATTTGTGCTTTTAAGTATTTTTGTGTTTTTTTTTTAGAAAGTTTCTAATTCATGTCAGCATGTTCTGCTCGTTTTTCTATTTCATTTTGTTTTCTTGATTCTTTGCCCCAATGCTTCTTATCCACAATTTCAACAGTCCACAATGAGGAATTGCACCCCACAATACAGCTTTCTATCCTCTTGCTTGTTCTTCCCCTTTCAGCATTGATTTCAAGAACTTAATTTTTTTTCTACAATTGAAAGCAAATTGTCCCAAAGAAAATTTGTTGAAAACCACAGGAGTTGGCAGGTTTCATCTCTAGTGATATTGAACTATGGAGGATTTGGACTCTGGCAACAACAGTCACAGCAGTGTGCAGGGTAAAACAAAAGTAAATAAATACAATTAAAATTAGCTTTGAAAATTTAACTGGGGATGGAGATCCCATGAAAATAGAAGAAAGTAGAAGGAGGGGGTTGAGGGAATGGAGGAGGGCCTGGAAAAGGAAGGAAGGGTGGAATGAAATTGACCAAAATATCAGATGTACATATATTAATATAACACAGTGAGTTTCACCTTTATGTATAACTACCAGTAGAGACAGGGAATAGGGGGAGGGAAGAAAGAAGGGAAAGATGAAGTACTGGGGACTAAATTGGAGCACATTATATTCCATATTTTTATAATCATGTCAAAACGAAACCTAATATTACATATAGCTATAATATACTAATACAAAAAATTTAACCAGAAGTCCACACACTGCTTTTGGCACATACAGCTATTTGTGAATGGCATAACCTATTAAATACCAAGTTTTTAATTCTACAAACATAATAACTATTTCAAAGTCACCTAAGTGGTACATCTGTTGTTTCATTTAAGTTTTTACAGGCGTTCCATGTCTGGAACAGAACAACAAAATGGGTTAAGCAGTGTGGATGAAATTTTCTACAAAAAAAGATATTAATCTCCCATAGAAAGAGCAGATTTTTTTTGATTGATGCTCTAAAAAGAACACAGATTTTAAGTAGTAATTAAAAATCCATAGAAAAAGTAGAAAAGTGAGCTGTGCTCTTAGAACTATTAACATTCAGATTAATTATCCAGGTAGGTGCACAATGCTTGCTGGGGCCCAATAACAGCCTAGGAAGCCAGGGGACCCTGAAAAGGCCATCATCGCCTACACCTTCAGACTGTCATTGCTCTGTGAACTTGATGCCTGGGCCTGTCCCTTTCCTCCAGCCCAGCTGCAACCCATCTTGGATACAGGGAACTGTGGCAGAATCAAGTGTAAACATTTATAATGTTAAATACTAAGATGCATGCTGAAACTAGGTGCCATGGAGTAAGCCTATAATCCCAATTTGGGAGGCTGAGGCAGGAGGATTGCAAGTTTGAAGCCAATCTCAGCAACTTAGTGAGAACTTGTCTCTAAATAAAAAGTAAAGAAGTGGGATTGGAGGATGTAACTCAGTGCTAGAGTACTCCTGGGTTTAATCCCCAATACCGAAAACAAAACAAAACAAAAAAATGTGTGCAGGGCACAAAATGTGGATTCCTGATTTGGAGACCAAGAGGACTTTGATGGGGCTGCTGGGCTCAGATGATCACCTTATCCACCTGGCCGCATCCTGGAGGGAGAGCCTCAATAATTCTTGGTTGTTCCTGGCCTGTCTTTAAGGCAGTGGGTCTCAACCAGGGTGATTTTATCTCCAGGGGACATTTAACAATGTCTGGAGATATTTGGGGTCGTTACGACTAAAGGAAGGAGTACTTTTGGCATCTAGTGAGTAGAGAAGCCTTTTGTCCTGCAGTGCATAGGACAGCCCCCTACAACTTTCAGTAGTGCTGAGGTTGAAAAACCCTGCTTAGGACAATAAGACTAGCTTACGAAAGTGCTTTCTAAGCAACTTGCTTCCACAGCAACTTGTCCAAGACCCCAAGCTGGGAAAGTCCACACTGAGATCAGGGGTCCCAGTGGGGCTACTCCAAAGGCCCCTCTGAAGCTAAAACCTAAAATCTCTGAAGCTAAAAAACATTGCTTCCTACCAATGTCCCTCCTGGTCTCACTCTAATGTCTCTCACATGAAACGGCCACTATGATACCTCCCAATTAGTTCTATGATGTAATTAAGTGCTTTAAAGCCTATGAAAATGCTTTGTTAACTGGTTAACAAAAATTTGTTTTTACTGACATCAGCAATTATGATGAATACTGAAGCCACAGGTACAGGAGGGGGCAGACCCTGAACTTGTGGGCTCTGCACTGTGTAGGGGTGTCACCTCAACTCAGCTAGCAAGTCAGATGGTGGAGGTGGAAAAAAGAGACACATTCTACCTCTGTAAGGCAGCAGGAGTGGAATAGTTTTCAAACCCTCCCTAGCCCAGTGGCTGAGCTGAGTTTTGGAAGCAGGCTTCCTGGGTTCACATCCTACCTCTGCCACATACTAGATGAGTGAACTCAGGTAAGGTAGACAACCTCTCTGTGTCTCCCTGGCTCCTCTGTAAAATGAAGATCATAGTATCTACCTCATAGTGTCCCAGCGACTGTTCCTGGCACACAGGTAGTAACCATATCAGTGTGAGCTGCTGTTATTAATATCCCATGCTTCCCACAGTGCTTTCTGACTCCATCTTCGACATACCCTCCAAAATTCATTTTGTCAAAATTCACTTTTTGTAGGATAGCTGCAGATTCCCTAAGGGTTAAGGTCAGGACTGTTTTTGTCATGAGGTACCTCCACTCCCTAACGTGTTGTACTCAGAAACTTTGGTGGGATCAATAAATGAAAGGATGGATAAGTCCTCTGTTTCCAAGAATCATACCACTTAGTAGAGGCCTGTCAATAAGTATTTGCAAAGGAATGCTTGCAATTATTAAAATGGGAGCATTTATTGATTCCACAAGTATTTACTGGTCATGTATTCTGTGATATCTGAATGAGATGGGAAGCCAGTGGAGTGATTTGAGCCCAGTAGTGACATGACTTACACTTCAAAGGATCACTTTGGGCCATAAAGTCTATAGAACCCCTGTCAGGGGTTCATGGCATACCAGATGCTGTGACATAGCAGATGAAAACTGCATTTGAGTTGAATCCCAGGAAGGTGCAAGAAACCTTACTTTTTGGGGGGGGGAGGGAATTTCCATGGTCCAAGGCAGAAAACAGAGTGAGGGGAGACAGGAGGAAATGCGCTGGAGAGGTCAGCAAAGACATGTCACGATGAACAGGTGCTGCTCCTAACACATCCCTCACTTTCATGGTCTTATTGGTTTTTAGTAGCAGGAACTATGTTGAAGAGGGGCAGAAGTTACTCCCACCAGTATTTCCTTCCACCATTATCCCACAGACTCTAGTAACACACACATTTTTTTTTTTTCAAATTCCTGATCACAAGGGAGGGACTCTGTGACACCAATGCAGCATATTGGTGCTGGGGGAATTTTGATCTTCCTCATACTCTAAACCCAGGGGCTTGTATATATAGCACCTTCCTCTCAGACATACTTGTCTGGGGCAAGAAAAAGGATAACAAATCTCCTTGGTTTCCCAGAGTCGGGTGATGTTATCCTTGGGGGTCTACTCTCTGTACCAGCTTGTCCCATCATTGCTCCATGTATGTGGCATTTCGGGCCTTCATGTAAGTCAATCTTGGGTGGTCTCACACCCTGGTCCCTCAGCCATGCTTGAACATGTCTGAGTTTCCCAGTTAGACTCTCTTGCTGGAATCCTCATGATCTGTATAAATATGTCTACATCAAAAACAGGAGTAATGTACATCCACAGAAGTGTTTGTTTATGCAGATGGCATGCCACGTCGCACTGAGCTAAAATTATAGGAATGTGTTTTTAAGTCTGTATGCTAGAGTTTCCATTCAAGTCCACATTCACAGGATTGGGCTGTGGGAAAGAGCATTACTTCTCTATGTTAGTATAAACATGAACAAAAAGATCATTTTTTATGTTATTATAGCTACTTTAGTTTTAGATTAATTGGGGAACAAAGGAATTTTCCATCAAAGTTTTGGCTATTTACTTGGAAGTCCATTGACTGACAATATTTCCTTTCTCTCCCTTTTTTGGCTCATATTTCTTTTTTTTTTAACTAAATTTCAACACAAACACTCAAACATTGGGGCTGGGGATGTGGCTCAAGCGGTAGCGTGCTCACCTGGCATGCGTGCAGCCCGGGTTTGATCCTCAGCACCACATACCAACAAAGATGTTGTGTCCGCCGAGAACTAAAAAATAAATATTAAAAATTCTCTCTCTCTCTCTCTCTCTCTCTCTCTCTCTCTCTCCTCTCTCACTCTCTCTTAAAAAAAAAAAACACTCAAACATTCAGTGCTTAGGTGCTTAGGATACAGGACAGGTGATGAGAAAGGAAAGATAAACACAAAGTGGGGAGAGGGGGGTAATTTGACCCATATCTGTCTCCCACTGGAATCCATGTCAGCCGCTTCTCATCTCAGAGCCCCTGGCTCTGTTGCTATGACCTGAAGAAGATGCTACTGCTTTTGCCCCAGACCCACACTTGCACCTGGCCCAGGATTCAGGAAAGCTGAAGGAAGGGATCCTACAGATCTGGAGTATCAGGCTAGTTTGTTTTCCACACCAACAACAAAGACATCGAATCTGCAGAAACCTGCATAAGTTGAAACAGCGCTTGACCTAGTAGGACATTCCAAGAGTAAATACCGCTACTGTTCCACTTAGTCTTCCAAATCTCCTGCAAGTTCCTCCTATGGCCAACCCTAACTAGTAACATGTTAGGAAGGAGGTTATGGGTAGCTTGTTTCAACCCAGCTGAAATTTAACATTGTAAAGCTGCCACAAATACCACCATCCCAATGGATGGCAGTGCCATCTTCCAGCACCAAGACTGCAACTCTCCCTTGACTACCCCTCACCTGAGTCCAGCCTTCTTTTTCTGGCTCACCATGCCTGTTCACACCAGCACAGAGGTGACAGTAAATCTGTAGACTAAGCCCATGTCAAACAGAGAAGTGAGATGCCCAATCAGGGCTTCTCCAGGGGAACCTCACTGCCTATGAGTGACTCCCTGGGAAGCACCTCTCTTCACAGGGGTTCACAGAAGAGAAGCATGTGACCCCCAAACTCTTCCCCATTCTCTCTAGTAGAATCTATGGGAGGGAGGGTGATAGTAACAGAGCCTGTTCCACCACTGCTTGGTCACCTCGGGGAGATATGTCTGGTTCTGGATATTGGCAACTCCTCACAGTATTAGTAGTTCTCATCCACAGCTTTCAGCCTTCACCTCAATTCCAGGCTAATAAGAAAGGTTCTACTAAGCATCCAGGATTATAGTTCTCCTTTGAAATTCCCTGGACCTTAGAGTTCCTACTCTTAGGAACACCAATTAAGGATATTTTAAGGAAGAGGTACTTTTCCACAGAGAAGTATGGAAAAATAGATGAGTTCACTGTAAACCCAGCTATTATTCCAATTTCTGACATCTCAAAAGGAGTGGACATAAATAGAAAAGTTGGACATTCAAGGCAAGTACACTTAACAGGAGATGAAGAAGAGAGTGAAGCACGTTAAAACTCACTGAAATGACTAGACCTCTTTGGGCATTCCAATCGCTGGAAGGCATACTGGAATGTGGGAGAAGAAGAGGGAAAAACTATCTTTGAGCCCTACTATGGGCCATATACCATCTGCCTTGAAGGAGAAGAAATTCAGAGAATAAAGCAGCATCTCTAATTGCTAATTAAGAAGAGCCAGCATACAAACCCAGGTCTGCACAGCAAAAGTAAAATTCTTTCTACTATGTCTTGCTTCTTTCAAAGGGAGATAGATGTAGTAGCACACATTTCAGAATTACACATCTTTGTCAGTTACTGTTGAATGGATACAGAGTTTCAGTTGGGATGATGAAAAGGTTCTACAGATAGTTGTGATTGAGAATGCACTTAAAGCCACCGAACTGTATATTTGAATACAGCTAAAATGGTAAATGTTATGGTAGATACATTTTACCAAAATTTGCTGAGGATCAAATCCAGGATCTAGTGCATGCTAAGCAAGCTTTACCTTTGAGCTACACCCCAGCCCAAACACAATTTTAAAATACCCAGTTAAAAAATTTATATATTGGATGACCCATGAATCTTCCATCCTCCTTACCCTTCCAACATATGTATTGGCCAAGTCAGTTTGTTTCTGTTTTCCCTTTAGATTATGGGGATGAATGGAATCCATGTGTGGATGGATAAGCTATGGTAGAAAGAAAGGCATGAGCATATCTTATAAAAGAAACTTGTATATCTTATAAAAGAAACTTGTACCACACACAGAAAAAAATGAGTCCAGTATGAAATCAGTGAGTCATCAATATGCATTTGGGAAAAGAAATGAACACAATTAAAACATCTACCCCTTTTTTTCTGATAAGGTTATGGATGAATAAAAGCAGAAAACTTCCTAATTAGGTGTTTTATAAGAACAACACATGATGTCTTAAGCAAGAGACTCTCTAGTCACAAGCCAAGGAGATTATGTCTAAGTGTGGGACGTCCACATATTATGGATCTGGAACCCTAAGTAAGATAGCAGGCCGGTTTGAAACCTCAATGTATTAGAAATCAAAACCAAATATCTAAAGTCAAAAGCTTCTATCAAAGGAGTCAGAATATAAAGAGTAAAACATGGAGACCAGAAAATTACTTATACTGTTTTTTATTTTATTTTTTTAGTTATAGATGGACACAACAGCTTTATTTTGTTTATTTACTTTTATGTGGTGCTGAGGATCAAACCCAGTGCCTCACACATGTTAGACAAATGCTCTACCAACTGAGCTACAATCCCCACCCAAATTACTTATACTTTTAAGCAAGAAAAGACCTAAGTATGATTTAGAATTGTAAAAATTAAACCATTACAAAATGCTTATGAAGTAGAGGAGAAAAAATATTGACCACCCTAATATCACATTATTATTTGTTTTTGAGCATTATTTTCCAAAGTAAGTCTTGTTTTAGCTCCATTTACCTTTTGTCATTACTCTGCTTAGAAACCTTAAGTGACTTCTGTTTTAGTCAGCTTTTTCATGGCTGTGACCACAAGACCTAAAAACATTTTTTAATTTGTAGATGGACACAATGACTTTATTTTACTTATTATTTTTTTTATGTGGTGCCGAGAATTGAACTCAGTGCCTCATGTGAGCTAGGCAAGCGCTCTACCACTGAGCCACAACCCCAGCCCAGATGAGAACAATTTTAAGGAGAAAGTTTATTTGGGGGCTCCCAGTTTCAGAGGTCTCAGTCCTTAGACAGCTGGCTCTACTCCTTGGGGCTTGAGGTGAAGCTAAACATCATAGCAGAATAGTGTGGCAGAGAAAACAGCTCAAGATATGATGGTCAGGAAGCAGAGAGTGCTCTGCTCATGAAGGGCAAAATATAAACCCCACAGGCATGTCCCCGAGGATCCCCAGACACACTCTACCTGCCTGTGGTTACCACCAAGTTAATCCCTATCGGGAGATTAGTGCACTGGTTAGGTTAAACTCTTATAACCCAATCATTTCACCTCTAATCCTTATTACATTGTCTCACATATGAGCAATTAGGGGACACTTAATATCCAAACATAACAGGTTCCCAGTACTTAAAAATTTCTTAGCTTGTCATTCAAATATCTTCAAAATCTGATGCCAACATAACCTGTCCATCTTATTTTCCACAATTTTCCTAATGAATTCTTTGCTCTGATAAAAAAACCTTTTGGTTCACTGTCTATGAAACCTATTCTGATCTTTGCCATACTTGTCCACACCTTTTCAGAGCATCTTCTTCTTTTCTTCATTCCAATTTAAAACTGTCTTCTAAGATCCAGTTGAAATCTTCTTTCCTTGGGCTTTTGCCCAGCCAGCCCAGCTGACAGTGAGTCATTCTTCAGAAAGCCTTTAATAAATATTGTCCTTATAATTCACTGGACAATTAAACATTGGCTGCTTTATAGTTTTATTGTTGTCTTTAACATTTATGTCAGTCTATTGATTGATTGATTGATTAAGACAGAGTCTCACTATATTGCCTGGGCTGGCCTTGAATTCCCAAATAGCTGTGACAACATGCATGTGCCACTACACTCAGCTATGTAAATCTTTTTGTTTGCTTGCTTGTTTCTTTTTGACTTTGCAATGCTAGGAATCAAACTCCAGGTATGTAAATCTTTATTGATACATTTTGTGTGTGTGTGTGTGTGTGTGTGTGTGTGTGTGTATCTCCTCGGTTAGATTATAAATTAAGGAGAGGAATTACAGGTGCTCCTCAATTTACAATGGGGCTAAGTCCTAATAAATGCAACTTGTATTGAAAAAAAATGGAAAATGTAGTGAGTATACCTAACCTACTAAACATCCTAGCTTAGCAGCACAGTGCACAGTAGGAAATCAGTTGTTAGTACTCACAATTGTGTGGCTGATGGAGTTGCAATTTGCTGCCCTGCCCAGAATCTCAACAGAGTATCTGTAATACCATATGCTGCTAGCCTAGGCAGAGAGTGAATTCAAAATTCAAAGTAGGTTCTTCTGTATGCATATTGCTTTCACACCATCATAAAGTTGAAAAACCATAAGTTGAACCATCATAAGTAGGGAATATATATATATATATATATATATATATGTGTGTGTGTGTGTGTGTGTGTGTGTGTGTGTGTGTGTGTGTATACACACACACAGAGTCAAGTAAGTAGCAAATTCCTGCTGGTGTGTCACTAGGTATGAGGTTCTAGACTAGGTGTTATCTGTCAGAGAAGAGACCATGCAACTAATATTTCTGCCCCTCTGTACACCCCTCCTCATCCCTACTTTACTCAAAGAAAGGAAAAATTGCTGACTCATTATGAAATGTTTTAGAAACTGTCATTCCTACCTTAAAAGTTAGTAGCATCATGGCAAGACCCCTCAACTTCAAACCTTCTGCCTCCTGCATCTGAGGTAATTAGCAGAATAGGTCAAGATCAGTGTCTGTGGGCTGTCAAGCCTGGCCAAGTCTCTGAACTTGCTTCTCTCTCCTTACAATGGAGCAGGCCAGATGGTTTGAGGCTACTTTGTAGCTAGGGTCACCTTGGATTCAATGGGGCAGAAGACAGAAAGGCCAACTTTGTCTTCCTAGCCTAAGCCACATTCTTTAACCCCCACCTCCACCAAAGCAGCCCGCATGGAAGATTGCTGTCTATTTTTCATTTTCTCTCTCACTTTCTCTCTCTCTCACTTTTTTTTTTAACCCAGGGGCACTTAACTAATGAGCCATATATGATTTTTTATTTTGAGACAGGGTCTTGCTAAATTGTTGAGGGCCTCACTAAGTTGCTGAGGCTGGCCTAGAATTTGCAATCCTTCTCTAAGCCTCCAGAGCTTTTAGGATTACAGGAGTGGGCCACCATACCCAAGAGGTTAACATCTATTAATGAAGTCCTTTGTTTCCCATCTGACTATTATTTCCTGCATATAAGCCTCATGGAGCTGTAGGAAGTCCTGAGCTCCTGTCTATAATATAACCCAACACCAGCAACATCTCACTTCTAACTTCTAATACTGCCTTTGTTTAATTTACTGTAATAGTCTTTAGAAAGTCTTCATATAACTTTTATAGAATCATAAATTTATGACTGAAATCTCTCTATATTCAAAATCAATTTTAAATATTTAGTTAAAAAATAGCATTTAATTAAGTAGAAAATGTCCTTATAATCTCTTTATTTCATATCTGTGATCCCCCATTCTCAGCATTATTTAAAAAAAACAAAAAGTCACGCTAGAAAAGAAGGTAAACTGATCAATGTTAATTTGGTACAGAATAAAATTTTAGAGACACAGAAAGTGTCACATTCTCTTGGGGAAAGGAAGCTTCCCGGGCTTAGATAACTTCTCATAAGCAAGAGCAAGCAGCAGGAGGCAGCTCTGAAGCAAAGAGCTTTTTGCTCTTAACTTCCTGCTGTTTTTGTTATTGTGAGATTTTCAACCCATGCCCATGGGATTTCGGTATTATTATTAGCAAAGCTCTATTTCAGTATTTTAAAATTTTGTACAAAGCTGGGAGTGGTGGTGCACACCTGTAATCTCAAGAGTCTCAGGAGGCTGATGCAGGAAGATTTTGAGTTCCAGGGCAGCCTCAGCAACTTAGTGATATTCTGTCTCAAAATAAATAATAAAAAGGGCTGGGGACGTGACTCAGTGGTTAAGTGCCCCTGGGTTCAATCCCTGGTACCAAGAAAAAAAAAAAAAAACTCATACAAATTACCAAGACATCCTAAACTTTGCTCAGGTGAAATTGGACATTGCTTTAAGGGCACTGTAATGGAAGGAGGCTTACAGAGTAGCTAGAGCTGATGAGGCTGGCAGTGAACAACAGAGTCCAGAGCGCAGGATGGAATGTTTCGCACCAGAAGTCACTAAACAGACAGGACCTGTTCTGAAAAGGTGAAAGGTGAAGGGAAGGCTCAGAGCTTATCTTTAAGGAGGTGGCAGTCAGGTGCCATGAGAATGAATCAGCTATGACTCAGTTTGAGAAGAGAGGCCCCAAATCCTCAGAAAGTCTCAGAAAAGAGCAGAGGGACTGTGGGAATTGAGAAGTTTCCAGAAGCAGCAAGAAGGAAGGCATGTGCCTTCTGAATTGCTTCGGCTATCCCCATCCTCTTGACCATCTTGCCAGCCAAACACTCTCTGGATGCTGCTGACTGGATGATGTAATAATGATTGCAGTGTTTGTCTTAAGCAAAATCTGAGTCCCACATTCCGGAATAGAATGTTTGCTTAAATGAAGAAGAATAAACACTCCCAGAGGCAATTTTTGAGGTTTGAATTATGATATTTTCTTACTTACTTATTTTATTGTATTAATCAAACTCTCTACAATGAAAGGTACTGCTTTTATAATTTAAAAAAACACTAATTGTTTTAATTGCTCAAAGATTTATCTAAACATTGTATTTTTTCCTTCTTATTGCTGCTAGGATTGAACCCAGGGCATGTGCTACACCATTGAGCTACACCTCCAGCCCCTAAAAATTGTATTTGAAGCTGTGGGAAGGGAAAGCACATCCTGGTGAAGCATCGATCTGCAGAGCTGAAGAAGAGAGAATCTGTTGTCTATAAGTGCTTCAGACTGGAAAGATTTCTGTTAGAGGAGCCAGTGGCCCAATGATGTTACTGAGAAAATGATTACTTTCTCCTCTCTGTTTTACCTTCTTTGGTTTCCCCTTTGTCCTAAACTCATTTCCCACATAGTGGAAAAAAAAATTGCTGCAGGAGTTCTAGCCTTTCCATCTGTTCACCACACCAGCTAGGAGAGTGCTGATAGGAAGAGAATGCAAGCTGTCTCATTCTGTTTTGTGCATCTATAATACCACAGATCGGGTAATTTATAAAGAACAGAAGTTTATTTTCTTGCAGTTCTGGAGAGTGGGAAGTACAATATCAAGATGCAGGCAAGTATGGTTGTGAGAGGTGGTGGCAGGTTGGTCATCTGGTGCCGAGACCAGCATAGCCAAATGAGGAGGTTCCAGTGAGGGGTGATGGGAGATGAGAAAAATAAAGACTCACATACACAGGTTGTTGAAGTTAACAGCTGGGATTGGGTGGAGCACTGCTCCCTGATGGAGAAGCAGATCTAAAGAATTACGCTAGCAATCTTTATTATATTTGTCTCATTAATAAAACTAAAGACTAGGCAAGCATTATTCTTTGTATTCATGAAAATTAGAGTTAACATTATGCAGCTTATTCCTCAGTTACATACTACAGTTACAATGTGCAATGTTAGAAGCTTTGAATAGCTCTCAAGAAAGTCCATTGTTTAAAGTTACTGTTATTCGGGCAGGTTCAGCAGCAGCAGAGCTAGTGAAACATTGTGGTTGTCTAGAAAAAGAGTTCCTTTACTCCCAGGAGCTGTGTGCCTGAGACCAAGGTTGAGCCTGATAAGACTCTAGCACTAATGCACTCATAGAGGGCATTACCATAGCAATTAGGCATCCTGCACCTTTGCCCAGAAACTTTCCCAGGAACCAAGCATGCCATTGCCATGAAGTCATCAGGGACCCTAATTTCAGACACTGCTCTCCCATTCACTGTCATCGCTCTACACAGTCTGGAAAGGGCTGCATGCTCTAGAGTAGAGGCAGGCTGCATCCTCACACGGCAGAAGACAGAAGGGAACAAGATAACAAGCTAAAGCTGCATGAAGACTTGCATTAACTGCCCATTAACAAAGAAGACCCCTCATGGCCTATTCCCCCCTAGAGGGCCCACCTCTAAGTGTTTTGTTTGTTTGTTTGTTTGTTTGGAAAGAACTAGGGATTCCACCCAGGAACTAAACTACATTCCCAGCACCCCCACCTGTTTTTCTGAGACAGAGTCTCATTAAGTTGCTTAGAGCCGTACTAAGTTGCTGAGGCTGACCTTGAATTTACAATCCTCCTGCCTCAGGCTCCTGAGTTGTTGAAATTACAGGTGTGCATCACCATGCCCAGCATTCAGCTATAAGTACTATCATATTGATAACCCTTGAATTTTGAAGGGGACACATTCAAACAAGCAGCATGTGTAATTTTAAATTTTCTAGTAATCCCATTTTTTAAAATGAATAAGAAGAAGAGGGTATAAATATTTTGTTTAACCCAATATACACAAAGTATTATCTTAACATGTATTTAATATGAAATTGATAGATATTTTATACTTTTTTTGTAGTAAATCTTCAAAATCCAATGTGTATTTATAGACCATCTCAATTCATAGAATACATGTTTCAAGTGTTCAATAACCTAATGTGGCCAATGGCTACCACTCTATCAGCACAAGTCTTGAAAAGGGAACATCCTTCTGTCCCAGCATTCCTAGCCAGATTTGACATTCTCATATTGAACTGAATTAGTCTCTATACCTAATGGGCTATATGCCAATACTCTATACCAACATCAGACAGCTATAATATAGCTGGGAGAATGGATTGTGCTGATTGGCTGAAGTTTGGCATGACTGAACTTGTCAGAATAATGCTCTTCTCCTGGAAGATGTCCATGTGCTAATTACTGGAACCCACAGATATATTCAGTTTAATGGCAAAGGAAATTTGCAGATGGAATTAAGTTTGCTAATCAGCTGGTCCCAAGTTGAGATTATCCTGGAGAGCCCATAGTGATCACAAACATCCTTGTACGTGGAAGAGGAAGGCAGAAGAGAGAGAACTAGAGAGAGGGGGCGGGGAGAGAGAGGGAGAGAGAGAGGGAGAGCGAGAGCGAGCAATGTGAACTGACCAGGCTCTATGCTACTAGTTTCAGAGCTAGAGAAAGGGAATCAGAAGCCAAGGGACACAGGCAACTTCCTAGCAGCTGGAAAAGGCAAGGAAAGGGGGCTGGGGATGTGGCTCAAGTGGTAGCGCTCCCGCCTGGCATGCGTGTGGCCCGGGTTCGATCCTCAGCACCACATACCAACAAAGATGTTGTGTCCACCAAAAACTAAAAAATATTTTAAAAAATTCTCTCTCTCTTAAAAAAAAAAAAAAAAAAAAGGCAAGGAAAGGGATTCTCCCTTGGAGTCTCCAGAAGGATCTCAGCCTGCTGGCACCTTGACTATAGACCAGTAAGACTAGTGTTGGATTTCTGACCTCCAGAACTAAATAAATGTATATTCTTTTAAAACACTAAATGTTTAGTAATTTCTCACAGCAGTGTTGGGAAACTAAGTCTGTGATCTATTTCTGAAGTGCATGAACTTCATGGATAAAGAATGGAAACTCAAAATCTTAATGAAAAGAACTAAATATTTTCATAAGGAAAAGAAGTTTGGGTTCCAAAAGCTCGGTTTTGAGTATCAAAATAAAGCCATGAAGGAATCATGAATTTTGTGCTGTCAATGGGACTCAAAAGAGAATAAAGAGGGGGGCTTGGGTTGTGGCTCAGCGGTAGAACTCTCGCCTAGCAAGCTCAAGGTCCTGGGTTTGATCCTCAGCACCACATAAAAATAAATAAACAAAATTAAGGTATATGTATAAAAAGAGAGAGAGAATAAAGAATTGGAATCCTCCAATCCTTGGGAAACCAGATAGTGATTTCCTAAACCAGGGGAAGAGAGTTGGAGAGTAAGATGCTGATATCACCTAAAGTAGTCCTTGCACTCTGTAGCTCCTTTATGCTCAACACCTGCAGAATGAGCAATGATAGAGTCCCATATTTATTTAAGAGGGTCTGAGAGTAGAGCAGTCTCTTCCCCCACTTTCTACCAGAACCCTAGGAGGCAATTAGGCAGAGAAAGCCTGAGGCAACCCTCCCACTTTCTCCAGCACCTGCGGTCATGACAATGAGGGTTTAGAGTGTATGAATCCAAAACTGGACACCATGATAAGACCATGGTAAGAACATTCATAGGTATTGAATCTAACATCTTAGTGAATGCCAGGAGCACAAAGCAAGGTGGAAAATAATGTATCTCAGCAAAGTGGTCTGTATGGACTTGGCACAAAGAATAGAGCTCACTGTCCCATCAACCTTATGGCAATATCTTAAGACTCCAGAATTTAGAATCATCTCTATAGAACTGGAGAAATAAAGCAAATTTGCAAAAAGTCTGTGTATGGGCTCAGGTTGTAGCTCAGTGGTAGAGTGCTTGCCTAGCATGTGTGAGGCACTAGGTTCTAATCTCAGCACCCATAAAAATAATAAATAAAGGCCCATCAATGACTGAACATGTGTGTGTGTGTGTACAGAAAAAATTCAAGTCATCAGTTAAGTGAAGAAAGCAAATTGCAGGGATATTGGTGGGGCACAGTCTCACAAGACTGTTTAATTGTATGGAAAGAGAGAAGTAAATGTATATACAATATGTAAGTGTAAATATACATAAGAAATTTTGGAAAAACCTACTCCAAATTGCTCACTGTGGTAGAAAAGGATATTGGAGTCAGGCAGTGGTAATTAAAGGTGGTTTCAGAATTACCCAGAAGGTGAGAAAATTTGTAATGCCGGAATATTTTTATGTATCGCTTAAATAGTTAAAGACTAACTTTTTTAAATACCTAGAACTGGGCATGGTAGAACATGCCTGTCAGCCCCATGACTCAGGAGGCTGAGACAGGAGGATCACAAGTTCAAAGCCAGCCTCAGCAAATTAGTGAGATCCTAAGGAACTTAGCAAGACCATGTCTCAAAAACCACAAAGGGCTGGTGAGATGGCTCAATGGTTAAGTAGCCCTCAGTTCAATCCCCAATACCAATAAATAAAAATAATAAATATCTAACACAATTCTATCTATTCTAACACAATCTTACATAAGCTAATAAAATCAGAAAGCACTGAAGAAGTAGTCACTGGAGGTGTGCCCTTGGGGATTATATTTTGTCCCTTGCTCTTCCCTTTTTCTCTGCTGCACAGCTGCCATGAGCTGAGCAGTTTTACTCCTCTATGGACCTCCACCATGATGTCCTTGCCTCACCTTTGGCCCAGAGCAATGGAGTTGACCAACTACAGACTGAGAACTCTGAAACTGTGAGCCAGAATAAATTTTTATTCCTCTAAATTGCTCTCATCAGGTATTTTGAAAGTACTGAAAAAGGACCTCTATGGATTCAAGCAGGCATATGGAATTTAGCACCTTGTCTACACATTCTCTGGTTCTTTCACTTTTATTAGTCAGTTTTGTGTTACTATAATAAAATACCTGAGGCAACTAACTTACAAAGAGAAAACTCTTATGTGTTAGTCAGCATTGCATCGCCATGATCAAGATACATGAGAAAGGTATTTTACCAAAATTCCAATGACATTCTTCATAGAACTAGAAAAAGCAATCATGAAACTCATTTGGAAAATTAAGATAGCCAGAATATCCAAAGTAATTCTTAGCAAGAAAAGCAAAGCAGGAGGCATCACAATACTAAACCTTAAGTTGTATTACAGATCCATAGTAATAAAAATGGCATGGTATTGGCACCAAAACAGATAAGTAGACCAATGGCACAGAATAGAAGACACAGAGACAAACCCACATAAATATAGTTATCTCACACTAGACAAGTCACCAAAAATATACATTGGAGAAAAGATAGCCTCTTCAACGCATGGTGCTGGGAAACCTGGAAATCCATATGTAGCAAAATGAAATTAAACACTTATCTCTCACCTTGCACAAAAAAAAACTCAAAGTGGATCAAAAACTTAGGCACTAGACCAGAGACCATGTACCTAATAGAAAAAAAAAAGTAGGCCCAAATCTCCACCATGTTGGCTTAGGAACTCACTTTTTTAACAAGACTCCTAAAACACAAGAAGTAAAATCAAGAATCAATAAATGGGATGGAATCAAACTAAAAAGCTTCTTCATAGCAAAGGAAATAATCAATAATGTGAAGAGAGAGCCTACTAAATGGGATAAAATCTTTACCACATGCATCTCATATACAGCATTAATCTCCAGGATATATAAAGAACTCACAAAACACCAAAAAAAAAAAAAAAAAAAAAAACAAGTAACCCAATCAATAAATGGGCTAAGGAACCAAACAGACATTTCACAGAAGAAGAAATACAATTGATCAACAAATATATGAAAAAAATGTTCAACATCTCTAGTAATTAGAGAAATGCAAATTAAAACTACACTGAGATTCCATCTCACACCAGTCAGAATGGCAATTATCAAAAATACAAGCAATAATAAATGTTGGCAAAGATGTGGGGGAAAAGATACACTCATACACTGTTGGTGGGATTGCAAATTGGCGCAACCACTCTGGAAAGCAGTATGGAGATTCCTCAGAAAACTTGGAACAGAACCACTATTTGACCCAGCTATCCTATTCCTCAGTTAAATTAGGACTTAAAATAAGCATACTACAGAGATGCAGCCAGATCAATGTTTATAGCAGTTCAATTCACAATAGCTAAACTATGGAACCAACAGAGACAGAATCAACAGATGAGTGGATAAAGAAATTGTGTTGTGTACACACAATAGGATATTACTCAGCCTTAAAGAAGAATGAAATTATGGCATTTGCTGGTAAATGGATGGAACTGGAGAATATCATGCTAAGCCAATCCCAAAGAACCAAAGGCCAAATTTTTTCTCTACTTTGTGGATGCTAATTCACAATAAGGTTGGGGGGCTAAGGTAGATTAGAGATACTTTGGATTAGAAAGAGGGAAGTGAAGGGAGGGGAGCAGGTATGGTGAGAGGAAAGAATCGAATATTATTACCCTATGTGCACATATGATTACACTACATTGTAACTCTACATCATGGACAACCAGAAGAATGAGAAGTTATACTCCGTCTATGTATATGTCAAAATACATTCTACTCTCGTGTATAACTAATTAGAACTAATTTTTTAGATCTGGTTTCCATGGACAGATCTCTAGACGTAGATGAATTGCTATAATTTTATGCAAATTTTGGGATTATGTGAATGTTTGCTTTTGTTTATGCAGACAGTCCACCATTTTTAAATTTGAACATTTTCAAATGTTCAAAAACTGCATTCTCTGGTCCAGCTCATTGAGTTAAACTTCAGGCCACCAGAAAAATCCTTCACTGGGGGTCAGGACTGTTTTGTCCCTGCTTTTACCATATAGAATTTTTAGAAAAGATTGGACGACAGTTATACAACACGCTATAGTCTCTGAAGCACCATATCCAGGTCTGTGTGTACTCTCCAGGGTGTGATGGTAAGGGAGGCAGAAAACTCAAGAGGCCATTTGGTCCAAATTCCTCATTTTACATGCAAAAGTAAGAAGGCCTAGGTATGAAGCAGCTGCTTGAAGTGACACTAATAACAGTAGAGGGAACATAGAGGGAGAGTCAGTGGTCGAAATGCTTAGGGAGGGGCCCCTTCTGGCCACCTCAGTGAAATCTCAGGTGAACTATAATTTCAATCTTTATCACTGAAAACTCCCTCATGTATTTAAAGTGCTTTCCTTGCCTAAATCCTGCAAAATGGATCTTTTCTTCTAATGAGGATCTTTGGGGACATAGAATCATCATTCTAAATATTTCTTTACCGTCACTCTAACGTAAGGAAATAATATGGGAAAGGGCTTTTACATAGAAGTTTATCCAGTGACCAGATAATATGAAAAGAAAGAAACCACCTAAATCTCCAGTACTTGGGGACAGATTATGGAAGTAAGGTAGGTTTACTCAAATATTATCTTGAAGGACTGGCAGTAGACAAAGATTGAGAGGGTTATGGAAAGTCAGCAAGCATCCTTGTCTACAACCTGCTTTGGCTAAATTTCCTGTTTTGTTTTGTTTTCCCATATTAAAAAATAGAAAGCTCTGGAATCCAGAGATTTGTTTACCATCCAACAATGGATGTATTAAACTATTTTTTAATTAGTTACAAAATGAAATGTGTGTGTTGGTAAGAGAACACAGTTAATTTATCACAGTTCTTAGCACCTTTTCTAACCAAAGCAGATGATAATAATTATTATTTAATAACCGATTCTTATGTATTTTAATATTGAGTGCTGACTATATGGAGGAGGCTTTACTGTGTGGCTGGCATTATCTCATTTTATCTTATTCATCTTATTTATTTATCTCCCTGGGGATGAAACACAGGGCCTTGGGCATGCTAGGCAAGTCTCTTAACCACTGAACTACACCTCCATGCTTGTTTTAGTTTTTTTCATCACTGTGACCAAAAGACCTCACAAGAAAAATTAGAGGAGGAAAAGTTTATTTAGCTCATGGTTTCAAAGGTCTCTGTCCATAGATGTCTGACTCCATAGCTCTGGGCCCCATGTGGGGCAGAATATAATGGTAGAAAAGTATGGTGAAGGAAAAGAGCTCAGGATATGACAACAGGAACCAGAGAGAGGTCTGCTCACCAGAGACAAATACAAACCCCAAAGGTCTGCCTCCAGTGACCCACCTCCTCCAGCCACTCCCTAACGGCCTGCAGTTACCGCCCAGTAATCCATTCAAGTAGACTAATGTGCTATCAAGTTAAAGGTCATTTTACCTCTAGAATTTCTTGCATTGTCATACCCAAGCTTTTAGGCCACACCTCATATCTAAACCATAACAAGGTCTTCATTCTCATTTTATGCATTCTATAGGGCATGATCCCACCTAGTGTCTCAATGTACTTTCCTCCCAGGCTAATTATATCTAAATGAGGTGCCATGACCTTGATGGATGGTATCTGAGAATGGTCTAGGTATACTAGCAGCCAGCTTCCCAGGTTTTGACAAGCTTCTGCTCTAAACAATAAAGAGAAAGACTGCACATGAAATGTAAGGAAGCTGGGTTTCCAGAGAACACAGCTGGCTACACTGGAGATAGGCGCTGCCAGAGGCCAGTATTCCCAACCACCTGAAGAAAGGGGCCGTTCCCTGGTCCCGCTGACTATGAGCTAAACAGTGCAGGCTTCACTTGGCAGTCTGGACTCCTAAGTGCAGTCCTGGTGAGAGGAATCACAGAAGGCCAGGTTGGTATGTTTTGTGATCTCTACACCCTGAGTCAGCTGGCATGGAAAATAGAAATCCCGAGAGATAAAAGACATACAGAATTGTCCTTTTATGAGCTTCATTGTCTGTACTCCATCTGTAGTTTAAAGCCCTAAGGATTCACCCCAAGCTTGTCCCATTTCAAGCCAAATAGGGATAGAGAGAATTCAGTCTCCTCAGTGCTAGTTCTACAGAAAAACCCTGGCAGCGTTTTCTGCTCTGCTCTCAAGGGTGTGGTGGAGATAATTCAACCCAGTCAGCAAAGTGTTGGGCCACCAAAGGGCTTCAGTTCTAGAAAACTGAAAAAAGCTGAGCCAGTCCTAACCCTGAAATCAGAGGCATTTATCTTTCATTTCTCTCATTTCTTTCCTTTTTTAAAATTTGAATTTTATTTTTTATTAAAAAGCACATTCCATAGTTTTAAAACTAAATACTGCTATAATGTTAAAGAAAAACCAGTGTCCCTGTTGTATTTCTCCTTATTTCTAATTATCCCTCTAAGTTGTTTTTGGTTTGTCTCTACTTCTTATTTTTAAAAATGTAATCCTATCCAGCAATTTCTAAAATTTTTCAGTTTTAGATGTCCCCTACTGCCTTTCTAGCATGGAAGATGAAGATCTAGTCAAATTTTAAAAATGATGAAAACCTAAGAGAAACAATTACACATGTACCCAAGGAGATGAATACAGGTCTTTACAGCATGGTTTATCATGGTAAAACCAGCCACAACCATGTGCCCATCAGAGGGGAATGGATAAATAAGACATGCCTGGCAGTACAACTCCGCGGTTGTAAAAAGAAAGAGGTTGTGTGTATGACACAGAAAGAACTGAGTGAAGAGAGCAAATTGCAGGACATTATATAGGATATGACTCCAAAAGACTGCTCAGCTCCTATAGGAACAGAGAAGGGAGCATATATGTACAATAAGTAACTGTAAACACACATGGAAGAAAGTTTGGGGAAAAAAAATCTACTACAAATTGCTCACAGCGGTGGAGAGGGCTATTGGGAACCATGACTGTTGTATAATGTAGCAGTAATTAAAGATGGTTTCCAAATTCTCTGGAAGGAGAGAAATATTTTAAGTGGGGGAATATTTTTATATATCACTTAGGTAACTAAAAGTTAATTTGTAAAAAAGAGAAAAAAGATAAAAACTTAGAGCTTTACTATTCATTTGCCTCCCATATACATCCTGCTGCTCATAAAATTTGATTAAATCAATGTTTGGGGTTTTCATCATCCTGGCCTTTAATTTTATTCTGAGCTGAGGCAAAACCTGTCAGAGAGAACCCCCTTGGTGTTCTCTTCCTTGTTCATGGCTTCGTTCCATTGAGTGGTTGGCGGGGGAATAACCCTTCTTTTTGTTTTCACCCAAAGTCTATTTCTTCATTCTGCAGTCATCTCTGGCTTCTCCAATGCCTTGACTTGTGTGCATCTTAGACTCTGTGAGATGATAAAATAAAGTCTTGAGTCATTTCCCTTCCCAAGGGTACTTGCACAATTTTATTAGGAAATGCTGAATGATTTAAAAAAAAAAATGTGCAGGACCCAAGAAAGGAGTTTGTGAGGCAGAATTTCAGGGGCTGGGGGAGGAATTTGCAGACTTGGACACTTGGATGCAACCTCTCTGTTTTCTCTGTTCTGCCTGTGTGAGAGGGATCCTCAGGGGAGGCCAAGGGAGAAGGACAAAGGAATCCAGGGCCTCTGAAGGAGGAGGACTGGTTGGCTGGAACTGGCCAGTCCCTCCCTTGGCTTGCTAAAGAGAACTGTTAAGTAAACTTCGGTCCCATGAGGTCATTCCCATAGGTGGAGGAGGCAGGGAAAGAAGTGGCTGTTTGCAGTACCAGGTCAAAGGTAGCTTGGAGCAAACATCATGGGCACATTCTTCTCCTGAGCTCGGTGTCATTTTTGTTTTCAGTGTTCCCAGGGAGCTGTCTGAGCAGCACGCCTGCCCAGGCCCCACCACGTGATAAAGGCTGTCCCTGGGCAACTTGGACTGAGAGCCCACATTCCACTCCTGTTCCTTATCAGAAAAACATTCCTGACTGAAAGGGGACAGATCGGTGAGAAGTGCTGATGGACCAGGGTCTCCGCTGACAGCAGAGAGGGCTGGCCCCAGACGCAGGGGCGAGTGGGATTCTGGGAGAAGTCAGGCTGGAGCACTGTGAGAGCAGAGCACTTGGATGTCCCATCACCCGCACCCTCACTTGTCCACAGAGGGAGGGAAGGCAGCCACAGGCCCATGTCACAGCGTCCTCTAGCTGACAGACGTGCTTTGACTCCTGCAATGTTCAGTGAAAGAGCTGAACACAGATTCTGTCTACTGGAAACTTATGTTCTCTGTTATAAATAAATAAATAACAGAGAAGAACCTGTTGGTGAAAAGGAAAAGAGAAAGGAAGAAGTGGACTCAGAGACCAAATAAATATCACAGAAAAAAAAATCTCTTACATGTCTTTAGAAACGCGCCTCCTTTCTTTCTGAGAGGTTTTTGTATTCTCAGATGAGATATCAATTAATATTTCCTTTTATTCTGGCACATTGGTTCTGTTCATAAAGGAAAAACAGACATTGTTTTTCCTGGCCATGAATGCTGTAGGAAGGGCTGTTCACACACACACACACACACACACACACACACACACACCCCACACACGTGTATCTCTGTGCATTTTGCAAACTCAACCTGTACAGGGATGGTGATTTGCTTCCAGAAATTGTTTCAACCACTTTTCTGAGGCCTCAAGTCCTGTTCTGTTTCCACATTAATGGCCTTTCTGGACAGGGGCCATGTGAGTAGGGGACAGCCAGCCAAGAGGATTCTTCTTTGACTATTACCTCTTCTTAGTCATTCCCCAGAGGGCAAGGGTTCTGAGATTCTCCTGTTCTTTGTTACTAGGAAAGTTGTGCTATAATCTTCCTCAGCTTATAGCAGAGGGCTTCCCGCTCTCCAGTGCTGGGGATTGAAACCAGGGACCTGGGCATAGGAGGCAAGTAAGCTACCACTTAATGAAATCCCCAGCCCATCAGAGGCTTCTCAAACTCCAACATGCACAGGAATCACCTGAGCATCTTGTTACAAACGCAGATTCCAGTTCAGGAGGCCCAGCGTCAGCATTTTTAACTAGTTCACAGGGGACACCAGTGCACTGATGCAGACAGTACTCTGAGTAGCAAAGCCCTGGAGGACCTTGCTCTAGAAACAAACAACATCCCCAGGAACACTTGAGGAATTTGTTCTCAGTCCCCTGGGCTCCTGAGGCTCCTCCTCCTCCTCTCCATGGATTCAGTTTCTCCGGGCTGCCCACGTGCTCCTGCTCTATATTCTGTCCTGGGTGAGTGAGAACTGAGTGACACCATACACGCTGCCTTCTTGGTTCTCGCTGAAAGCTCATCCAATCTCTAATAATAGTGGCCACCAGCTAACCTCTGCAGCAGGTACTACACTAATTAGGTAATACAGGTACATTAATCATTCCTAGTATGGATGCCCCTAATCCAGGGAAGGACACCAAGTCTTCCCAGAATTTAAATGACTTGTGTTGTGGTTTGAATGAGAGGTGTCCTCCAAAAGTTCATGTGAGACAATGCAAGAAGGTTTAGAGGAGAAATGATTGGGTTATGAGAACCTTAACCCAATCAGCAGATTAATCCCCTGATAGGATTAATCCAGTGGTAACTGAAGACGGGTAAGGTGTGGCTGAAGGAGGTGGGCATTGGGAATGTGGCTTTCTGGCATATATTTTGTTTCTGGTGAGTGGACTCTCTCTCTCTCTCTCTCTCTCTCTCTCTCTCTCTCTCTCTCTCTCTCTCTCTCTCCTTTACAGATCATCATGTGAGCTGCTTCCCTCTACCACACTTTTCTGCCATGATGTTCAGCCTCACCTCACTGCCAGGAATGGAGGCTGCTGTCTATGGATTGAGACCTCTGAAACCGTGAGGCTCCAAATAAATGTTTCCTCCTCTAAAATTGTTCTGGTTGGGTCTTTAAGTTGCAGCAGTGAAAAAGCCGACGAAAACAACTTGCCCAGAGTCACACACTAAGGGGTGATGGAGCTGAGGACCCTAATCACTGCACTGTGCTTCTGCCCCATGAGCAATGTGGATGGCAAATGCCTGGAGGGATCTGAAGAGCAAGCCTCATGGTGGACTCTGTGCCCAGCTCTGGGACTTGTGCTTAATTTCCCTACTTGTACAACCCTGACCTCACCAATTAGGACTCTCCACAATCAGGCACTGGAGGTGGGTTATCTTATACATTGGTTGCAGGCAAAAAACAAAAGGGGTGATAATCTTCCCATCATGAGGTTTTGAGAAAAATATAGCCCCAGAGGGAAATGGGTTTATCTCAGACAGTGGCCCTTAGATAACCTTTGCTTCTACTTTCAGCTCTCAGTCAACTCTGGCATTCCTTTTATTCCCCTCCCCCCTCCAGAAGACTGAATTAGAGAGTCAGGGAAGGCATTTATTTTCTTTGTAATATTTAATACTCAGCTGTCTACTGCAGTGACTGAAAAAGAGACACAGATACCCAATTCCCAAACAAAGCAAAGATCAAAAAGTCAGGAGAGCCCTTGTTACATGAACACACACAAATATGCACAAGCTGCACACACATGCATATATACACACACAAAAACACACGACTTTCCAAGCAAATAACGAATTCAAGGGAAGGAGGGGGAACATGCCCACACTTGTGAAAATGGTCTTTTAAAAAGAATCTGGGGCGAATTCATCCTCATTACTTGCTTCTTCATCACTCATGGAAATCTTGAGCTCCCTCTCACTGCATTGAATGTGTTTCTCAGCTTCTCATCACTGCAACAAGATACCTGAGATAATTAACTTATTAAAATAAAAGGTTTATTCTGGCTCACTGTTTTAGAGATTTCAATGTATGAAGAGTTAGGCCCATTGCTTTTGGCCTGTGATGAAGCATATTATGGGAGAAGAGTGTGGCCAACTGCTCACCTCATGACAAGGAAGCAAAAGAGAAAGACACTAGGGTCCCAAAATCCTCTTTGGAAGCATGCCCCAATGACCCTACATCCTCCCACTAGGGCCCACCTTTTAAAGGTTTCACCACCTCCCAATAGCACCCCACTAGAGTCAAGGCTTTTGGAAGACATTCAACATCCAAACAGCATTAAACTCACTATGCAAAGTGTTCACCGGTGCTTGTCTTTTTTGACATTCTTGATTCTCTACAGCTCAATCTGATCTCTCCATAGGGTGCCTGGGAAATAAGCCATCCTGTATCCTTCACCTTAACTTAAAGTTCTTGGGGTTTTTTGTTTGTTTGTTTGTTTTGGATTTGTTTTTTGATGCTGGAGATTAAACCCAGGGGCACTTAACCACTGAGACACATATCCAGCCCCCCCCCCCAGCTTTTTTTTCTTTTTTTGAGGTACCAGGGATTGAACTCAGGAGCACTTGACCACTGAGCAACATCCCCAGCTTTATTTTGTATTTTATTTAGAGACAGGTCTCACTGAGTTGTTTAGCATCTCGCTTTTGCTGAGGCTGGCTTTGAACACTAGATCCTCCTGTCTCAGCCTCTTGAGCCATGGGAATTACAGGCATGAGCCACCACTCCTGACCCTTTTTTTTTTCTTATTTAGAGACAGGGTCTCACTGAGTAGCTTAGGGCCTCACTAAGTTGCTGAGGTTGGCTTTGAACTTGAGATCCTCCTGTCTCAGCCTCCCAAGCCACTGGAATTATGGGCATGCACCACTATACCCAGCTTCAAGTTCTTGTTTGGACACCTCACTTTATTTATGATCTGACTTTTTCTGCAGGAGGACATTTCCCTCTCCCTATCCTCCATCTTTCTAAGGGCCTTTCCTGGTTCTTGTGTCTGCTTCTTTCTTTTTCTGCCAATTTTTTCTGTCACCAACTCAGCAGCCTCCATGGACTTCCACATCATTTGTTTAACCATTCTCTTCCAGACCTTCTTCATTCCTCCACTCTCTAGGGTCTTCTTCAGATGTCCTAGTCTCTCTTAGCTCCCTGTTCTGGAAACATCCATGAATATCCTTTTCTTACTCTTTCATGACCTCTGCAGTTCTAGGGACCGTTATCTCCACTCATTTTACATCATCAAGACACCAGCAGATGATCACAGGAAACCACTACAGCCCCACTCTGGCCTCCTGGGGTTCTCCTCTCTGCTCTGCCCTGTCGCACATCCCCTTTCCCCTGATGAACCAATGGCTCCATCACTTCCTCTCTGTATTCCTTAGTGTCCTCCTTAATTTACTTGCATCTTCACAGAGTGCTAAAATTTGAATGTGGTTTGTCTCCTCCAAAACACACACTGAAATTTGATGGCCATCATGTCAGTGTTGAGAGGTGGGCTCTTTTAGAGATAATTGGGTCATTCTGAGGGATTCACTCCTTTTTGCAGGAGTGAGTTTGATTATAACCATGGGAGTAGGTTGTTATGAAGCAAGGCTGTCCTTCATGTTTTGTTTTTCTCACACCCACCTGCTTGCCCTTTCACTTTCACAAGAAGCCAAGCATATGCTGGTGCTTTCTCGAATTTCCCAGTCTCCAGAATTATGCCAAAGTCAACCTCATTCCTTTAGAAATGACCCAGTATCAGGTATTTTGTTATAGCAACAGAAAATAGATTGTAATGCATTCCGCTGTCATTTATAAATTTAAAAAAGAAAGAAAGAAAAGAAAAAGAAAAAAACATAAATATTGGGTGGTATCAAACCTCTTCAGCTGGAAATCTGGAAACAAAGAATACAGCAGTCAAAGCCAATGGAGAAAGGGGTGGACTTAACAAAGATCTAAGTTGAAGTGGGATTTTTCTCAATAATGTATAAGATTTTTTAGCCTCAAAAAAAAAAAATAGAAAATAGACTAAGACACCCAGCCTAGAGACTGCCCACAGTTGAGCATCCAGTCCTCCCTGGTAAGCCATTTCCTGCCCTCATCATCTCTATGAGGTTCTCCCTACGCCTTCATTTGAGTGTCTCCTTCAGAAACCTCATGAAGCCCCTGTTCTGGGTAACCTGCACCTTCCACTTTCCCTGTCAGGCCAGCAACTGAGGCACCTGCTGGCTTTACGTCCAGCTCTTACTTAAAGAAGGCTTTCCAGCCCCTGGCAATGCTCAGCCACCTCCTTCTCATAGTTTCACGGGGCCCATCACACCTATACTTGGCTCCTTCAGTTCCCAGCCCATTTCTGCTCCCTACTCTTTAGATATCCTTCTTTACTCAAAAATCTTGTGAGTATCTACAATAAGAGGGTTCTTCATGTCCTTTCTCCTTGTTAACCGTCTCCTAGTCACAATATTGTTATTTTACACTTATAACACTCTAACACCCTCAACTGCATGCCCCCATTCCCTCCTCTGTTCCAAAGCACTGTTGGATTTATTACTCATAAGGCCACATTCCTCTCTTATTTAAAAATCATATATTCCCATTATCACCAAAGAAAATCTAAGTGATTTTGACCTGCATGCATGATCATTTCCCACACACATCCCCATTTTGTCTGCCATTAATCTTTGCTCCTAGTTCCAAGGCCTTCTCTCCCTCTTTGCCATAGGATCAAATCTCATCTTACCTTAGAAGCAAGCTCAAAAGCTCTGTTAGCTAAGACGTTTGCCCCTACACTCTCCAGCTTGAAGTCCTCTCTACCACTGTTGCTTTTATTTTACTAAAATTTCTTGAATCCTCTTGCAGTATTCATAACTTTCCACCCTATTCTAGTATTAATACACAGAGTTATAAATTATTATAAGTTCCTTAAGAGCAAAACTCTGTTCTATACATCACTGTACAGTATACTCCCATAGCTGCTGCTGGTTAGCATAGCTTGATTCCGAGATCTCTACTCTTTTGGGACAGTTAGCCAAGATGTGACCCATGGTGGAATCATTTTATTGAGCATATTCCTGGTTCCACATCTTTCACATCTCTCAAAAATGGGACACACTGTATACATGGGCCTTTAGGGGATTTGACATCCAAACAACAGCAGAAGTCAATCACTGCTTAGTGTGACTCATTGACATTTTAACGGTATATCCTCTTCTTGCCTACTTATTAAAGCAGGACTTCTATAAGTCCCAGTGGTCAATCTAATTGTGTGTGTGCATGGTACTGAAGGTTTAACCTAGGGCACTGAGCCATATCTCCAGCTCCTTTTTTATTTTTATTATTTTTTAAAAATTTTGAAACAGAGTCTCCCTAAATTTCCAAGATTGCCCTAGAACTTGCAATCCTCTGCCTCAGCCTCCCAAGTAGCTTAGGATTACAGGTATACACCACCATGTGCAGCTGTCAATCTATTTCTAATTATAATATATGCTTGAAGAAAATAAGATTTATTCGTGCGTGTGTGTGTGTGTGTGTGTGTGTGTGTGAGAGAGAGAGAGAGAGAGAGAGAGAGATTGATTGATTGATTCTGGGGATTAAACCCAGTACATGCTAGGCAAATACTCTTCTACTGAGTTACACTCCATTTGTCTTTCTTTTTCTTTCTTTCTTTCTTCTTTTTTTTTTAGTTGTAGATGGAAAAATACCTTTATTTTGGTTATTTATTTTTATGTGGTGCCGAGGATTGAACTCAGGGCCCGACACGTGCTAGCAGAGCGCTCTACAGCTGAGCCATAACCTCAGCCCTAATCTTTCTTTTAAAGTACCCTTAAAATCAAACTTTCTCATAATCTAGATAGATCCTACCTCCAACCAAAATGGTTAATAAAGCAGGCCCCTGATGAAAAATGGCCCCAAGTCCATAGTTGCCTTTTTTTGATTGCAGTGCTTTGTTATTGTACAATTCCTCAGTATTTTTATTGATTTCTTCTCTTTCAGATCTACCCTCGTCTATATCTTGACTCTCAGCGTTTGTAGATTTGACATGTTATATGAGAGTATCTTTGTTTCTTTTGCCCACATTTTTTGGGCCACATATTTGTCTATATCATTATTTGTCATAAAAAAATTATGTGCATATTCCTTAAGATCAGTTTTTCTGGCATGGTCCCCTGGGCCAGGGCTGTATGACTCAGATTGGAAATGTGTCAAGGAAAGTTGGTTTTGTCACTTTGAGCTTTTTTTTACACTTTGAGATCTTTGATGTGTGCATTTTTACCCCTTTTATCAATACCACCTACACTGAAAGTCAGTAACTAAACTTCCCAGAACCATAAGTCCCGGGGTCTTTGAAAGTTGAAGAAATGTTAAGAAAAACCTTTTGTTTCAACTGAACAAGCAAAGAGGGAAGAGATGTAGGGATGTGATAAAGTGGACTTTGAGCACCTTACACAGTGGCCAAACATCTATAATGAAAAGGAGATTTATTTATCCAGATGACACAATGGCCAAATATATAGATAATGAATTTTTCCCTATAGATTTGAGTTTCCCAGATTTAACAAATGAAAATACAGGATGCCCCATTAAGTTTGAATCTGAAATAAACAAGGCTTTTCTTTCCAAAATATAACTACATCCCATGCAATACTTGGGACCTACTTGTAATAATTAATTTTATCTGTCAACTTGACAGGCCAAGAGATATTTTGTTAAACATTATTCTTGGGGTATATGTGAGGGTATTTCTGGATGATATTAATAGTTGAACCAATAGACAGAATAATTAGATTGCCCCCTCCAGTGTAGGTGGGCCTCATACAAATCATGGAAGACCTGAATAGAACAAAAGCCCAAGCAAGAGAGAATTCACTCTCTCTCTGACTGACAATCCTTGAGCAGGAACATCCATCTTCTGCCTTTAAATTCAGACTGGAATTTCAGCCGTGGTTCTCCTGGTTTTCAGGTCCTTAGACTGTAGATCTTGGAACTTCTCAACCTCCATACATGTGAGCCAGATTGTTATGATAGATGATAGAAATTATGATGGTAATAGATTGATTGATTTCCTATTTCTCTAGATAACCCTAGCGAATACCATATTTATACTGAAATATTAAAAGAAACTTTTCATTAAAAATTTTTAAATTGTTTATGTGAAACTGAAATTTAACCACAGCTTGTATTTTTTTCTAGAAACCCTGGTTGATGAGATATTTTAGTTTTATAAAGACACTGTGAATTTTGCTTTTAAGGCAATAATGATTTGAAATTTATATTATTTATTAACACATTAATTATACAAATTAATGGGTTTCACTGCAAAATTTCCATAAATATATGTATTGTGTATTGATCATATCCACACTTCCTTAATAATTATTTTTTTAAAGGTACATATTTATGGAAATTAAACTCCTCCTATAGTTAATCTACTATCCTTGAATCTGAAATTTAGACTATTCTTCTGTGTTTCAGAGTGTCTTCCATATGGCCCACACCCTTAGCATGGGACCCTAAGGTGTCCTAGGTTGACAACAGATAAATTGAGGTGGTGGTCTATATTGTTAGTGTGCCCTTTATTACTTTGTTTGCCTGTAACTTTCAAAACATAGTTCAGTGTCACAGCTTTTGATCCTCTTTCGTGCTTCAAATTAGTGGTGCTGTATTCATCTACTCTAAGACCATCTATCATGTATATATTTCATGTGAAGCACATTTCTAGGCTTTATGAGATGTACAAAGATTTACACAATCCATTCAGTTACTCTTTATTAAAAGCCTATTGTGCCAGACACTATTAAAGGTGTGGGGAGTGCTATGGAGTTCCCACCTTGAGGGACACATGGTTTATTGAAGAAGGACATATCAGAGGGTGGTAAAGGGAACCAGGATCCTCAAACCCAAGGGACATGCTGTTCTGTTAACTACCAGGGGTTTGTTTCACTGAATGGAATATGTAAGCTCAATTTCTTAAGATGACATTGAGAAGTTTTTAAGTTGTGCGGGAGAAAAGAAAGAATATAAGAGGTAACTGGAAGAGGTGGATTCTAGTGGGAAGAGAAAAGGTGACCGATGGGATCATAGGCAAAGTTTCTGCTTGGTGATGTGTATGGAATGAACCCTCTTTCACAACTCCATAGCATCTTCAATTAAACACCAATTTTCTCATTAATGTGCTGTGGCATTGGATGTGTTTGGGATGATATGACAAAATGGTGAGTATGTCCTTATTGTGGGTTTAAAGTAAGGCCCTCGATGGGTGACCCAACCTATCTGAATGACACTGTGGGAATCCTCATTTCTCATATTTGATATAAGGCAAAGGATTCAGTTGCATTTCAGGTTCAGATGTTACTAAGAAAACCTCATCATCCACGCAAATATCTGGATCTTTGTGTGAGAGAGTGAGATATTCCTGGTGTGAGCCATAACAGCACATGGCATCAGTTAAGTTTCTTTTGTTTCAAGCAAACCAGAGGGTGATTAAGCAAGAATAAAAAGAAAGGATGTTAGGGGAAAAGATTGGTGGTAGAATGTCTTGGAAGCACATGGGAGAACTCGCAGACTCCAAGGAAGAGTTGCACAGCCAGGTCTTGGGAAGGACAGGGGAACAGGAAACCCAGGTTCCTTTAGGGGCCAGGGCTTATGGCTATTTTTCTGGGTTACTGTTGTCATGTGTTTCAGACCTACTTATTTATCATCTCTGTCCATGCTTTCACATTTTTGCAAGAGAATCTAGTTATTATAGCTTGAATCAGGGTTTTTTACCCTTTCAGGACAGTTAGCAGGGATGTGGGCCATGATAGGATAGTTTGATAGGGCAGACTCCTATTTCCATGTCCTGCACATTTCTCAAAGATACGTGGAAATGGTGTAGTTTGGAATGCCTCTACTGTTACATCCTTATTCTTTTTTTTTTTTATTAACTGAGAGGTTTTTAATCATTCTATGCCCATCCCACAACTACTAATTTGGAAATTATACATTCTTTCTGTTCTTTTAATGGTTATCCTAAAAATTTCCAGCTTGCGTACTTAATGTATCAAAGTTAATCAATGTCTGTACGATAGTCAATGCAAAGACCTTAGAATACTTGAAGCCCCTGCCCCCTAACTACTTACAAATTATTAGTTTTATTTATTTTAATTCAAGTTTTAAAACACAACCAAAATTATCAATAAATATATACAGTCAATATTTATTTGCATTTACTATTTTCTTTGCTTTTCATTCATTTTATATCTCAAATATTTCATTCAGAAGCACTTTCTGTCTCAGGTATATCCTTTATCACTTTCTTTGACAGGTTTTGTTAGTGATGAAAATTATAATTTTTATTTATCTGGAATATTTGTTTATTTTGTCCTTATTCTTTTTGTTAGTCAACTTTTTGCTGATATGCAAATATTGGGATTGCATATTAAGCAATAAGTTAGATATGAAACTTAGAGGGGCTGGGGTTGTATTTCAGAGGTAGAGCACTTGCCTACTTTGTGTGAGGCACTGGGTTTGCTCCTCAGCAGCAAATAAAAATAAATGAATAAAATAAAGGTATTGTGACCATCTACAACTAAAAATGTTAAGAAAAAAAAAGAACAACTTAAAGGAGGAAAAGTTTATTTGGGGTTCATGGTTTTAGAGGTTTTGGTCCACAGTCAGCAGACTCCATTGCTCTGGGCCCCCACATGGAGCAGAAAATCATGGCAGAAGGTCCTAGCGGAGGAAAGCAACTCAGGACATGGCAGACAGGAGGCAGAGAGAAAGGAGGAACCAGGTGGATAAGATATAATCCCCAAGGGCATGACCTACCTCCTCCAACCACCCCCACCTTCTTACAGTTACCACCCAACTAGTCTTTTCAAATTGTCAACTGTTAACCCATCAAATAGATTAATCCACTGATTAGGTTACAGCTCTCATAATCAAATTGGCTCACCTCCTGCACAGGATCTTTTGGGGAACACCTCATATCCAAACCTAACATTAGCAAATTATTTTTCAGTCCATCAAAGATGTCATATAACGATCTTTCTAGCTTCCATTGTTGCTGTTAAAAATCTTCTGCCAGGGCTGGAGTTGTGGCTCAGTGGTAGAGTGCTTGCCTGGCATGTGTATGCCTTGGGTTCAATCCTCAGCACCAATAGAAATAAATAAAATAAAAGATTCATTGATATATTTTTTTTAAGTTTAAAAAAGTTTTCTGTCAGTGTAGCTACTGCTACTTTGAAGGCAATATTTTCCTCCTTCCTTTCTTTCCTTTTTTCCTGTCTCCCCCACCCTCAGCTGCTTTTAAGATTTTTCTCTTCATCCTTAGTCTTTTATAATTTTTCTATGATATGTCAAAGTATGTTTTTCTCTTCCTTCTTTCAATCTGATGGACTTCCTTAATCTCTGGATCAATGTCTAGATCAGTTCTGAAAATGTTCAAATATGTCTTCTACTGACTTGTCCTCCCACTTCTAGAATTCCTATTTAACACTATCTGTCATGTCTCAATTCTCTGTCATATTTTCCATCTTTTTTTTTTTTGCTTTGTGTTTCATTTAGAAAATTTTATTTTTCTTCATTAATTGTTTCTTCATTTTTCTTCTTCATCATTCTCCAAGTTTCTACTTTGGGTTAAAGACCTCTTAAACTTAGTTATTTTTAAAATCCACAGACACATTTTATAGTTTATAAATTTCTTGCAGATATTTCTAAATGTGTGTTTTATTTCTTTAAACAAAGACGTTTTATAATTTATAACTGCTAAGTCAATAACCTAAAGTCACTTGGGTTTTTTTCTCCGTTGTTTCTATTGGTTTCCTTGTGTGCTTGAATATCTTGAATTATACGGTGCTCATTGGCTTAGAATATTGTTGTGGAGATGTTCTGTAGCCTAAGATGAAGTTGCCCTTGAGGAGAAATTGTATTTGCCTCTTTTAAGTACATAGATACATTTCTATCTAGAACCACTTTAAACTTCATTTAGAATTTAAGTTTTCTTAGATCACCCAAGTTTTTTGACCTATGGGAGAAACTGTTATTATAATTTCCCATGAATTTTGTTTTTCTCCCTTGCACCTTCTAAGTCTCCTCAAACTTCTGAAGAGTGGACACAGGAGAGTGAATTCACCTTGAGAGTCCCATTTAACGTAGAGGCTTCCATTAAATCTTTAGAGGGCCCTAGACTTTTGGTTCTGTCCCTCTTGCACTGAGAGTCTGTAAAAAAACACTGCTTGGTTTCTCAAATGAATTTGGCAAACACTCTCAAGACAAAAGCAGTTCAAACTCTATGTTGATCTCTGGATTTTTGCTTTCTCTTAGCTTTTGGCCTGATATTTCAGCAAATTGATGCTTTTATTAAGAATTTTTTATTTATCATTTTTAAATGCTCTTAATCTGACTTGCCATTAAAAAAAAAATGTCTGGCCTCAGAGAATGAATGTTCCTGTTCCTCGAGCCCTCAATCAATCTCTCAATCTCTCTCTCCCCCGCCTCTCTCTGTCTCTCCCTCTCCCTCTCCCTTTCTCATCTCTATCTCTATCTCTATATCTCTCTATCTCTTTCAGAAATTATCACTGCATTCTCAACTGTCAAGTGAATATACCCTCTGTCAGTCAAGCGTTTAGTGATCTTTGGAGGACTAGCGGTTTATAAGTGTCTTGAGGCAAATAATTCTAAATGTACTTGAAGGTGGGCAAAATTTCCATTGTAGGGTCTTTGATATACTTCCTGCATCCTGCATGGAAAGGTCTCACTCCATACTCTGCACCTGCCAAGGAGAAGCCTCGGGTGGGTGACGTACATAGGTACGAACAACTATAAAGTTGTTCTTCCCTGTGATCTCTGGCTCTCATCGTGGTAGACATAGGCAATACTCAACTTATTCCTAGTGGATGGGATCTGGCTAAACCAAGATTGGCACTTGCACCTCACAGAGTCATGTTCTGCCTGGTTTTGCTCATGAACTTACTACTTCAATATTGCTAGGGTTTGAATGTTATTTTCTCCCTTCAGAATTCATGTTGAAACCTAATCCAACACAACCACGTTGGGAGGTGTGGTCTTTGGGAAGTGATTGCATCACCAAGGCTCTGATTGGGACTGAATATCCTTATAAAAATTCTTAATGGAAGAAGTTTTTCCCTTTTGCCTTTCCATCTTCTGCCATTTAAGAACATAGTGTTCCTCCCCTCTAGAGGATGCAGCATCAAGGCACCCTCCTGGAAGAAGAAAGCAACCCACCCCCAGACAGCCAAACCTGCCTTACCGACACCTTGATACTAGATTTCTCATCATCCAGAACTGTGAGAAATAATTTTTTTCTTTATAAAGTAATAGTCTGTGGTATTTTGTTATAGTAGCACAAACATACTAAGATACCTATAAAGACTGTGTGGGAAAAGAAAATGTAGGAATGGTAGCTGGCTGGGAGAAGATGGAGAATTTGATTGTTTCTGCTCTTGGTGTTCCAATGATCTTTTCAGTTATTCCATAAAGGTTCAGTAAGTCAACCATTTCTCATTATTGTGTTGAATTGTTTATTTGAAGGAAATGCAAAAAACATCAATGGATATAATGTCAAAATTGGTTATGAGATTCCTACCATATCTGCCTTAGTTCTCATTTGTTTGTAAGGCTGGTCCCTGTAACTTCAAGCTTGCAGCCTTTCATGGATATGGTAATATACTGTACTCCAGAAAATGAACACAAAAAGGAGAAGGTAATTTCCACTTAGATACTTGGGGGGGATAAAATCTTTAGACAAGAACACTTTAATATCAGATATTGCCTAAGCAGAATATCTTAAAGAGAAGAAAGACATGATAATCCTTTGTATATGTAGACTCAGGTTCATCCAGCATTTACCAAGGGCCTGTTACACAATTAGCCTAAGCATTTTAAGAAACATTAAGTTCAGAACAAAAGAATTATATCCCTTCTTTGATGCTGAGCAGAGAAATGTGGAGGGAAAAAAGAACTATTTTAGGACTGAGAAAGGAAGAAAGGGTCTCACTAAACATTATCCCATGTAGGGAAAAATATTTCAGGAATATTTCCTGGAGGCTCAAGGGCACATTTTGAAGCTTAGCTTTGAATAAGGCACCACTCAGTTAAGCCTTTAGTTCCTCTGAAAAAATGTGGTAAGAGTATCGGACATAAAAGACTCAGATTTTCTCCATATTAGTTCATCTTACATGTTAACTTTCAGGGAAGATTTTGCAATGTGCTATTTCTGTAAAACCTGCCATACACAGGGTGAGGACATTCAGAACATGACACACAAAAACAGTTTTATTCAAATCTACTTAAGGAAGGGAGCATTGTGCATCCACATGGGGAGGTTTTTCTGCAGGGAGAATCACCCTGCTTATATCTTTTTAATGGTATGTATTATATACTACCTTCCACTATAGCTATTTGTGTGTGCCTTCTATCTCATATTAAACCTCTGGTTTCAGGGCATCTGGGACTTTATTTACCAAGCATTGAGTGCAATGAGTTGCCTATTACAGGTAAAATAACAAAAGGTTGCACAGAGCAAAGAGATCAGGTTCTAAACCTGGCCTGGCCACTAAAGATGAGACTAACACAAGTGTGGCAGATGCTCGATCTTTTTCTCTTGACAGTTGTCTGTCCTTTCTTTTTCTCGATAGCAGGATTCCACTTTTCGTCAAGTATCATTTCCTTGCTGGTACTTTCTATGCCCTTTGGGGAAATCTGATCCTACTCCTGGCTAATGATATCACATCCCATTTGACTTTACCCTGGCCACAGTGATTTCGTCAAAGATGGATCTCCCTCCAAGACAAGGAAATGCAAGATAGGTGATATGTTTCAAGGGGGAAAAATATATATATGGATGCTGCCTTCAGAGATATTCTTTTCCATACAGACATGAATGAAAAAGGCTAAGCCCACAAATGATGCTGGCAGTCACCTTGATACCACAGAGAAGCCAGCCTCATGATACAACAGGTAGTGTAGTGGGCTTTTCTTGAGATTATTGACCCTTGTATCAAAGTTTGCCTGAAAACCACCATATACCTGGTCTTTTCAATTATATGAGCCAGTAACTTCTCTTTGTTGTAGAATCTGTTTGGGACTGGATTTTCTGTTACTTTCAATCAAAAGATTCCTGTTACGGTTTGGATATAAGGTGTCCCCCAGAAGCTCCTGTTAGTGCAGGAATATTCACAGGTGGAATGATAGATTATGAGAGCTGTAACCTAATCAGTGCATCCTAGTTTGAAAGAACTGATTGGGTGGTAACTGTGAGCAGGTGGGGTATGGCTAGAGGAGGTGGATCTTGCCCTAGAATCGTACTTCTTCCCTGAGGCCCATTCTTCCCCACACCTGCCCCTCTTGGCTTCCTGACTCTGTTCTGAGCCACACATCTTTCCTCCCTTAGGCTGTTTCCCTATGACAGCCCAGAGCAATGCAATCAGAGTTCACTAGGGTCTGAGACTTCTGAAACCATGAGCCTCAAATAAGTTTTTTCTCCTTTAAGTTGTTCTTGTCAGGTGTTTTAGTCACAGTGATGCAAAAGCCGACTAAAACAATTTCTAACTCATATAATGGGGGTTTAGACATGATAATCAATGAAGACCCCCTTCAGCTTTTAATATTCAATGATTCTGTTAAGGACCCTACCAAAAGTAAACCATTTTTGCTATGAAATGTGAGAAGGCAGTAAGTGTTAATCAAACCGGATACCTCTATAAAGAGAGTTGAACATAGAGCCAAACATTGAGACACCAGAGAAATTCCCCAGGTGTTCAGGCTGTATTCCTTCCTTTTGCCTAGTGGCTGATATCCCTCAGAGTAGACCACTCTCTACAGGATCCCAGCTACGTATTTTCCCAATCACCCTCTGAGGGTGTCCACCTTGGAAGTTCACTTGACCAACTTAACTGAGAGTCTTTACAGAAAGGCAGACTATCTTAATTTTCTTTGTGTATTTAGTACTCAGAATAGTGCCTAGCATACCATAAGCACCTAATAAATATGACTAAATAAGTGGATTAATTTACTCAACTATTATTAGACATATACTATATGCCAGGTTCTGAATGGAGTGCACAAAATAAAGCCATTGTCAGGGGTGAATGGCAAGGCTTCTGGAGTGTTCTCAATGTTTCATGGCATAGAACAGGTAGCTAATTACTTGGGTATGTTTATGCTGCAAAAATTCATCAAGTTGTTCACTGAGGATCTGTGCAGCTTCTGTATCTTTGCTTTACTTAAATAAAATGTTTGCAAAAGCAAAACAAATACAAGTTCTTATTCTAAGGGTGTTTACCTTGAAGTCAGAGGTGAGAGACAATACAATATATAAAAATCTAACATGTTGGGAGGTAATAAGTACCATAAAATCGGAATGTAAGAACAAAGAACAAATTCAGTGAGTGCTAGGATGTGACAGACTGCCTTTTGTCGGTAGTACAGAGTCCCACCCTCCCAGTCACCTGTCTGAGAAGCTCAGTTTCTAACATACTTTCTGAGGCCTGGCTTGTGTCTTCCTCTGCTCCCGCTGAGCTGAACTGAGGATGGTCATTCCACGAGTGGATGTGGGAGCAGGAAAAGAATATATGAGCTTGTAAAATGTAACTCACAAAATACCACTGGAATCTCTATCCCCAGTACTGATTCTCCTACTCCTGAAGACACTCTATCAGACTTCCAGCATGCCATTCTTCATGGATAGTATGAGAGACGTTTGGATTGCAGAAATAGAAAGAACTGTTTTCACCAAGCCCAGAAGGGATATTTGGAGAATCTGTTGTGTATCCAGCACTGTGGAAACTAATTCTAATATCAGTTCTGAGGTGTAATTCTAAAAGGTGTATAGTGGCCCCCTTATCCACAGAGCATATCTTCCATGACATTCAGCAGATGCCTGAAACTTTGGATAGTACCAAACACTATAAATACTGTTTTTCCTATACATGCCTATATAAATTTTAATTTATAAAATAGGCACAGTAAGACTTTAACAGCAACAACTAATAATAAAATAGAATAATCATACTGTAATTAAAGTTTTTAATACTTTTATTTGTCTATTTCTGGAATTTTTCATTTAATATTTTTGGACTACAGTTGACTGCTAATAACTGAAACCACAGAAAGAGAAATCTTATGTAAGGGAGGAGAACTAGTATACATCATCTTGTTAAGTAACATGATCTATACACATAAAGCAATTATAGAAAAATATGGGAATTTAAAATCAGATATTGTGTGCCTCTCCTTTGTAACATTTGTCACATTTGCAATTGCAATTTTATTTTTATAGATGGGTTTTTCTTTTCTTTTCCCGTACTGGGAATTGAACTCAGGGCCTCATGCATAATAAGCATGGGCTGTATCACTGAGCTGCACCTTTAGCCCCTTCATGTGCATTTTTAATTGTTTGTCTCTTAGTCGCCTATCAGATGTATGAGTCAGGGATTAGGTCTATTTTTGTTCACCATTGTAGTCCTCAGAAAGTAGCAGTGTGCCTGTCACCAAGTGGGCACTTGACACACATTTGTAGATGAAGTAATTAACTATAAAATGGAAACCACATCAGAAAGGCATAGTAATTTAGAGGTCAGTGGCACAGGATGTGCAGTAAGATAGATCTGCCACTTCCTAACTAATGAATGGTGCATCCTTAGGTGAGATCTTTCAACTCTGAGTTTTATTTAGTTTGCTCCTTTATAAAATGGGGAGAATTACTGTTTCCACTTCAAGAATTGAATGAAAGACAAGGGTGAAGTTCCCAACTATAATCACTGCTCGATAGATTGCTTTTCTGCTGCTGCTACTTAAAGACCTGACCAGAATAACAGTAGAAAAGGAAAAATTTATTTGAGAGCTCTCAGTTCCAGAGGTCTCAGTCCATTGACAGCTGGCTCCATTCCTCCTGACTCAAGGTGAGGCTGAACATCATGGTGGATGAGTGTGGCAGAGGAAAGCAGCTCACATGATCAGAAAGCAGAGAGAGAGAGAGAGAGAGAGAGAGAGAGAGAGAGAGAGAGAGAGAGAGAGACTCCACTTACCAAATACAAAATATATACCTCAAAGGCATGCGCCCAGTGACCCACCTCCTCCAGCCACAGCCTACCCACCTTCAGTTACCACTCAGTTAACCCCATCATGGAATTAATTCACTGATTTAGTTAAGGTTCTCATAACCCAATCATATCTCCTCTGAACCTTTTTGCACCATCTCACACATGAGCTTCTGGGGGACAGAACATATCTAAACCATAACACAATTACTAGTCTTCAAAGAATTAAAATAGTTTTTCAATACAGTTTAGTTGCAAAAATATCAGAAATTATTAATCCAGTTTCTAGTTTTCATTTCTAAAAGAAGAATGTTTATCCCATACTTGGGTGTTCTTCACATAACTCTTTACACTTGATAAACCCCACTCCCACCAAAAACAAACAAAAAAACAAAAAACAGTGTTTTAGTGTTTGTGCTTCACTTGTTGAAAAACCTGGCTACTGGGCTACTGTCCTTCCAACCCTGCAGCAGTAAGGACCTGCAAAACATCAACTATCTATGTGAAATAGGCAGCCTCTCTAGGGCTACATAATTTGGGGGTCTTGGGTTGTATAGTACTGAATGCTCAGGAAAAGATATGGGTATTGGACCTACCATCCTTCTAAGTGATGCAGGAGCCCACAACAAGTCTGCAGGGCCCAGCTTCTCCAGGCTCTTCCTGTGGAAAAACAAAAGGGATGCCCTTCCATAAGAGTCCATGGGCAGTAATTAGTACAAATATCATGTATTCTCATCCCACTGCCAAAAGTCACAATTCATCTACTTATTTTAAATAAGTCTTTCATTTGATTTAAAAATTCTTAATTAAAATTAAATAAAAATTGTCTATTTATAGCATACAACATGATGTTTTGAAATATATATATGTATATATATACATACACACACATATATATACATATATATATATATATATGTATGTATCTGTCACGGAATGGTTAAATTCTACTAATATATGCATATTTCATTTTTCTTTTTGTGGTGAGAACACTGAAATCTATTCTCAGCAATTTTCAAGTTCTACATTACACTACTATCAACTCTAGTCACCACAGATCTCTCATGTGAGATCTCTCACACGAGCTATTGAATGCCTATGGAAGGCATTCAATGGACATGAATAAATGAATATTTAAATGTGTAATTTACTTTTATAAGAATCTAATAATTTTATTAGGATCACAAATCCTTTAATTAAACAGAATGTCAAGACTTCAAAAATTCCAATTGAAAGCAGAGAATCTTCCTTTGCATTCAAACTGAGCCCAGCTTTCTACAGTTGTAAAATAGGGAGACTGCCTTTACATTCAAACATGATGAACTATGAATTCTGCATAAGAGAAGAATGGCAAATAAAGTTGGTCAGCATCAGAAATAAAATGGTCTACCCGATGGTTTACTAGCAAAGAAAGCAATTTATATCCAGGTTTGATTTACATCACAAAAGCCAGCCATACTGGCCACATACAGGGCGGTAAAAAGTTCCAAAATCTAATCTCCCTTCCCAATTCCAGGTGTCACACTGTCTCCCAAATTTTATCCTTAGATGTAATTCTTTTATTTCTTTTTATTTCCTTATATTTCTTTCAAATGCCACTTCTATTGAAAGCATATCTTATTTTATTAACACTCTGGTGTGAGTTGATGTAAACAACACTTATCTCTGTTCTGTCTGAAAGGGACTAAATAGGATGTTAAGGAGGATAGACAGGGAGAAGAGGAGAAAAGACTAAGCTGCAAAGATGAAAGGCACTGGGTGAATGGGGAATGCTTTGTCTCACTCTAGTGCATAGTTATAGAAGGCTGGGTCAAACTTGAATGCAAGATGATGCTCCGCTTCCATTTGGAATGGTTAAATTCCTGATGTTCTCTTTAATTAAGGGATTGTTATGAGTTCCATTTATCTTTGTGATTCTAAATTATTGGATTCTTGTAAAAGTAACTCACACATTTATTTTCCATTCATTTAAGTTCATCGAGTGCCTATCTCACACTAATCATTTTTTCAGGGAAGGCTTATCCCTAATCCCCTACCTTTTGTAGAACATAGGGCAAGAAGACAAATAAAGACCATGGAACCCTTCCCTTCTCATGTCCCCCAATCCTGTCCCTGGAGGGGCCATGTATAAACCTTGCAGAAACTGCATCCAACTTGCCTAAACTCTGTCCACAACCTGGGGCTGTACACTAGGAAGCATGGGCAAGAAGTGGCTTACAGAATCTGAATTGGGCTTGGGGCCATCTGTTCAGATTATTGCAAGGTATGAGTTTCTGAAGCATTGAGTTAATGGAGAATGAGTCCTGTGGGCACATCCACTTGGCTGCCCAATCTCTCCACCTCTTAAGACCAGGAGACTAGGTAGACAGAGAGGGCAGCCTGAAACTTGACTGGATATCAGGCAGCCCAACTCTAGATGCTAAAAATTAATAAAGAAAATGTACAGAAATCTCTACTTTCATGGTGCTTCCATTTCAATGAATGGAGACAAATATAAACAAATACATGAGAAAATAAATAACCAAATATATAGTGTATTTAACAGTAATGAGTTCAATCAGTCCTTCAAATCCACTAATTCTGCGTCTGCAGATTCAACCAACTGTGAATATTTGACAAAAATTGCATCTAAGCCAGGCATGCAGGTGGTACATGCTTGTAATCTCAGCAACTCAGGAGGCTGAGGCAGGAGGATTACAAGTTCAAAGCCAGCCTCAGCAACTGAGACCTTGCCTCAAAATTTTTTAAAAAGCAGGGGGTCAGGGGTGGTGGGCGCTGGACATGTAGCTCAGCAGTAGAGTGGCCCTGGGCTCAATCACCACGAAAGAAAAGAAAAGAAAAGAAAAGAAAGAAAGAAAGAAAGAAAGAAAGAAAGAAAGAAAGAAAGAAAGAAAGAAAGAAAGAAAGAAAGAAAGAAAGAAAGAAAGAAAGAAAGAAAGAAAGAAAATGAAAGAAAGGGAGGAAGGAAGGAAAGAAGGAAGGAAGGAAGAGGGAGGAAGGACAGAGAAAAAATTGCCATCTATATTAAAAAAAGTACAGACTTTTTTTCTGGTCATTATTTCCTTAATGCCACAATATAACAACTATTTACATAGCATTTATATTATGTTAGGCATAATAAAACCTTTAGAGATTATTGAAAGTATATGGGAGAATATATGCAGGTCACAGGCAATTACTACATCATTTTAAATAAAATAATTGAGCATCCTTGGATTTTGGTATCTGTGGGGTTCCTGAGAGCAGTGCCCTTTGACACTGAGGTATCACTGTATTCTAGAGAAAAGAAGAGAATGGAGTGAACATTTTTAAATAATGTGGGTCAAAGAAGGTGAATTAGATCTCTGGGGCTGCTGTAACAAAGCATCACCAACTAAATGGCCTAAGTAACAAATTAATTGTATCACAGAAGTCCAAAATGAAAGCAGGGTTTGTTCCTTCTGAATACTGTAAAGGAGAATAAATTCCATGTCTCTCCACCAGTGCTGGTAGCTTCAGGCTTTCTTTGGCTTATAGATGACAGGCATATCCCCTCTGTCTTCTTGTCTTCTCTCTATGCATGTGTCTCTGTCCAAATCAGCCCTTTCTAAAAGTGCTCCAGTTATATTGGATTAGGGCCCACCCTACTGACCTCTTTTTAACTTGATGACCTGAAAAGACCCTCTTTAAATACGGTCATGTTCACATTTTGGGTTAAAAAACTCGAAATGTCTTTATTGGGGAACACAATTCAACCCATTACAGATGACTCCACTGTGAAGATGGCATTTGAGCAAAAATCTGAAAGTAAGGAAGTGGTGAGCCATGAAATAGCATGTACCCATGAAATGGCAAATGCAAAAGCCTGGCTTGCTCCTTCCTCCAACATTTTGGTGAGTTAACCTATTATGTCCCATCATCTTACATACAGGACACCTATAAAAGCCTATAAAATTTTATAGGATACCTATAAAATTGCTCAATATGCTTTTATAGGTATCCTATACATAGAATGATGGGATACAATGGGAATTAAGATAGTGGCCTGGATAGAAGGAATAAACTTGTAATGTTTTTTTTTTTTTTTTTTTTTGCACAGTAGTAGAGATATGGATGACAGCAATTAATTGTGTATTATAAAATAATATACAACAGACTGGGTAACCATCATGGTCACCACTCATCTACATAGTCACACCCTTATCACCTGAAGTCTCTAGTTTACACTAAGTAATATATTATAAAATAACTAGTAGAGAGAATTTTGAATGTTCCTAACACAAATTAATGATGTGGTAGATATGCCACGTACCCTGATCTGATTATTACATATTGTGTATACGTACTGAAATACAACAGTGACTTCATAAATACATACAATTACTGTGTCAGGTATTTGTTTTGTTTTGTTTTGTTTTTTATAAAAAGAAGATAGTAGCTCAGAAGATCAAGGAAAGAGTCTAAACCAGAATGATGCACTAGGCTCATAAGTGAACACCTGCCTCCCCAACATTTCAAAATGAGTTAATTCTTGGGGCGCTCCATAATCTCATGGTTTATCCATGTAAAACACCAAAAACTCTTACATGTCCTGACAGCACAGTGTAAGATCATGGAAGGCAAGGAGTGAGTTGCCTGCATCCTTATATCCTCATGGTGACCAGTAAATGTTTGTGAGTGATGCCAAAGGTGCATTTGTAACATACCCTTCATCTCCAGTCCCCAAAACGGCTTGTATCCAAAAGCACAGGGAGAGCTCATGGGACAAAAGGGAATTTGGCTGGAGGCAGGTAAAATGACAAAGACAGCCGTGTGGTGTTTATCACTAAAGGGTGCCTGTGAAATTTTGTTGTCATCTATTGTCATGCTCCTGTCATGATCAGCTCTAGTAATATGACTGTCAGTCAACTGAAGGAGGTTATGGGTAGTTTTAATTCAAATTTTCTTAGTTTAAAAAACCCCGCCTGCCATTGAAAACAAGAAAAGAAAGAATAGAGAATAAATAGAGATACTTAAAATCTAGGTTAAGAGTAGCCTTTAAAGGAAATCTGACGGCAACCAATCTGTCCCCGGCATCAAAAGTTCTCTGAGGTCTGGGTTGGGGACATAGCTCAGTGGCAGGGGCCGCGCATGAGCGAAGCCCTGGGTTAGCTCCTGGCACCACAGAAAGGTAAAAAAGCAACAACAACCACCCAGAGGTTCTCTGTGATTTATCTCACTTTAACTCACATCAGGAGTGAAATCAGCAGTTCTGCCCAACTTTCTGCCTTCACTTATCTCCAAGTTGGAATGCTCTCTCCAGCTGTCAGCCATCACCCCACCCAAGCGCCTCTCTCATCCCTGATGTCCTGCCCTGGCCTCAGATAATAATCCTTTTCACGCAGGCTTTGTTCCTGCCATGTTTGGAATACTTCAGAGCAAACACTTGACATGTAAAAGAACCAAAGTCCCTTCATTCCATTCCACTCACCGTCCTTTCACATTCCACACCTCACTCCTAGCTACAGCAAACTCCCCCCTCCCCCCTCCCCCCCCCATGACTCCCCAATTCTACCTGATTTGGCCCAGGCTTGTTGTGAGACTAAGTCCTTTGTTTCTGTGCTCCTTGTGGTTCTGGGCATCCTTCCTTGCTGCCCCCAAGCCTGCAACAGTCTCCTCCTTGTCTGTTAAGAGCCTGTTCCCCCCCCAAATCCACGTGTGACTCTGGCCCTGCAGCTGTTTCCTGATGGGAGAAGCATACTTGGCTTCTCTCTGGGGCTGAGACAGGAAGAATCAAAACACGCTTCAAGAATGGCAGAGGGAGAGGAAAAACAAAACCCAGCCAGCTCCAGAGCCTTGAGCTTTCTGGGATTTTCAAAGTATAAATGTTTACTATGGCTTCCTTTCTAGGCGTCCATTCTCTCCTCCAAAATGGAGGAGCTGGGTGGGTGTGGGGCAGGAGCTGCCCTAGGCCTGATGATTTGTTTCAGCAGGAAAGGGAGGATGGGAAAGGAATAACTATGAACAAAAGGCCCTGTGTAAGCTCTGCAAAGTCTTCTTGGAACCCGTTAGTATCCAAATGTGCTTAAAGTGATCAAAAACTAGCAATAGCAAGCCCTGCACATTCATATTCCTTGAATAATTTTTTTTTGTGTGTGTGTGTGTGTGTGTGGTGCTAAGAATTGAACCCTCTCATGCTAGGCAAGCATTCTACCACTGAGTTACTTACCCCAACCTTATATAAATTATTTCTTCACATACACAAACCCTCTGTGGGTAGGTCCCGCTATCTTCATTTTGCAAATGGGGAAACAGGTTTTCTGTGTCCAGTCACAGCACTGGTAAGAGGTTCAGCCTGAAGTGAATTCAGTTCTTAGCTCAAAGTCTGTATTCTTTTATTTTCTTTTATCTAAAAATAAATATTACGGTTTTAATGAATATCTAAGTAACATATTCTTTTACTGAATATCTCAGTAACAAAATATAAAATAAAAATCACTCTCCTGGCGCAATGGTACACATCTGTAATTCCAGTGGCTCTTGAGGCTGAGGCAGATGGATTGTGAGTTCAAAGTCAGTCTCATCTGGGAGCTAGAAGCCTAAGATGCTTGGGTCCTGGCTTTTCAGTGAACTTAACTGTGTGGCCTTGGGCAAGTCACTTAAACTCTCTGTGCTTCAGACTCCCTGTCTTCTAAAATGGGTATAAAACCTACCTCATAGGGTTGTTGTGGGGATTAATCAGAGATAATTTCTGTAAAGTATTTAAGGTTCTTGAAGAAGGTGCTGTATAAATAAAAAATAATATCTATTAAAGTTGGTTTCTTTGTGGGGGAAGAAAAAAAAGTCAGCCTCAGCAACTTAGCGAGACCCTAAACAACTCAAGTGAGAACTTGTCTCTAAATAAAATACAAAAGGGGGCTGGGGATGTGACTCAGTGTTTAAGTCCCAGGTACCAAAAAAAAAAAAAAAAAAAAAAAAAAAAAAAACCCTCACCATTCCATCTAGAGATATTAATAACAATTGGCATTTTAGTATATTTTTCTCCAGTTTAAGTTGTACTATTTTATGACCTGCTTTTTGTTGTTGCTTTGTTTGCTTGTTTGTTTATAAGTAGACTATTTTTTTTAAGAGTAGCTTTAGATTCCCAGGAAAATTGAGAGGAACCCACAGATAATTCTCATACATCTCCTTCCCCCACATAGTCAAAGCCTCACCATTATCAACATTTCACATTATCAATATCCCCCAGTGTACCACGAGTATGTTACACTGGTTACCATTAACCTACATAGTCATACTCTTATCACCTGCAGTCTATAGTTTACACTAAGTTTCACTTTTTTTTTTTTTTTTTTTTTTTTTTGGTACTGGGGATTGAACTCTGGCCCTGGATCATTGAGCCCATCCCTAGCCACAGCCTTATTTGTATTTTATTTAGAGACAAGGTCTCACTGAGTTGCTTAGCACCTCACTTTTGCTGAAGCTGGCTTTGAACTTGGGATCCTCCTGTCTCAGTCCCTGAGTCTCTGGGATTACAGGCGTGTGCCACCGCATCCAGAAAGGTTCACTCTTTATATTGTACACTTTGTGGGTTTTAATAAAGGTTTAATGACATGTGTCCACCACAATAGTGTCACACAGAATGGTTTCACTGCCCTGAATCCTCTGTCCTTTGTCTATTCATCATTCCTTGCCTCCAACTCTATCTGTGAGCAATGAGCTTTTTACTCTCTCTATAGTTTGGCTTTGTTTGCCTTTTCTAGAATGTCATGTCATTGGACTCAGTCAGTATGTACACAGCCTTTTCAGATTTGCTTCTTTCATTTAGTAATATGCATTTAAGTTTCCTCCGTGTCTTTTTATGGCTTGACAGTTCATTTCTTTACAAAGCGGAATAATATTCCATTGTCAGTATGAACTAGTTTTTCCCTTCACAACTTGTACAACTAGAAAGACAACTTGATCACTTACTTTCAAGTTTTGGCAATTATGAATAAAGCTGCTGTGAATATCCATATACAGATTTCTGAGTGGACAGAAGTTTGCAACTCATTCAGGTGAATACCAAGGAGCACAATTACTGGATCAAATGGTAAAAGTATATTTAGTTTTGTAAGAGACTGTCACACTGTCTTACAAAACAGCTATAGCATTTTGCATTTCCTTCAGTAAGGCATGAGAGTTCACATATTTCACCAGCCTTTAGTGGTGTGTCTGGATTCTTCCCATTCTCATGTCTGTATTGGTATCTCATTGTCATTTTAATGTGCTTTTTCCTGATGAGTATCACGGGGCTCATCCTTTTCATATGCTTATTTTTCATCTATTTATCTTTGGTAAGGTGTCAGGTAAGGTCATCAGCCCATTTTTAAATTGGATTGTTTGTTTTCTTATTGTTCAATATGAAGTGTTCTTTGTATACTCAGGGTAACAAACCTTTATCAAATATGTCTTTTACAAATATCTTTCCCAGTATCTTGCTTGTCTTTTGCAGAGCAAAAAAGTTTTAATTTTGATGAAGTTCAACTTCTTTCTTTCTTTCATGGATCCTGCCTTTGGTTTTATATCTAAAAAGTCATTACCAAGCCCAGGGCTATCTAGATTTTTTCTACTTTATTTTCTAGGAGTTTTGTAATTTTGTATTTTACATTTGGAGTTCACTCATGAAGGGTTTAAGGTTGATGTATGGTTTCATTTTTTTTTGCATATGGATGTCCCATTACGATTTTGCTACATAGCGTTACCTTTGCTCCTTTGTCAAAAATCAGATGATTGCATTTATGTGAATCTATTTCAGCGTTCTCTATTCTGCTCCATTGATCTATTTTTCTGTTTTTTATCAATAACACACAGCCTTAGTTTTTGTTACTTTTCTCTAGGACTTGAAATCAGGTAGTATCCGTCCTTTAACTTTGTTGTTTAAGAAGCAAGGTAGCTCCCTGAGACATTGAACCAATTTAATTAATGCCCTTAATGATTAATTTTCTAGTTCATAATTGACACATTGTAACTGAGAACCTGAAAACTGAAACGCCAACTGTTCCATTGTTTTGGATTCTCCTGTATGTCTGGATCTTGGTCAGAGTCACCATGTAACCCATGGAAAAACATCAGCAATGCAAGACACTCTTTTAAGCTTCTAAAGTATTTAAATAAAATTTTTAAAACCCTCTTGGTTACCTGCCAAGGGATGAGGCAAGTCAAGAGGGTCTACTGACTGGCTTCAGCATCTGAGTGTTCTAAGCAGGTCCTCAATTTAGGATCCGAGACTCTCAGGACAGGGCTGCCTTAGAACAGTCACTCCGCACATAACTGGGAGCTTAGCTTAATGGGAAGAGCTCTAGGGATTTTTGCTTTGTCATTTCCTCCTTACATTTAAAAAAAAAAAAATGTAGCTGGTATTCTGGAACACTGTCAACTCTTCCTGCCCTATCTGACTGTAAAATTAAACAAGGGATCACAAATAATAGACCATTCCAAAAATACATTTGGGGAATTCTGTCAAGTAGAACTACTGACGTCAATGACTTCTACATGGCCTCTGATATTTAGTCCAAACAATGAGGAGCAGGATCACAGATCCCAGTGTTGGTTCTGCTGGGTAGTGCTGGGAGGAGGAAATGGAGCCAAGCAGAGGTTCAACACAGCTTGGCTAGCCCTGGAGTCCACTATCTATTGCTGCCTAGTAAATTGCTCCAGAACATAGGAGGTTGAAACAACAAATATCCTATTTCATGACTCTGCAGGTCAGGAATTTGGGAGAGTTTAACCAGACAATTTTTTTTTTCCTGTGTGGAATCCATTGATCTCAGGCCATTGTATTCAGCTGGCAGGTGGCCTTCTCTTGAGGGTCCACCGTGGCTCTACTCGTCCATCTAGAGCCGTGGTGAGCTTGGCTGGTGCTGCTGACCAGAGCATGTTCATGTGGTCTCTACAGCATGGCAGTTTCTTGGATGTCAGACTTCTTACCTGCTGGCTAAGGACTCTCAGAAAAAGTATTCTAAGTGGCCAGGGTAGAAGCTACAAAATGATGATGTTCTTCCCTCAGAGAGAAGAACTTCTGTAGTACTATTCTGTGAATCAAGCAGACCTCTGAGATCAGACTAGTCCCAACAGGGGCATTAGTTGCCACTTCTCAATGGGAGAAGTATCAAAAATCTGTGGCCATTATCAACCCAGAATGTTGGATAATGAAAGGAGTTTTTACCCAGAAGAGGACCACCTGCACACATACCCTTTCATTTCTCCAGCTTCCCCTTCAGCAAAAGGGAGGTGACCAGAGAGATGCCAAGCAGGTCTTAAAAACACATCCTTCCAAACTCTCTTGGAGGCTGAGAATTGCTGCAAACATCCTAGAGACCCAGGATGTCTCTGTTAAAACCACTTTCTCAGACCTCTCTCCTTAAGCTTCTTAGGTATCTCTACTGCAAAATCTTATGCATCGGGAAGTCCTAAAGATGTTCTTCCTGCAGCCATATATTTTGGCTTGGTGAATAAACCAAAGCTCATGCCCCAAATATCCTATAAACATTCAAGGGCATGTATGTCATTGTCCCTTTTCTGTTGCCATAACAAAATACTTGAGACCAGGTAATTTTAAAAAAAAATTGTAGTTGTAGATAGACAGCATGCCTTTATTTTATTTGTTTATTTTTATGTGGTGCTAAGGATGTAACCCAGTGCCTCACAAGTGCTTGGCAAGTGCTCTGCAATTGAGTTACAGGTGAGATTATATATATATATATAGTTGATGGACCTTTATTTATTTATTTATATCTGATGCCGAGACTCGCTCGAACCCAGTACCTTACACATGCTAGACAACTGCTCTACTACTGAGCCACAAGTCAAGAGGGTCTACTGATTGGCCTAAGCATCTGAGTGTTCTAAGCAGGTCCTCATTTAAGATTTGAGACTCTCGGGATAGGGCTGCCATAGAACAGTCACTCCACACATAACTGGGGAACTTAACTTAATGGGAAGAGCTCTAGGGATTTTTGCTTTGTCATTTGCTTTGTCCAGGTGGGGTTTTTTTTGGTTTTGTTTTTGTTTAGTACTGGGGAGTGAATCCAGGGATACTTAACCACTGAGCCACATCCCCAGCCCTTTTTTGTATTTTATTTAGAGACAGTGTCTCACTGATTTATTTAGGGTGTCATTTAGTTGCTGAGGCTGGCTTTGAACTTGTGATCCTCCTGCCTCAGCTTCCAAGCCACTGGAATTACAAGGCATGAACCACCACACCTGGCCTGGCCAAGTGATTTTTTTTTTTTTATAATACCTTTATTTTATTTTTTATTTTTATGTGGAGCTGAAGATAGGATCTAGCGCCTCGCACATCCTAGGCAAATGCTCTACCGATAAGCCACCACCCCAGCCCACAGCCAAGTGATTTTTTAAAGAATAGAAGCTTATTTGACTCATGCTTCTGGAGCCTGGGAAGTCCAAGAGCATGGTGTTGGAATCTGGTGGGCATCTGGTGAGGGCTTTGGTTCTTTGCTCTGACCGAAGACTTGACAAAAACAATGTAGAGGAGGAAAAGTTTATCTGATGCTCACAGTCTCAGAGTTTTAGTCAATGGTCAGCCAACGACCTAGCTCTGGGTCCAAAATGAGGCAGGAAATCATGGCTGAAAGGCAGAGGGAAGCAGCTCAGGATGGCAACAGGGAGCAGAGATAGAGCTCTGCTCACCAGGGACAAAATATAAACCCAAGTCACATCCCCAGTGACCGACCTCCTCCACCCACACCCTACCTGCCTGTAGTCACCATCCAGTTAATCAATATATATCAGTGAATCTACTGATTGGGTCGCAACTCTGATCATTTCCCCTCTGAAAATTCTTGCATTGTTTCACACCTGAGCTTTTGGAGACACTTCATATCTAAACCATAATGTGGAGGATGCTGGGTTTTCTAATGTCCCCTCACTCACATTTAGATAACTGGAGCTAAGAGTAAGGGACCTGAAAGGGGATACAGGGAACAGGACCTGCTGTGGCATGCAGACCCAGTTATTTCAGTTCAACTTCCACTTTTCCAGTCCCCTTTGTCTTATTTGGCATTTTTAAAAGTATTCGTCCCCTCTGGAGATGGGTCTGGCAATATATAAAAGGAGCTATAAAACTATTTATATCTTTGACCAATCCTTCTGCTTTTGGAATATACTCCATGGAAATATACAAGAAAGAAAAGAAAGCAAAAAGCCTACAAATGTTTATGGTAACACCATTCATAACAGTGAAAAAGTGGGATGTGACCCCATGCCCAAAATTGGGAAGAGGTTATACAAACTGAGATATTTTGAGACAATGGGATTCTACGTTGTTAATGAAGGGAATTGAGTTTACAAATTGTGTTGATACATCAAAGTGCACATGTAACATATTGCTAGAAGAGAATAATGCAAAAGAAAATGTACACTAGCTGTAAATATAAATCAGTCTGCTTGATCATTGATAAGGATCAGAAGTAAGCAGAGAGCTGCAAAGAGCTGATACTGTTAAGTTTGTAGCATTTTCTTCTTCTAAAGTTCACAGTACCATAAAAATACTAAATTTTGGTTTGGAGCTAGTGAAGGAAGAGGGGATTTCCTAATCTGGAGTCCCAGTGGACACTGGCAATCCATGTGTCACTAAGAACAGCCAAATTTGTGCTCACCTACTTAATAGAAAACAATGTTTGGAACCAGGCAGGGGCACCTGGCCTACACTCTCGAAGCCACATTTTAATAAATACATATAGTTCTGGGCACAATACTCCAGGGGAGACTAACATACTAGTGCTCGATTCAGGAAAATAATAAACAGCCTCAGCAAAAGTGAGGCTCTAAGCAACTCAGTGAGACCCTGTCTCTAAATAAAATACAAAATAAGGCTGGGGATGTGGCTCAGTGGTCGAGTGCCCCTGAGTTCGATCCCTGGTACAAAAAAAAAAAAAAAAAAAAAAAAGGTTGTCAAAACATTAACTATTCATAAAACTTTTCTTCCCCAAGACCAAAACCATGGGAAAATCTTGGAAAAATTTAAGAGTATCTAACCTTCTTCTAGCCAAAGAACATTAGAAGCTCTCTTCCAGCCCCTGGGAAGCATTTGTGTAGAAGAAGGTTAGGCTTGTTTAGGGGCTGAGAAGCATCAAGAGTTGTCTGTAAGCAGAAGTTATGGAGAAGCAGAGTAAAACTTACTTTATTTCTTATCTATAAATAAAAGTCAATATGAGGATTAGGCATTCAAAAGAGGCAGAGTATCCTACAGAGGTAGAGTGTCCCACACTACCAGAAGTGTATAAGCTAAGCAATGTAGGTATCCATCATATAAATAACAGCTTGTTCTTCTATGACCCTCCAGTTTGACTTTCACCCACTTAAATAGACCCTAATTCTGAATCTGATTCTGATTCTGAGACTCAGGGGAAAATGTACAGTAAGAATGGAATAATCTACCCTTCATGTCTTTAGACAATGCTACCAACTCACTACCAGCAACACACTATCAACTCCATTTGAAGTTGTTTTCTTAGAACTGGTAATAAGTGTTTGCAAAGTGATGCTGTCATGAACCACAGATGACTAGAGGTATAGCCTTCTTGATTTCTATTTTTGAAAAGTTAATGGTCCTTAACGGGGCATGTGATCTTTGATCTCATCAATCAAGCAAGCAACTATGAGTCACTTATTTGTATTTTTCAACCATTATGCTAGGCCCTCAGAGAAATTCAAGAAGTATAAATTATGATCCTACCTTCAAGACACTTTCATTATTAGTATGATGTTCTAGATTAGTGCTTCCACACTTTGTAACTTGAGAACCCCTACCAGTAAAAGAAGTGTGAGCGTGTACCTTACAATGTTCATATGCTAATGTGCAATTAATTATACAGGAGCTACTTCAAACATATATTAAATATTTATATAAGAATGGCTGTTAAGCTTGGTACAGTGGCACACGTCTGTAATCCCAGTAGCTCTGGAGGCTGAGGCAGGATCATGAGTTCAAAGCCAGCCTCAGTAAAAGTGAGCACTAAAGTAACTCAGTAAGACCCTGTCTCTAAATAAAATTCAAAATAGGATTGGGGATATGGCTTAGTGGTCGAGTGCCCCTGAGTTCAATCCCTAGTACCAAAAAAAGGGAAAAAAAGAAAAGAAAAGAAAAAAAGAATGGCTGCCAAAACATTAACTATTCATAAAACTTTATTTCTTATCTGTAGATAAAAGTACATAAATAGATATTCTAATATTTTCTTCCTCAACTCATTGGAGTGTATCTGGACATGAACCCTCAGTCTAGGGACCATAGTTTTTACCAACTAAGAGGCAAGTTCAATTTATTGGGGTTTAAAAGGATGGGATATCTGATTAGTACTGCAGCACTGAAAAATGTTAGGTCCATTGGTAGATACTGGCATTGAGATTTGAACAACTTTTCCAAACCAGTTTAAAAGTATAACCAATTAAAAAAAATAAAAAGAATAAATAGAAAGCTTTAAAAAAACTCTCCCCAATAGTGCTATCATTTATTTGATTAATTTACTTATTAATTCAACATTTATTAAAAACCTACTATGGGGCTGGGGATGAGACTCAGTGGTAGGGCACTTGCCTGGCACATGTGAGGCACTAGGTTAGATCCTCAGCACTACATAAAGATACAAATGAATAAAAAATAAAGGTATTGTGTCCATTTACAACTTAAAAATAATTTTTAAAAAACTTACCATGTACCAATTAAGCAGTATGTGCTAGGCATTGAGGAAAGAAGAAGAGGAGGTGGAGGAGAAAATAGAATTTTGGAGTGTATGGAGAGTGTATGGAGATAATAAGTATATGAGACAAAAAAGCACATGTAAGCAAATAAATATCCAATTACATATTGAGTTCCCTGCTAAAATACCAGGGGATGGAAGAAGGGGGGAGGTGGCTACTTTAGATGAGGTACTTGAAACAGGCCTCTCAGGGAAATGATATCTATCCCAAGAACTGAAGACAGAAGAGAGATTGCTACACAGAAGAAAGACATAAACAGCACATTTCCAGACACAAAGCGTAACACCAAAAATCCCCTAAGTGGAAGGGCAAACTTAAATCCATCTTTCAGATATCCTTAGATCCCATCACATCTGTCTAAAATACCTTCTGTAAATCCTTAAGAATCATTTTAGGTGCTTGATAAGCTGAGTAAACAGACATCTGGCTCTAGGAACAGCTTTCCTGTTATCAGGCAATTGATACTCCCATTCAATGTGGCATACGTCTCTTTTCTTGGTTGAGGATTCCTGGCCACTGTGACAGGTGACACAAAAATAAGAAGACTTCACTGCTACAGACAAGTACCCAGTAGCCCTGCCGAAGCTGAACCCTTCTATGTGAACTGGGTCATAACCCATACCTGGAAATATCAAAGAAAACAACAAATTTGCTCCAAAGTTGTTCAAATTCCCAGTAAGGGCACCTGTTTTATCTCAAAATGTAAGACTCTAGAATTAGTCCTTTGTAAGTTCCATGCCCACTGAAGACATTCATGCACGGTAGGTTGGCTGGATTTATTATGCACTATCATCTGGGAATCACATTCTGCTCATTAGGTTGAGCTAAGTGCTGTCAGGAATTCCAGGAAGAGCTTTGTTGAAGAGAGGGAGCAGATAAGCGGTTATGGCTGTTTAAGTAAATCCAGATGGACCAACAGGTACCATGGTGGCAGCTCCACACAGGGCAAAGTGTCTGAGAAGTCTGAACTCACTTAACCCTCAGAATTTTGGAATTCAAAACACTAGTCCTTTGCTGTTTAGTTTCACTTGCTTTTTATATGTGCTTAGATGACAAGAAAGATTGAAGAGAAATCACCAAAGACACACTTTAGATATAAAATAGGAATGGTAAATCTGCCTTTGAAGTCCAACTTGTCTCACATTCAAGAGGTCAAAATTAAACAAATTTTAAACACTCAGCACCACCACAGCAACTCTCAGAGGCTTAGTCAACACTCCTTTTAGTCTGGATATCTCCAATGAAAAAATACTGGGAAGGAAAGTCCCCTCAACTTTGTTTATAGAGAGATAACCCTTAGCCATTAAAAATTGGGCATTATAATGGTAAAACAGCAAAAGAGCCACTTCTATTTATCTCCTTAAATAACTTTAAGTCAACATGAAAGGCACCCCACAGCACACTATGAATGTAATTTAAGCCATTTTCAGTAATTGTTTGTAAACTTAAAACAGGTAACAACCAAAAGTGCTAAAATTCAACATAAAGGAAAGAACATAACCTAGAAAAGATTTGTTTGATTTTGTTTAATTTTGATCTCCAGCAAAATTCCCAAAGGGACAAATAACAGATGGTAAGTAAACACTGCGAAAAGGAACAAATAAAATAAACAGCCAAACTAACTTCAGTTATTTCAAAAATATTTTTAAATGACTGATAAAAACACACAGAACGGGAAGCTGCTTACCATTACGTGCAACAAACATTCAACAAGATCTCTCAGGGTCTCTGCTTGATCAGCAAGATCAAGTCTGCGGGAGTACTGGCTTCACAGAAACAGAGCAGCTGCCTGGCTGGTAGAACAAACAGCTAGAGTGAATTGTTGAATCTGCACAGTAATCCTGGGGACCTAGGATTACTGTGTCTGAGTGTTCGGTGCCATAGTTTTGTCAGTCTCCTAAATGGAAACATGGAAGACTAGCTTATCAGGTTTATAATTTACCCTGTGTTGTAAGGGATAACTGACATATTGGAGAGTGTCATGCAGGCATTCACCCACCCACTTGCTCAGGATGGTCTCTGAGCTTCAATTTCCTTCTCTGAAACTTAGTAAAATGGGAATACTTCAAATGAGAATTAAGCCATACAACAAAAGTAAAACACTGCAGAGAGAACTTCAGTAAATGTCAGTTTCCTTCTAGTTTTAGGAAGTGCTAAGATTCAATATCATTCCAATTAGTTGAGACAGATAAATTAAAAATCCAATACAAACTGTCATAGAATAAGTATGACCTTGTCTTAAAATATACAAAGATAAAATAGGGGAGAATTAACCTAATATCAATTTTGATTTTTTTTTTTTTGAAACTCCAGTCATTTTTATTGTGCTATCAATTCCGCCTTTAAAAAGATTGCAGCCAGGGCTGGGATTGTGGTCAGTGGTAGAGTGCTTGCCTAGCATGTGTAAGGCACTGGGTTCGATCCTTAACACTACATAAAAATAAATAAATAAAATAAAATAAAGGTCTATCAACAACTAAAAAAAAAAAATTTTTTAAATGCAGACATATAAGCAGGCATGGTGATGCATGCCTATAATCTCGGAAACTCAGGAGGCAGAAGCAGGAAGATCAAGTAAGAGGCCAGCTCCAGCAATTTAGCAAGACCCTCAAAATAAATATATAAAGACTAGGGATGTACTCAGTGATAAATTGCCCCTGGGTTCCACATTCCATAAGTAAGTAAACAAATAAATAAACAAACACACACACACACACATCTCAAGATATAGTATTAATGGTGTGATATAGAATAGGGCCAATGACTAGATGTTGCAAACAGGCAGAATTTGTTCAATAAGATGATACATTTACCCCAATTAAAAAAAAATAAAGATGAGACATTTCCCCCCAAATAAGACATGTTAATGAATGAAATTGGTTTCCTAATGAAGTAGATCTTCATCAGGGTCTCCCAGGGATGGAATTTTCTTATATTCAGGGTCTCTCAAGGTGTTTCTCAGATTGGGGATGCAGTTCAGTGGCAGAGCACCTGCCTAACGTGTGAGGCCCTGGGGTTTGATTTCCAGCACCACCACCAAAAAAAAAAAAAAAAAAAAAAACAGTCTCAAATGCCTCAGTCCTGAGCTTCTCCCCTCTGAGCTCTGGTCCTCCAGGTCACAGACTCCCGTGGCAGTGCCTGAATGCAACCTATAAACTTGGGCTCCTGCAGAAGGAAGCCCCTCCCATATCTGTAAACTAATCAGTCTTCACTACCCTGAAACTAGATGATTTTATTTCCCACCAAGGTCAGGGAGTAAGGCCCAGCTCTGGGTGACTTCCACTCACCTTTAGGCTGTGCTGGAATAATACCATGTACACAATTAGTATGCTCCATACCTATGGCTAGAAGTTCCATATTTGACAACTCTGTAATTGTCATCAGCTTATGCTACTGTATAGCTATTAAATGATAAAACTACCTCTTCATAATGAAATATTTGTTAATTCAAGTTTGTTTTTTCAAGTTAAGTTATTCTTTTTCTTCCTTTTCTATGTAAAAATTTATAACTTAGTTCTACAAATTCATATCAGAGGTAATATTTAAATATTAAAGTAGCAGAAAACATTGGTTCTGTGAAGAAAGACATTTCAAAAATATCCACAAATATAGATACGTAAATTCTGTTTTCTTTGAATAAGGCCTTATTTCTTATCTAAGACCAAATTTAGTACATGCCAAAGTTATTAAAAACAGTCATTTTAGTTATGAATTTAGAAGTGCATTTATTTTTTTTCTAATTAAAAAAAATGAAACAACCATATCTAAAGTGATCAAAAAGAGCCAAATGGACTTTTAGGGAGTTTTCCAAAAGCAAAAGAAAGGGGGAAGTGAGCTGACCCTAAATATGAGAGAATCTGAGTACCTAAATTAATTTTGTCCAAATATATAAAACGTCAGCTTAGCAAAAACCAAAATGCAGCATGTTTTATGGGTTCAGAATTGCTACTAAAATATATGGCTAAACATATAAGTTGTTATATAATTTATATTGTTATAAATGCAACATTCATGTGAATCCGTGTGAAGGCATAGTAAGCAGGCAAGACTTGTAAACCAAGTACATTGCAATTTTCTATTGTTAAACGTTATCGGTAATTTGGTGTCTCAGCCCTTCTCTTGTCATGCTTTACACTAAGCAGAGCTTCCCAGTTAAGAAAATATTTAGAATGCTTTCTTTGATTGCCTTGAACATGAGACACCTTGAATGAATTAAACCTGCTTAGTGCAGCCGACACTCATGTTTCCACTGGCTGGTCGTGCTGACCACCGAGTTCAGGAAGGTAGAAAGATACTGGAGTGGCCTCCAAAAATAACTGACATGTTTGTAGAGGCAGCTGCTTTCTTCCCTCCACTGCACTACCCTGGACTTTCTCCAGTTCAAGTCATTTTCCTCCATGGGAACCTGTCTACAAACTAACTTCCAGTCGGCTTGGTTGCCCTTCCCTCAAAATTTTGTTTACTTGGGGCTCTTCCTCAAATCCCCATAAATCTACTGCCTTTGATTCTTCTTCTCTAGTTCATTGATTTAAAGTGCAAATATTAAATTTAATATGACTTCTCTATACTGTCTAGAGAGGTTTGTGCAGTAAAATAGCCCCCAACGGGAGCGAGGAGGAGAGGAGGCAGTAGGGGATTAGGGGGAGGACATAGGGAGCTAATCTACCTTGGGAATACTTATTGGCTTGAATGCAAACATTTAAGAGGTATAATTTAATGTAAAGGGTCTATTAAGACCATATAATGAATTTTTTTTTTTTTAATCAAAAGGTAGGGGCGGGGTTGTGGCACTAGGTAGAGTGCTTGCCTAGCATATGTGAAGTGCTGGTTCCATTCTCAGTACCACATATAAACAAATAAAATAAAGGTCCATTGACAACTAAAAAATATTTTTTAAAAAAATCAAATGTTATTTTACTGTGTAGATATTGTGTATGCATCAAGTCAATAAACAAGAACATCTTCAAACTACCTATTTATGTTTCTTTACTTTCACAAGCCATGCATTTTTGGGGATCTAGTGTCAAATTTACAGCCCTGTCTAAGCTCAATGGCAAACATCTCACTTTCCAAAAATGCTTTGGCTTCTCTGTATAAATAAGTGAAATGAGATAGGTCTTATTTCTAAAACAACAACAACAAAACCAAAAGGAATGACAATCACACTATCTCTAAGTCAAACCAAGGGCAGGTACACAATTAGGGATTCTTTTTTAAAATTTGTTGTTGTTGTTATTATTATTATTATTAGTCATACTGGGGATTGAACCCAGGGTCTCATGCATACTAGCAAGTATTCTACCACTAAACCACAACCCCAGAGTTTATTTTATTTTACTTTTGAGACAGGGTCTCAGCAAGTTGCTGAGGTTGGCCTCAAATTTGTGATCCTGTCTCAATCTCCTGAGAACTAAGATTACAGGTGTATACCACCACACTAGATGGCAACTGGGGAAATTAATGAACTCAATTGCAAAGACAGGTTTTATAATCTGTGAAGTGCTAAAACAATGTCCATGGTTGGCATAGGTACAGGAAAACAAACTAAGAAAGGAAAAACTAGGAAAGGCCATAGTCTAGGACAAAGAGTGATGTGTTCAGATTGGGAACTTCCTATCTTGCAGAGTGAAGTATTTAAGCAGTGATGTACCAGACACAATGAAGATTTGTCTTTGAAGGTGAGTAAGACAGTAATTATGGAAACAGATTCAGGAATCACCTGCATGAGATAAGGCTTGAGGCTTCCAGTGGCTACAGGCACATGTAGAGGGAGCATCTGTACTGTTGGCCCTTCACAGCTCAGAGCCTTCCATTGCCTTCTTCCCTGGTACAGCTCAGTTGTTGAGGCAGCTCTTCTGTATCTGCCTTTTTTATTTTGGCTTATGCACTCCCCAAAGTAAGAACCTGTCTAACTCACCTTGACCAGAAGACAGCTCAATGTCATGGGCAAGTAGGCTCTTCCTGTGCAAAGTCCTTATCTGAACATGAGTGGATTTGGCCTGGGGGATGAGAAATCCCTGCCTCCAAGACACAAAGCAGGGGACTATGGGTGAGTGGAAAGGCAGGACTTAAAGTGAAACACCCACTCAAGACAGCGCCATTGTGAAGGTCCTAGGAGTGGGTGAAATCCAAGCTGAAGACCACCAAAGGGCAAACAGATCAAGTTAGAAAGGGAGGGCAGAGGTTTAATGAATAAAGGGGAAACATATGAAATGTAATGTTTTTCCCTAACCTGTCCCCTCCCATCATATATCCCTGTCCAGGCAGAAACTCTGCCACACTCTCTTCACCTTTCATCCAATATTGCTGGCTTTGGAGTATGCCTCAGGACATACGCCCGTGTGTGTGTGTGTGTGTGTGTGTGTGTGTGTGTGTGTGTGTTGTGCTGTTAACACCGAATACCACAGATTGGGTAAATTATAATGAACAGAAATGCATTGGCTCACAGTTCTGGAGGCTGGTAAGTACAGTATCAAGGTCTTGGCATTTGTTGAAAGTTGTCTCACTGCATGATAAGAGGATAGAGGGCATCGAATGGCAGAAAGGCAAGAAGAGAATAGGAGGAAGTGGGGGAGGAAAATGCCATAACAGCATGAGTCCATTCATAAAGGCAGAGCCCTCACTACCTAACACCTCTTTAAAGGCCATACCTCCCAGAACCACTACAATGACAATTAAATTTCAACGTGTGTTTTGGAAAGGACAGATATTCATACCATTGTACCACATGTGATTCAATGTCTTTAAAGTCAGCTGTGGGTGTGATCATCTGCAAAGACCCCTAACTGTAAACATCTCAAAGGCAAGGATGAATTGGTGGTTTGTCCTAGAACCCTTGAGGAATCACCTCAGCCCTCTTCCTACCAGGGCCTGAATTAGAGGAGTGTCCACCAGATACCCAAAATCTAATGGTTTGGCTGACTACCCAACTAAGGCCTGGCCCTGATCATACCTTGTTCTTCACACCATTCTCTTCATTCTCCCAGGCAGTCTTCTTGTTCCCCATCTGTTATTTCCCTCTTCCCTCACAGCCCAATATCTTCTGGTGTCCTTGGGCAATGTTTATATCTTTTTCCTTTGACCCAGCACACTCAGAAAATCATGGTTTGGGTTAAATGTTTGAAATGGCTCTAGAATCAGTGTGCTTTCCTGCAGGGAGACCCTGCCTAATATGTCCAAGAAAGAGATCCTAATTCTTGTGTTTGTCTGGCCTATTAGTTCCACAGTTCTGATAATATTACCCATGTCTTCCACTGTGAAATACTGCAGATTGAAAGTTATAGTTGTGATTTTAGAAAGCATGTGATCATGAGCAAACTATAATGAAAATATTACTCAAACCAATACATAAAAAAAACAGTTTACCTTTGTGTGAATGTGCAACATTTTGGTTATAATTTCCTCTTTTTGCATAAAATTAGAACCAGTTGCTGTGTTTCCAGAAAAGGCTTTGCTTTGCCAAGCAAAATTGGCAGAGAAAATGTTCTTGCAATAAAAGGACACAAAATCCTAATATCTTTTCCTAGCTCCACTCTATAAAAATGCAGTCTCCACTGCATTTCCAAGCATCAGGGAATTAAAACTTCCTCTCATCACCACCAACATCTTTATTAATTCTTTGAATAAATTGTTACTGCACACATGTCAAACGCTGGGAACTGGACGGGGCCTTGTGACAGGGCCAGCTTCATGGAAGCAGGGTCCCTGGCCCACAGGTGCTCCTGATCTAGCTGGGGCAATTAGATATAACAATTAGCCACACCAGGCAGTGTGCAATGAATGCCGTGAGAGTGGCTGGGAGGATCTCACATACCACTGAATTTCAGAAGAGAGGGAAAACATGTCCAGCTTAAAGGAGGAAATTCAAGTTGAGTTGACCTTTTGTTTATTCAATAAATAATTCTTGGATGTTCCTGAGGACTAAGTGGGATGCTGTGCTCATGCCCAGAAGAGTGGGCCAAATAGACATGGTCCAAGGACCTTATGGGAGTATAGTGGGGATGATCACATAATTATATAGTAACTCCTGGTAAGTTGTATGAAAGAGTAGAAGGGCCTATGAGGGAATCAAGGAGGAGATCAGCGAAGACTTCCCTAGGAAGGGATGTGGAGCTGAGATCTGTATGAGAATAGCAGTTAACCAGGTCAGAAAAGAAAAAAGGAAAGGGGAATTACTGGCAAAGGGAACAACGAATGCAAAGTTTATGGGGTAGGAGTAAGCATGACAAACTTAAAAAAATTTAAAATGAGCCAGGCACTGTGACAAACTCCCAGCTACTTGGGAGGCTGAGGCAGGAGGATCTCAAACTTGAGTCTAGCCTCAGCATCATAGCATGACTTTGTCTCAAAATAAAAATTTTAAAAGAGGCTATGGATATAGCTTAGTAATAAAGTGTTTTCTTAGCATTCAAAAGGCATGAGGAATTATTTATTTTTGGTCATAGCTAAATATATGTATCCAAAAATATTTTTAAAGAAGACATTATTAATAAGACTATTGCAATTTTTAAAAATTGTGGCTTTAATAGGGTGAGTGTATTCTAGAGTGCTTGACTAGCATGTACAAGGCCCTAGGTTTGATCCCCTGCACCACAAATAAATATATTATGTGGTTTTAGAACAACACTGGAACACCAGCTTCTGATTATTGGATTGGAACAATTTTTAAAATGTACAATAGTCAATGTTTTTGAGGATGTAGTAAATTGGAAACCTTTGAACAGTGATTGGGCAATGTAAAGTGGTACAATTTTTGTAGAGACATTGGGCAATATATATCAAAATACTAAACACTAATTTTCAAAGTAGTTTTGCTTCTGGATACAAATCCTAAGCTAGATTCTATGGACAGAAAGTTTTCTGTGTCTATAAATTAATTGAAGCACTCTTTATAAAATGGCAAAAAAAAGTCTTAAAACTGTCCAACAATTTTTGAATGCTTATGCAAGATAGTATATATTGATTCAACAGGATATCCCATCTCTTTAAAATATGGCTTATATGATGGGAAAAATATTTTTTACAATTAAGTTTTAAACGAATATATATAGAACTTGGTGTCCATTATGAGTAATTCTGCAAAAATGATATACAGGAGGAAAAATTACTTTAAACCAAAATTTTAAGTATGAGATTATCATTGGACTATATATAATAGTTCTTTCTTCTTTTATTCATTTCTAAAATGAGTATGTGTTGCTGTATAATTATAAAAAATTTTTTTAATGAAAGGTATGGTTTAAAAAAAACAAATATTTATTCCTCTTTGGGATTAATGAGTAAAGTAAAAATTTTTCTTTTTCCACTTTTAAAAAAAATAATAATAATCTTGTAAATCTACCAAAACTGAATATTCATTACTTCATTTATTGTTTAGTTACATAGTGACACACTCCATGCATCAATGCTAAAAAATTTAAACAAGTTTCCACAACAGACATCAATACAGGGCCAGGTGAGTCAAAGACCCACCAGAAAGAGTTCAAAATGATTAAAATATTGTAAAGAGTTGAAGACAAAATTGGTGCAGGAAGGAAGCCCACAGCAGATTTAACAGTGTAGATTGATTACTCCCTCTTCATTTTACTGTCTGGGCTTCAGGTCACCCTGGGGCACGCTGGCTGAGAGATGGGGAGGGGCTCAGGACAATGGAACTGAGACCTGGGCACCAGAAGGTGAACCCTTACCCTAAGTGGCCATCATAAACCTGTAATTTGAACTGCAAGAGATTTTATTTTTACCTCAGGCTCTGTCCTATGTCAAAATTTCCAATTATTTTCATGAATCCCATGACAAATTTACACAGGTCCAAATAATGCTTCTTACTTTTTAATATCCCTATTTAGCTATTAGATTTTGAAGGATTGATTTTAATTTTTAATATTGAACACAATCTATATTTTAGGCTAGGGAACATGAAGCCATTATGCACTTAATGAGTTTCACCATTATGTACAATACAACGAACAGTGGTTTGTTTAAACTGGGCAAACATGAACTATACATATACAGAACTTTAAAAAAAAAAAAAAACTTCATTCTATTCATGGAAAAGGCAAAATTTAATGGTAGAGGCAAAGAAAAAAAAAAAAGGAATGAAAATTGAAACTTTCCGGAAGTCAGAAAGGCCAGGATAGGGCCAACATATCGTCACTCTTAGTTTTAGCAAAGGGCAGCTTTGTGGGCTGGGAACAGGTGGGTACCCACAGGCAGCACTGAGGATGCTGTGATATGAAGAGGTCCTGAACAACTTCTCAGTCTTTATAGGTTTTTCCTATAAATTAATCACAGTGCCTGAGGTCCTAGCATTTCAAATTTTCCCTGGAGTATTGAAAACTAATCATGTTTATTATTCTACCTTGAAGATTGCAAAGCACTTCTGGGATATTTCTCCCCTAATCCCTTGGGCCAGGAGCTCTAACCAGTTGGTCAGGGTTGACAGGTGCATGGGAAGAGGCAGCAGGAATGCTAAGAACTTAGGCTTCAGTGTTAAATCCTGCCTTTGCCAATTACTAGCTGAGAGTGACCTGGGGCAACTTATCTTTTCTGAGTCTCACTTTCTTCCTCAATAAAATAAAGATACCTGGATGGCAGTTGTAAGGAAAAACTACATATAAAACACTTAAGTACTGCAGATGCTATCTATTTAAGGACAACCAGGTCACCGGGAAGTCAGCCCTTAGCTCCTGGCTGTGCCTGTGCTCATGAGCATCTGCCTCTTGCAGGTAGGCTGGAGAGTCTGTTTCCAACTGCTGGACCCCCATTTCCCTGCCAGCCATGAGCTGCAGGGACCTCCCAAGGCCAGGTAAGCACCTCTACTAACACCCAACCTGCACCCACATACAATCAACACCCTCTCAGGTCTGGCATCCTGGGTTCAAGCTGGGCATGGGAGATGGGAGAAGGGTCCTAAAACAACATCTCTCTCTCTCTCTCTCTCTCTCTCTCTCTCTCTCTCTATATATATATATATATATATATATATATATATATATATATATATATATATATATTCCTAGAAGAAATTTCAGCAGCTGGAGAATTTTGCCCATTTTCTAACTCCAGGAAATGATGGTGTCCATCAATCATCAGCAGTTTTGGTCAGTTTCCTCTTTGCAGCCTCTTCGGGGCACTTTTTCTGAAAGCACAGCAAGTTGGACAGAGGAAGGAAATGTAAGAGGAAGGCCTGCTTCTTCAGGAGATGGCAGTTGATGCTATGACTAGGGCTCTTACTTTCATTGGTGCATGTAATTGACCCATCAGCCACTAGGTCTTTTTTCTTGCCCTAATAAATAAATGACCACTACCTCTTCTTCAGAATGGCTTTTTTGTGCATGTGTATGTGGTAATGGGGATTGAAACTAGGAGTACTGTTCCAATGAACCACCTTCTCAGTCCTTTTTTTTTTTTTTTTTTTTTGAGATAAGATCTTACTAAATTGATGAATCTGGCCTTAAATTTGTAATCCTCCTGCCTCAGCCTGCTGAGTCACTGGGAGGATTACAGGCCTATGCCACCATACCTGACTCAGGATGGCTTTTAACCTAGAGGTCCCAAACCTGGCACTCTGTCATCTGTAGAGATGCATCTGTTTTATAAAATAAAAAACACTCAGACACCAACCTCTTAGAGACTCTGACTTGGAACATATAGGCTCAGCCAGAGTAGATCTGGGGGACAGATGACTGGGTGTATGTGCTGGTTTCCCAGTTTACTGTGTGGAATGAGCAAGTCATTCATCTTCTCACTACTTGTGTTTCTTCATCTATAAATTTAGGATAGTAACAGTTACCTACCTCATAGAGTTGTTGACAGGATGGAATGAGATTTTGTTATCCAGCATAAGTAGGGTCTAGCATTTGATATTCTTAAAGAGTCTGTAGATCATGAGACACACGGGCTAGCTAGAGAATCAATCACTTTTACATTAACATCATAAAAAGTTATTTCTTTTTTTTAATATTTATTTTTTAGTTGTAGTTGGACACAATATTTTATATATTTATTTTTACGTGGTGCTGAGGATTGAACCCAGGGCCTCACACTTGCTAGGCGAGCACTCTACCGCTGAGCCACAACCCCAGCCCCTACAAAGCTATTTCTAATTAACAATATTGGATGGGCTATTCTGAGTCTTTTGCCTTAGAGTCAGGTTCTTTTTTTTTAATATTTATTTTTCAGTTTTCGGTGGACACAACATCTTTATTTTACATGGTGCTGAGATCGAACCCAGTGCCCCATGCATGCCAGGCGAGCGTGTTACCACTTGAGCCACATCCCCAGCCCTAGAGTCAGTTTTTTTTAATATCTGCAAAATAATTTGCAGAGAATTTTATTAGAATTAAATTGAATCTATAGCTCAAGTTGGGAAGAACTGACATCTTTACATTGCTGAATCTTCCAGTCCATGAACATGAATAATCTATTTATTTATTCTTACCTGATTGCTTTCATCAGAGTTTTATAGTTTTCCTCATACAGCTATTCTGTATATTTTTTTAGATTTATACCCAAGTTTTCCTTTTTATGATGCTAATGTAAATGGTATTTTGTTTTTAATTTCAAATTCCATTTGTACATTGCTGGTATATAGGAAAGTAGTTTTCATACATTTCAACTTTGTAACCTGTAACTTTGCTATACCCACTCATTAGTCTCAGGAGTTGTTGTTTTGTCAATTATTCTGGGTTTTCTGCATAAACAATCACATCACCCACACATAGTGTGACTGTGAAAGAAGAGTTTTGTTTCTTTCGTCCTAATATCTGTTATTTATTTTCCTTCTCATATTGTATTATCTAGGACTTCCAGTATAATTTCAGTATAATAATATACTGAAAGTCAGTAGTGAGAAGGAGCATCATTGACTTGTTCCTGATCTTAGTGGAAAAGCTTCTAGTCTTTCACCATTAAATATGATGTTAGTTGAAGGTTTTTCTTAGATATTATTTATCAACTTGAGAAAGTTCTCTTTCTATTCCTAGTTCACAGAGTTTTTATCATGATCAGGTGTTGGATTTTGTCAAATGCTTTTTCTGTATCTACTGATATAATCGTGTGATTTTCTTCTTTAGCTTATGATGACATGTATTATATTCATTGGTTTATTTGTTTGTTTATTATTATTATGTTGTGTGTCATACTGGGAAATAAACCCAGGAGCGGTCTGTCACTGAACTGCATCTTCAACCCTTGTGTATTTTGGAACAGGGTCTAGCTAAGTTGCTGAGGTTGGCCTTGAACTTGCAATCCTCCTGCCTCAGCCTCCTGAGTGGCTGAAATTATAGGTAAGCACCACCATGCCAGACATATTCATTAATTTTTTAAATGTTGAACCAGCCTTGCATACTAGGATAAATTCCATTTGGTGATGGTATATATTTCTTTATGTACTTTATTGGATTAGATTTGTTAATATTTTGTTGAGGATTTTTTACAGCTATATTTATGAGAGATATTAATCTATAGTTTTCTTTTAATGTTGCTGTCTGGTTTGGGTATTAGAGTAATGCTGGTCTCATAGAACAAGTTAAGAAGGATTCTGTTGCTTTTCTCTTCTGAAAGCAGTTGTAGAGAATTGGTAAAATTTCTCCATAAATTATTTGATAGAATTCACAAGTGAACTCAACTAGGCCTTGTGCATTCTGTTTTAGAAAGTTACTAGTTATTTATTTAACTTTCTTAATAAAGTTACACCTATTTGGATTGTTTGCTTCTTGTGTATTTCAGTAGATTGTACATTTATAGGAATTAGTCCATTTCTTCTTCTAAGTTATCAAACTTGTGGCATAACTTTCATAATATTCCTTTATTGTTCACACTTCCATCTTTTCATGTGTTTATTTACCATCCAAATATCCTTATCATTGAATTGTCTGTTCATGTCTTTTACCATTTTCCAATTGGCTGGGTTTTGTTTTTGTTGTTGTTGTTGTTTGTTTTTCTATTGTTTTGCTTTGAGAGTTCCTTTTATATTATAGACAGTAGTACTTTATCAGATGGTGATTTGCAAATATTTATTCCCAATAGGTAGCTTGTCTTTTCTTTCATCCTCTTCAAAGGGTTTTTGAATTGCAAATATTTTCAATTTTCATGAAATCTAATTTATCAATTTTTTTTTCCATGGACCATGCTTTGGGTTTCAAGTCCAGGAGTTCTTTGCCTAGCCTTAAGATCATGAAGATTTTCTTCAGTTTTATCTCCTATGTTTTGGAAATACAGAAGTTTTTTGTGTGTTGATTTTTTTATCCCAAGTCCTCACGGAATCACTTATTAGTTCTAAGATATTTTTTGTAGACTTCCTGGGATTTTCTAAATAAACAATCTTGCTATCTTCAAGTTGAAATAGTTTTATTTCCTCCTTTCCAATTTATACAGTTTTATTTCTTTTTCTTCTCTTTTTCAGTAACTTCCAGTATCATGCTGTTGTTTTGTTTGTTGGGATATAGGGGAAGCTGTTTTTTAAGAGACAGAGTCTTCCTATGTTGCCCAACTAGCCCCAAACCCTGGACTCAAGCAAATCTCTAACCTCAGCCTCCCAAGTTTTAAGACTATGGACACATGCTATCACATCCAGTTCTTGGACCATGTTGAATAAGAGTAGTGAGAGCCATTTTCCCTGATTTTATAAGAAAATTCCTTTTTAAAAATTTCTTTATCATTGAGTATGATGCTAGCCCTAGGCAGTTTGGGAATTTGTTTTTATTTTTGGGTAGGTGCTATTAAGTTCAGATATTTTCTATTTCTAACTCATTGAAAGATTTTATCATAAGTCAATGTTGGATTTTACTAAAAGCTTTTTCTATGTCAAATTAATATGGTCATGATTTTCTTGAGCTTGTTAATATGGTGATTACACAGATTGAGTTTTAAATATTGAACCAGCTTTGTGTATCTAGAATAAATCCAACCTGGTTATGATGCATAATTCCTTTTATGGATGCAGTTTGCTAATATTTTGATTATGTTTTCACATCTAAGTTTATGAGAAATATTGGTCTATTATTTTTTTAATGTTTTTGTTTTGGGTATTAGGGTAACACCGACTATGAAATGAGTTGAGAGGAATTAAAAAAAAAAAGAAACAGAAGAAAGATCAGTGGAGGGGAATGAAGGGAAGGGAAGAGGAATGGGATAGGGAAAGTTAGTGGAATGAATCTGACCTAACTTTCCTATGTACACATATGAATATATCTTGTTGAATCTCACCATCATGTATATCCACTAGACACTAATTTAAAACAAGACTGTAAGTAAAGAGCAGAAAGATCAGTAGAGGGAGAGAGAGGAGGGGAAGGAAAGGTAATGGGGAGTGAATTAGAACAAATTATATTCCATGCTTCTGTAATTATGTTAAAATGAATCCTAATGTTATATATAACTGAAAAGAACCAATAAAAAAGCACTATTAAAACCAAAGCATCATATATATTTGAGATAAAATTGAGATAAAATTATTATTTTTTCATAGAGTTGGCTCTTAAAATGGAATAACTTTGGCATACATGTGGTTGCTGGTTTTGTATATATTATAAAACATTTTCTAAACAAATTGATTCTCACAGCTTTAATCATATATATTATCAACAATAGGAATAAAAAATAACAAAAAGTGTTAAGAAGTATCCTCTTCTGGAGCTGGGTATGGTGGTGCACACCTGTAATCCCAGCAACTCGGGAGTCAGAGGCAGAAGGATAGCAAGTTCAAGGCCAGCTTCAGAAATTTAGTGAGGCACAAAGCAACTCAGTGAGACGCTGTCTCTAAATAAAAATACAAAATAGGGCTAGAGACGTGGCTCAGTGTTTGAGAGCCCCTGAGTTCAATCCCCAGAAATCTAAATAAATAAATAAGGGCCAGGGATGTGGCTCAGAGATTAAGTGCCACTGCTTTCAATCCCCAGTACCCCGCCCCCCCCCCAAAAAAAAGATTCTTTTCTGGAAGGTTGATTTTGATTTTTCTTTAAATGTTCAGTAGAATTCTCCAATGAAACTATTTGAGCCACAAGTTTTTGTTGTTTTGGTTTGGAATTTTTTTGTGTGTTTTTTGTTTGTTTGTTTGTTTTGGTTTTTGGATTTTGTTGTTGTTTTTCAAGAGGTGGGGGAAATAAATTATTTAGAACAATTTAGATTTACAAAAAAAAAAAAATTGACAAGATGCCATAGTTTTCATATGCCCCATGTACAGTTACCCCTATTATTACTGTCTTAGATTAGTATGATACATGTATTAATTCGTGAACATATTGATATTACTATTAGCTAAAGTCCATACCTTATTCAGATTTTCTTACTTTCTACCTTGTGTGCTTCCTCCATTCCAGGATCCCCTCTAGGCTACCACTTGCATTTTGTTGCCACGGTCCCTGAAGCTTTTCTTGTTTGAGACAGTTTCTCAGACTTTTCCTTGTTTTTGCTGAGTTTAACAATCTCAGAGAGTAGTCATCAGGTATTCTGTAGGATTTCTACCTCCTGGAATTTCTCCAATGTTTTTCTCAAGATGAGACTGGAGATATGGGTTTCTGCAGGAAGACCACTATTACTATCTACATGATTTATCATTGTGGATGTGGACCTTGATCACCTGGCTGAACTAGTATTTATAGAATGTCTCCACCGTAAATTTACTTTCTTTCCTCTCTACTTTCCATGTTTTGGAAAGAAGCCTTTATATGCAGCCTGCATTTTAAAAATGGAGGGTTATACTCCCCTTTCTTGAGGGCATAGTACCCATGGCAAATTACACTGAATTCTTTTGCATAGAAGATTTTATCTCATCTCCCCATTTGTTTTCTTATTCAATTATTTATTCATATATATATATATATATATATATATATATATAGGCTCATAAAAATTCATTTTAAACTTTAGATTATAATCAAATATCTTTTTAAAAAAATTTTATTGGGGCTGGGGTGGTGGCTCAGTGGTCGAGTGCTTGCCTAGCATGCATGAGGCACTGGGTTCGATCCTCAGTACCACATAAAAATAAAATAAAGACATTGTGTCCACCTAAAACTAAAAAATAAATATTAAAAAATTCTTATCATTTTAAAAAGTTGTTCTAGCTTGACCTTTGGGCATTTTTTTCCAGCTGGCCCCTGTGTCTTTTTGACATATCCCCATTCATATGAAGTTTTGGTTTTTGTACGGCAGCATGAGATAGCTTCTAAATTGTAAATTAAAGATATTTAATGATTATATGACTACTCAGATTGTTTATTTCATCTTGCATGAGTTTTTGTAGTTTGTGATTTTCAAGGAATTAATTCATATATTCTAAGTTATCAGTTTGTTCTGCTCTTGACACTAACGAGCTATATGACCTTGGGAAAGTCACTTGAACTCTGGAACACAACAACTCAAATGCAAATTTAAGAATTGGACCCAACAAGCTCTAAGAGCCCTTTCTATTAAAACTTTCTGTTGCAAAGCCACAGCTGAGTGCAGTGTAATGAACTGATTCAGCAGGAATCAAATACTGGGATTTTGCTTGAGATGTTCAAAGTCTAATCTTGTGCTCACCCCTGGGTCACTGACCCTTAGCAATGTTTCCTGACCACGCCTCCCCCTTTCCATTCCCATTATCACCATGCTCCCATGAATGCTTAGACCATTGAAATAATCTCCTCCTGGGTATCCCCATTTTCTTTATCTTTCTTGACAATGCACTTTACATTCTGTGATCTGGGTTATCTGAGAAATGTATGATTGTTGAAGGTAGATTGAGGGAGACTTAGAAAGCTGCTCCTCTAAGATTTCTCAAACGGTGCTCCTTTTCAAAGCTGCTATACATACAGATACACATCTGTATTAGTCTGGTTTTTTATTACTATAATGAAACACCTGAAGATGACTGCTTACAAAGAAAAAAGTTTATTTTGGCTCATGGTTCTAGTGGTCCAAGGTCAAGGTATCTGCATCTGGTGATGGCCTTCTTTCTGGCAGAGTCCCAAGGAAGTGCAGGGCATCACATTACAAGAGACAGGGAGAGTCTGCATGACATATGTCCTCTGGTCTCTCTTATAAAACCGTAGAATTCAATTATTGGGGATGTACCCTAATGACCTTATCTAATTGTAATCACCTTCCAAAGATTGCACTTAACACATCGTAGTTGGATTAAGTTTCCACCCTCTTAATACCTCACAATGGGAATTAAATTTCAACATATGAACCCTTGGGGGACATATTCAAATGATATCCAAACCAGAGCAGTGATATAAACTACTTGAGAAAATTCCATATTCCCCTTTTGGAGATTCATAACTCACAATTGTATAGTCAAGGGTCTGAGAAGTCCTACAATAAATAAGCTTTCTAAATATTATTTAATCTAGAGTTCTCAGTCTAATTTGACCAAAAAAAATTTTTTTGGTTGCTACAAAATATCTATTAACATATATATTGATACATATAATACATACAGTGTTCTGAAGAATATAGTTTTAAATTTCTAATTAGCTCATTTTCTAGATAAGGAAATGAGTTTAGAGAAGTTAAAATGATTTGTGAAAAATCACAGGACTACTTAGTGGTAAAGCTGGACCTAAAATCCAAGTTTCCCAAATTCCTGATGGTCTGGTATTCTTTTTTTTTTTTTTAATTAGTTTTACATGACAGTAGAATGCACTTTGATACATCATATATGAAGTATATATGTATTCTTCTGGTTATACATGATGTAAAATCCCACCAGTCATATAGTTATATATGTACATAGGGTAATAATATCTGATTTATTCTACTATCCTTCCTACCCTCATACCCCCTCCCTTTACTTCCCTCTACCTAATCTAAAGTAACTCTATTCTTCCCTAGCCCTCCTTCCCACATTGTGAATTAGTATCCACATATCAGAGAAAACTTTCACCTTTGGCTTTTGGGGATTGGCTTATTTCCCTTAGCATATTCTCCAATGCCATCATTTACCAGCAAATGCCATCATTTCATTCTTCTTGAAGGCTGAGTAATATTCCATCATATATATATATATATATATATATATATATATATATATACACACATATATATATACACACACACATATATATATATATGATGGAATATTATATATATATATATATATATATATATATAACATTTTTAATCCATTCATCTTTTGAAGGGCATCTAGGTTGGTTCCACAGTTTAGCTATTGTGAATTGAGCGCCTATGAACATTGATGTGGCAGCATTACTGTAATAAGCTGATTTTTAAGTCCTTTGGGTATAACCTGAGGAGTGGATTAGCTGGGTCAAATGGTGGTTCCATTCCAAGTTTTCTGAGGAATCTTCATACTGTTTTCCATAATGGTTGCACCAATTTGCAGTCCCACCAGCAATGGATGAGTGTATCTTTTTCTCCACATCCTCGCTGACACTTATTGTTGCTTGTGTTCTTGATAGTTGCCACTCTGACTCTAGTGCAATGAAATCTCAGTGTAGTTTTCATTTGCGTTTCTCTAATTGCTGAAGATGTTGAACATTCTTTTCATATTTTTGGTATATTTGTTGATCAGTTATATTTTTTCTTCTGGGAAGTGTCTGTTCAGTTTGGTCTCATATTCTTTGCATCATAACATATCATCACCTTTGAGCCAGGTCCTAGGGCTACTGAAAAATAACATGACTTTTTAAATTAATTTTATTATAAAATATTTCTGCATAGGAAAATTGTTTATAACATGTATATGGGATATAAAGTGATATTTAAATAAATATCTAAGTATCCATCACCCAGCTTAAGAAATAGAATATTATCAGAACTTGGAAGATTCTGTAGGCCCCTCTCCAATTGCACCACCCTGTGTTTTCATTGTGCTTTTTGCATACTTGTTCTTCTTTAGGGTTTGTGTGTAATAACACATTCATCTCACACACACACACACACACACACACACACACACACACCACATAGCCCTAAAATACATTATCATGTTTTGCATATTTTGAAGCTTTAATTAAGGTATCACTCTATTTTCTTACAACTTGCAAAGTTTTTGCTTATTAATTTTTTGAGATCCCTCTATGTTGATAAGTATAGCTATAACTCTCTCATATCTATGTAGAATTCTGGTGTGTCAATATGTTACATTTTTCTTTTGCCTTTATTTTGTTTATTTATTTTTATGTGGTGCTGAGGATCCAATCCAGGGCCTCGCAAGTGCTAAGTGAGGGCTCTACTGCTCTACCATTGAGAGACAAACCAGTCCTGATATGTTACAATTCATATATTCATTCTCCTTTCAGTCAACATTGTTTCTTTCTGTCCAATTTTGTGTTGCTATTACAACGCCTACTTGGAGCTGAAACTAGGTAACTAATAAATGACAGATTTTTCTTTTTCCTCACAGTTCTGAAGGCTGGGAAGTTCAAGATCAAGAAGCCAGCAGCCTTGATTTTCTAGTAGGAGCTGCTCTCTACTTCCAAGATGATGCCTTGATGCTGCATTCTCCAGAGGGGTCCTGTAACCTCAAATGGCAGAAGTGTCAGAAGAACAAAAAGCCATCTGGCTGTAGTGGGGCATGCCTATAATTCCAGCGGCTGAGACACAAGGATCTCAAGTTCAAAACCAGCCTCAGCAACACAGTGAGACCCTAAGTAACTTAGTGAGACCCTGTCTCTAAATAAAATATTTAAAAAGTGCTGAGGGCCATTGCCAAGTAGGAATGACGCATCAAAATTTCCTTGCTAGCGTACCCCATGTTGCTTAGAGGAAGGACTCGTGGAAATGGACTTGCCTTGGACATTCGCTGTGACATTGCATGTATGTTTGAGAAAGGTGACCCTGCTCAAGGACCAGGGTGGATCCAGGTTTAGGGTGTATCCTGAAGGTTTTAGGAAGTATCCCGGTTTAGGACAATCTGGGTTTAGGGCGGTTCCAGGTTTAAGGTTATTCCTGCCGAGAATAGGGCATATCCTGCTGCCTGAGTTCCCCTTGAGTTCTCGTGGAATTCAGAAAGTATTTGGGATTAAAAGCCTGGTGGAGTACGTGAATTTTGTGGGCAGAACTTGGATTTCCCCAGAACGTGTGTAGAGGCCAGTGTGAGTTCGAGAATAAAGAATTGCTGTTTGAATCTACAAAGCTGTGAGTGGCTCGTGATCTTGTGCCCAGCCAGACTGCAGCAAAAAAGGGGCTGGGATGTGGCTCACTGGTTAAGTACCCCTAGGTTCAATCTCTAGTACAAAAAAAAAAAAAAAAAACTAAAAAGCCAGACTCCTTCCATATGACCATTTTATAATGACATTAATCAATTCAGGAGGACATAATCCTCAAAATCTAAACATTTTTTTCATGAATTTAGGAGGATACATTCAGACACAGCACTTTTTATTTTGGTCTATTACAAGCAATGTTGCGTAAACTGTTTTATATGCACATACATATTTTTCTTCTCTAATTTAGAGTATTAATATCTTTAGCCCTAATTTATATATAGTGAATAAAATTCTAGAAGTTAGTCATACAAAGAAAGAATAGATTTAAATGCATAGTCATATATGCTATTACTGCTATATGTACACATGTTTGTAAGCAGAACTTCTTATATTCTTCTAGGCTATAACCTCAGAGAGAAAATGTTAAATTACAGCATATATCCATTTTCAGACTTATTAGAGAACATGAAATTGTTGTTCAGTTTATAATTTACATTCTCTCCAGCAGTATATAGGGTTTCCATTGTAAACATCCTTGACATTATCATGTCAAACATTTTTTAAAACTTTATATTATGCAAAAATTCAAACAGGTACAAGAACTATATTGTAAACCATCCCTCAACTTTGACATTTACCAACTCATGGCCAATCTTCTACATCTTTCTTAGGGTATTTTAAAGCTAACCCCAAATATTATATCACTTTATCTGTAAACATTTCAAAATATATCCCTGAAAATTAGGGACTCTGCCTTTTAAAAATTGTAAAGTAAACCAAATGCAGTGGTATATGTCTGTAATCCCAGTGACTCGGGAGGTTGAGGCAGGAAGATTGCAAATTCAAGGCCAGCCTCAGCAACTTAGTGAGGCCCTAAACAACTTAGCCAAACCCTATCTCAAAATAAAAATTTAAAAAATGGGCTGAGGATGTGGCTCATTGATCAAGCACCCCTGGATTCAATTCCTGGTACCAAAACATGAAATAAATGAATAAATATTATAGAGTAAAATGCACAAATATTAAGAGGGTTGCTCACTGGTGAATTTTTTTTTTAATATGTTCACAGGTGCTAAAGTCAGATTAAGATCTAGACTATTTCCAGCTTCTTTGGAAGTTTTGTCTGTGTCATCCTTAAAATTCATGAGAACAATATAAGTATCTTGCCTAAAGTTTAACAGTAAGTTGTTTTTTTTTTTTTTTTCCCTAAGGAGAGAGGAGAGAGAGAGAGAGAGAACTTACAACACTTATTTTTTAGTTTTCAGCGGACACAACACCCCTGTTTGCACATGGTGCTGAGGATCGAACCCAGGCCGCATGGATGCCAGGCAAGCGCGCCACCGCTTGAGCCACATCCCCAGCCCTAACAGTAAGTTTTTAATATCATAAAATATCCATTGGATGTTCAAATTTCTCCAATTTGTCACATGCCTTTGTTTTTGTTGTTTATCTTATTGCCTGTACAAACCAGAGTCCAAATAAAAACTATCCTTCTCCACTCCTGCAATTTTTCTGCAGTTTCCTTTCATTAAGATTTTGTTGAAGAAGGTTTCAGTGCTATTTAACATGTTTCTCTGTTCCCTATACTTCTAGTAATGTGTTTGTTAGATTCAGAGGCTTGAGCAGATTTGGAATCAAATTTTCAACAAGAACATTTCATAAGTGGTAGTATGTTCCTCCACCAGGAGGTATATAAAGTTTTATTGTTTCTGCTTTGTAAGTAATGGCAGTGACCATTGAATCTGCCAAACTTTAAATTTGATGATGTGATATGTGTGTGTGTCTGTGTGTGTGTGTGTGTGGTGCTGAGGTGGTGCCCAGGGCCTCGTACATTCGAGGCAAGCACTCTAGCAATTGAGCTAAATCCCCAGTCCCCAGATGATATGATTTTATTTATCTATTTCCATGATTTACTAATGAGATTTTCATAGATTTCATGCTTTTTTTCTTCTGTGCATTGCCTGCTCTTGTCTTTTTTCCTTTTGCCCCACTGGACAGTATGTCTTCTGTTACTAATATTTAACAGCAGTTAACATATTCTGGATACTAATTCTTTGTTGGCTGCAAACATCTCTCAGTTTGTGGCATTCAACCTTTGGCCTTTGAGGATTTCTCTTACTTTGTTATCAGCTTGGATATTCTGTGATAGTCAAGCCAAAGTGACTCCATTTTGTTTTGTGACTCCATTCTGTAAAACAACCATGTCAAATAGAAGGGTCATGACTGGAGCAAGATGTTCTTTTCCTTTTGCTATAGAACCTTTAAGAACATGGAACTACCTAATGGGGCATTGTTTCTGTAACTAGGGTAACGGGGCTCTGTTTCTGTAACTGGGGTGACTGGGCTAACTGTGATAGGCTTCCCACTGCTTGACTGCACTGTCCCGCTTCTGTAACTTGGCTTGCTTGCATTGGCTAGGCCCCCCATGCGATTGGGGCCTTTTGCGGTTGTCAGGCTTATAAGGAGTGCCCTTGCAATTGTTTGGGCCTGATCAGGGGAACAGCTTTATGTATTGGTCAGTCGCCACCAGTGTGCTTCAATACAGGCTTGATTCAATTATATGTGAGTGGTCTGAAATCAATTTATGAAACCCTGGGACGAAGCTTTAATTATAACAATACATTGAAAAGATGTTCATTCTATCATGCAAAGGGCACAGACACACACACAACTAACAACATGTGGTATAATAAATGTAATGTGAATTTTACTGCAGAATTAGTAGGCAGTGAATCAGCAGAGTACTGGGTACTCCATTCTCTCACTATCCTATAGTTAATGTACTTGGCTAAGGAATAGCTAATTTGTGGAGAAATTTGACTATGACAGATGATAAGAGTTTCCTGGTCAATGAAACTAGCTTGTTTAAAAAGGAGGAGCCTCTGGATTCTGGAAAACTCTTCTGCTGGGTGTTGTGGCTCATGCCTATAATCCCAGTGGATCAGGAGGCTGATGCAGGAAGATCATGGGTTTAAAGCCATGGGTTTAAATTCAATAATTTAGCAAAGCCAAGGCCCTAAGCAACTTGATGAGACCCTGTCTCTCTATAAAATATATATATAAAAAAGTGCTGGGTATTTGGCTCAGTGGTTAAGTACACCTGGGGTGAATAGCTAGTACCAAAAACAAAACACAAAACTGTTCTTCTGCTCAGCTAACATAGATCTGCTGAGGCAGCTTCTTGCTAAAATACAGAAATGGGAAAGAGTTTTGGCTTCCAGAGCCATCTGGATTCTTTTTCCCTATATCTGAGGTGTTTTGTAAGGGGATATTTTGGGGATTTCTAGCCTGCCATTTTCCTAGAAATGGAAGTCTTCCAAAAGATGTTTTAAGGTCAATAGAATGCTCACAATCAGAGCTGTCCCTAGAATAACATAAGCCAAGTTACATGTGACTATTAGATTACTCTTCCTAAATATTTCACCTATTCATATTAGTCTCTGGCTGAAAATCTTTCAGTAGTATGTACATAATAATTCTTATGCATTAATGTCCTCAGATAAACATTCACAACCTTTTGTAATCTTGTTCCAGTTGAACTCTCTAACCTTACCTTTACACAGATTTCCACCCTTCTACCTAGAAATCATTAATGACCATTAAGAAAACCAAGAAATTCTATTGCTTTCCTTCTTCCCTCCAGTTATCTAAGTCAGAAGCATTCTCTAAGACACATTCTCAGTTTTCTGTGAAGTAGACTCTGTGAACTATTCATTGAGTAGAAGTGATGACCTATGATAAAATTAGTGATCACAGAATACCCATATGCTCTCCATGTTTCCTAGCCTCTTGTGCAGTTGGGCTGCGGCTATGAAACTAGCTCTAGTTGGAGGACTGTGGGGATGATATGCATCCCTTCTGGCCCAAGGCAGTTTGAAGTTAGCATGCTTTCTTTAGACCTTCTTTCCACTATTGTGGTAACTGTTCCATTCTAGATAGTGTTGCTACAGTGTTGAAGAGAAAAACATCCTGTTGACATTGAACATCCTGTGAATAAGAAATAAACCATAGAACTTGGGAGAGTTGATTTGTTTTCTCAGCATTGACTAGCCTATGCCTTTTAATGCGAGGTCTTACTTCATTTGAACAACATAAAAGTATATTTTTTCTTGACTCTGGTACTATTTTTTCTTTCTCTATGCCTCACTATTACCTACCAAACCTCACCACTCTTATCCTCTGAAAAAGATCCCCTATTCCAGAGGCATGATCCCTGTATGAGAACTCAGGTTCTTCGTGTTTTTTGTTTGTTTTGTTTTGTTTTCTTTGAAACAGGATCTTAGTTGCTTAGGTCCCTGCTAAATTGCTGAGGCTGGCCTTGAACTTGTAATCCTTCTGCCTTAGCCTCCTGAGCCCCTGAGATTACAGATATAATTGTGTTCTTCTAGCCCAAGTTGACCAGTCCAGGGCATCACACACAACCTGGGCCAATGAGTTCTTCTCCATGATTTGGAACCTAAAGAGTCAATTTAGACATTTTTAGTAACTAGACCTCTAGGATATAAAACTAGGAGCTGCCAGCATGTGGAAAAAACAGGCTTTCCAAATGATTGAGTAGACACAGGGAAGCAGACCCTACTTCCAGTTGTTTCTGAGACTTACACTTTTTTTGTTGATGTTTGTTTGTTTTCTTTTTCTGACTTTTTTTTTTCCTTAGTGGAGAAAAAGTTCATTTTGGTTTATAGTTTCAGAGGTCTCAGTGCATGGTGGTCTAACTGCCTGGGGTGAGGCGGAATATCATGGCAGAAGGGTGTGATAAAGGAAAGTTGTGCAGCTCATGGCAGCCAACAAGCAAAGAAAGAAAGTGAGTTAGAGAGAAAGAGCAAGAGAGTGGAATCCCATAGTTTTCTAGGAGCACATGCTAATGAGCTCACTGTAAGGTCCTCCTCCTCCTCCTCCTCCTCCTCCTCCTTCTTCTTCTTCTTTTAGTATATTTTTAGTTGTTGATAGGCCTTTATTTTTTATTTAGTTAACATGCAGTTCTAAGAATCAAACTCCGTGCCTCACACATGCTAGGCAAGTGTACCAGCTACTGCTGAACCCCAGCCCCAGCCCCAAGGCCCTACTTCTTATATGGGATATTCAATATTTTATTAAAATAGGCTTTGGGATAGATGGTGGATGATTTTGTCCAACCATAGGCTCTTCTGAGAGTTCTGAGCACATTTAAGATAGTCCAGGCTAACTAACTATACTAAACACATTTTTACTTTATACATTTTCAACTTCCTAGGAGTTTACCAGATATAATTCCATTGGAAGTTGAGGAGCATCTATAGCTTGTTCCTTCCTATGGCTGAGTTGTACTTCATTGCATGGGTACATCTTAGAGTGTTTATCCATTCGCCAGTTGAAAGACATTTTGGTTGTGTTCAGTCTTATAAGGCCATTAAAAACATGGGGGGATGAGAATAGGAAAGACAGTAGAATGAATTGGACATTACTTTCCTATGTTTGTATACGAATATATGACCAGTGTGACTCCACTTCATGATCAACCACGAGAATGGAATACTAATTAGAATAAGGAATACCCATGTATGTACAATATGTCAAAATACACTCTATTGCCATGTATATCTAAAAAGAACAAATAAAATAAATACAATAAAAACTAAGGACAACAAGAAAGAAAAACATTCACATACAGGGTTTTATGTAAATATGAGTTTTTATTTAACTTGGGTAAATACCCAGTAGTGGGATTACTGAGTTGTAAGGTACATTTTTTTTTTTTTTGTACCAGGGATTAAACCGAGGATTGCTTAACCACTGAGCCACATCCCTGCCCTTTTCCATATTTTATTTAGAAAAAGCATCTCGCTGAGTTACTTAGGGCCTCACTAAATTTCTGAGGCTGGTTTGAACTCTCTATCCTCCTGTCTTAGCCTCCCAAGCATGCATCACCACACGCAGCCACATTTACTTAAAATGTAAAGTACATTTTAAGAAGTCAAATTGTTTTCCAAACAGCAAAATATGAGAATTCCATTTGTTCCAAATCCTCATCACCTAGGTATTATCAGTGTTTAAAATTTTAGCCATTTGGGCTAGGGGTGTAGCTCAATGGTAGAACTCTTTCCTGGCATGCATGAGGCCCTGAGTTCAGCCATCAATACTGAGAAAATATAGGGGGCTGGGGATGTGGCTCAAGCGGTAGCACGCTCGCCTGGCATGCATGCGGCCCGGGTTCGATCCTCAGCACCACATACCAACAAGGATGTTGTGTCCGCCAAGAACTAAAAAATAAATATTAAGAATTCTCTCTCTCTCCTCTCTCACTCTCTTTAAAAAAAAAAAAATACTGAGAAAATATAAAAAATAAACTAAAATTTTTGTCATTCTAGTAGAGAAAAGTGTAATCTCATTGTAGTTTTGATTTTCTCATAACTAATTATATTGAACATTTTTTCATGTGTCTAATTGTCTTTCTTATATCTTCTTAGAGGTAGGAATTGTTCTCAGAGGTACTGTTGGCTCATGCCAGGTGTATACACTTTTTTAAAAAATTTATTTATTTATTTATTTATTTATTTATTTATTTATTTGTTTTAGTTGTAGATGAACACCATACCTTTATTTTATTTATTTATTTTTATGTGGTGCTGAGGATCGAACCCAGGGTCTTACATATGCTAAGCACGTGCTCTGCCACTGAGTACAAACCCAACCCAGATGTACACACTTTTTAAAAAATATTTATCTTTCAGTTGTAGTTGGACACAATACCTTTATTTTATTTATTTATTCTTATGTGGTGCTAGGGATCGAACCAGGGCCTCGCAGGTGCTAGGCAATGCTCTACCGCTGAGCCACAACCCCAGCCTTAGATGTCTACACTTTTAATATCATCTCTCAGCTAGAAACAATGGAACCACCATTCTCTTAGCTTCCATAAGGCTGTGTAATTGTGAAATTTAATTATAATTTTGTTATCTCACACAGATACTTGGGGGGAGTCCTTCTCTGTTCTCTAAACTATTGAACATAAGGCAAGCACTCTTTCTTCACAAAAGAAGGGCTTCCCTGATTCCCAGCTGCCATGACCTAAGCAGTTTTCCTCCTGCACACACTTGCCATGATGTTCTGCCTCACCTTAGACCCAGGGGCAGTCAGCCATGAAGTGAACCTCTGAAATCGTCAGCCAAAGTAAACTTGTCCTCCTCTAAATTGCTCTTGTCAGATTAAATTTTCTTGTCACAACAAAAAGCTGACTTACATAATTCTCTTTCCTTGGTGTGTGTGTGTGTGTGCGCGCTCGCGCGCATGTGCATGAGCACACATGCATTTATCTATTCCCCAGCTCTGTCCACCATAGGGCTTATAATAATGAACACACCTAATGCCCAAGTCTTGTTATGGAAATGCCATTCTCTGTGGTAATTGGAGTCTACAATATCTTCTTGTACCAGAATGTAAGAAAATGCTCTTAACAATGGGACATATTGAAAGGAAACAGAAGGCAGCTTGAATAGGGGTTCCACAGGGCAGATTTGGTACAATTTGAGTATTAAAATAAACAATGATAATAGCAGATTATATCCCATTGAATAAAACAGAAATCTATGAATCTACATCAACATAGACAAATGAAACAGGAAAGACAGTGGAATGAATCGGATATAACTTTCCTATGTTCCTATATGAATACATAACCACTGAAACTCCATATCATGTACAACCACAAGAATGGGATCCTAAAAATAATTAATTTATTAATTTTTAAAAAGAATGAGGTCCTAAGAATAAGTTATATTCCATGTATGTATAATATGCCAAAATACACTCTACTGTCACATAAAAAGAACAAATAAAAAAATACAAAAAATAGACAAATGAATAAAAACACTATGAGAAGATCAACTTTTCCCTTAGAGCAGAATGCTAATAGGTGTAAAAGAATTGGTAGAGTTTTAAAGATTGCCACTCATCAATTATTATGATAATTCAGACATGAAACATCAACTGAGCTAAACTGGATGACAAAGGTTCAGTGAGGAACAGGATATTTACACAGCCTCCAAGCTTCTCCCTGGAAAGTAGATATCAATTTCAAAAGGAAAAAGAGTTGCTTTGCCATCAGACACTATTAAAATCATTTTAGGACAAACTAACACCATGCGCTACCTACAGGGAATGCAGTAAGAAAAGCTCACAGCCACTTCTGTGATAATCCTGCCAAAAATGCATAGCCTTAACCTAATCATGAGGAAAGAAACATCAGCCCCACTGAGGGACAGTCTACAAAATAACTAGGTTCTGGACTGAAGGAAACTAAAGAAACATAACAGCTCAGTTCATTGTGTGGCCCTGGATCATATCCTTTTGCATTTAAGGCTATTATTTAGACAATTGGCAAAACTTGATGGTGTCTCTGGCAAAGGAGTAAATGGGAGTTCCTTGTGCTATTCTTGCAATTTTTTCTGTAAGTTTGAAATTATTTCAAAGTAAAAAATGAAAAAGAAACAAATCATAATTAGAGAAAAGCTAGAAGAGTGTGTGATTTATATTCAGATGAGGGAATAGGACAGAGCACTCAAATAACCTCTTCTTTGTGGCAGATGGATTAAAAAAGCCTTCCAATTAAAGGATAAAAGGGCAAAATTACTGTAAGATATCAATATTTCCTTTATAAACCTGTAGTGTAAACATTTCAGCAAATAAAAATTTTATTAATGAGCAAAAATACAACAGAAATACACCAATCAGAAAAGGAGGCATGCCTACTAATGTCCATCAGCTATACATTGAATAGCAAAAAATTTAACTGAGTGAAGTCACATACAGTTCAAAATCCAACACAAAACATAAGGCAAAGAGCCAGAGGATATTCTCAGGATGGGTTTTAGTACCTAAATATAACCTAAATATAACCATCTGGAATTTTTTTTTTTTAAAGAATCATCCTACTCAGTCTTTTCAAATAAAGGATACACCTTTTAATAGGAAGTCTATATTTCAACATAAAGATAGAAGACACACCATGCCCTTAATTTGTTTCATGTGATTATTCACGTGAAAACATATCCAACGAGGACCTTAGGAACTGGCAACTTATATATTAAGTTAAATTTGTACTTCTGTTAAAATAAATATGTGGGGCCGGGGTTGTGGCTCAGTGGTAGAGTGCTTGCCTAGCATGCATGAGGCACTGGGTTTGATCCCCAGCATCACATAAAAATAAACAAATAAAACAAAGGTATTATGTCCATCTACAACTAAAAAAAAAATTAAAATAAATAAATAAATATGTGGGAGCTGGGCATGGTGACACACACCTGTAATACTAGCAACTTGGGAGGCTGAGTCAGGTTCACAAGTTTGAAGCCAGCCTCAGCAAATTATTGAAGACATAAGGAATTTAGCAAAACCTTGTCTCAAAATAAAAAATAAAAAAGAGCTAGGGATGTGGCTCAGTGGTAAAGCACCCCTAGGTTCAATACTCAGTGCCTAAAATAAATAAATAAATATTTCTGGGAATGTAACTCAGTGGTAGAGCACTTGTCTGGGTTCAATGCCCAGTACTGAATAATAATAATAATAATAATAATAATAATAATTGATTAAATTAAATAAATGTGTGTCAGCTGGGTGTGGTGATAGGTGCCTATTGTCCCAGTAATTTGGTAGCCTGTGGCAAGAGGATTGCTTGAGACCAGGAGTTCAAGGCAAGCCTGAGAAACCCAATGAGACCCCATCTCTAATAATAATAACAATAATACTTTTGTGCTCTTGACAGCAGCTCTAAGCAGGAGATAAACTATGATCACTAGCCCTATTTTATTAATGAGGAAACTATATCTAAGCAAAGTAAAGTGCCTTTCCAAAGTTGATACTTACAGGTAGCAGAGCTCCAAATCAACACAGACATCTTATTTCTAAATGCATGGTAATCTTATTTTACCAGATTTATTCAAAAGAACCACAAATCAACATAAGCAGTAACTTTGAGGTCAAATCATTTTTAATGTTGTATATATAGATCAAAAACTCATTCATCCAATAATAGGAAATGTAAAGTACTTATGTACCTTGTTTCTAAAACATTTAACATTTATTAGAAGTACTGATAGGTGCTTAAAATTATATCCATTATGTTACAAAAACTGAAGCATAAACCTTCTTCCATAATCTTCACGTACATACCCCTTACTATGTGTTGACTGGCTGTTGTTCTGTTCATACTAACATTCAAGATGCAAGGAATCAGGCTGGGATGTGGCTCAAGTGGTAGCCCGCTTGCCTGGCATGCGTGCGGCCCAGGTTCGATCCTCAGTACCACATACAAACAACGATGTTGTATCCGCCCAGAAATGGAAAATAAATATTAAAAAATTTAAAAAAAAAAGATGCAAGGAATCAGAACAGGTTGTAACCCAGAATCTGTGACAGCAAGTCTGATTATCTCTGGTCAGCCATAAATTAAGATCAGCACTCATGAAATAAGTTCCAGACAGCTTCAGAAAATAATGTTTTCAAAAAATATTTCTACAATGCTTAACTGATGTGGCATCAAACTTGAAAGACAATTCAGTGGATTTGCATCATGGTTAAACAGGAATCATCTAGCCCAAGTCTGCCTGTAATGGTTTTCACATGTTTCAAATATGCCATAAGTAGACAAAATGGGAGTGTCAGATGAGGCTATGTCACTATTTGGTCTTTAAAAGTCAATGAACATTTCAGCAAAATTCCTATGTTTACTTTCAATTTTTTTTCCTAAAAATCACATTGAAATAAAGGCACAGATTGGAGATCGTTAATTTTTTTAAAGTTATTCATTCTCTAAATATTTATTGATGACACACCAGACCCACAATCCAAGTCAATATATCATTTTCTTATGTTCATAATAGAAATGAAGTAACTAAGTTTTATTTCATTTTGCTTTTGAGACAGGGCCTTGCCATGCTGCCCATATGGGCCTCTACCTCCTGGGCTCATGGGTTCCTCCTGCCTCAGCCTCCCTAGTAGCTGGGACTAAGATGTGCACTACCCTGCCTGGCTAAATTAAGTAAATTTTGGTTAACATGCCAGTGGCAATACAAAACATATTTGCTCATATTTGAAACCCAAAATATTTGTCATTTTAGAATGTTTTTTGGATTAACTAAGGCACGTTCTGAAGTATTCATGTCAAATGCTGTGGGTTTAATTGACTCCGTTAATTATATCAGAGCCAAGTCAAACACTTGAGAATGTCTACAAAAATAGAGAATGAGCTTGTTATGCTTGGGGAAAAAAAAAAAAAGATGGAAGAATGAGGTGGAAAAAGGTGATTGAGAGTAGAGGAAGGAAGTGAGGGGGAATTGTGTGAAAGGAGGATGAAAACCTAGAGGATCAGAGAACAAAATGTGAACCTGATCACACCACTTGCTTGCTCAACACCTTTCAAATGCAGAGAACAAGAATGCTGGGTTCCCCTCTGGGCTCTTACTGTTTCCTGAAGGTGTAAGTCCCCTCTCAACACAGAGGGAAAAAATGCCAGACAGCCACGTTCCCAGGATTCACAGCAACGCTGGGTTCCTGTGATCTAGTTCTATCCAATGAGATCTGAGGGATTCTGCTAGAGGTTTCTGGGACAGACTCTGTTCTCCCTGCTATCAGAGACTCTGCTTCCTTTTCCAGGTCATTGAGTATCACTGTGTAAGAAAGCTTGGACTTGCTGTTGCTATTTTAAGATTAAAAGGAGCCATACCATGGGTTAGAAGAATGAAAAGATAAAACAGTGAGCCAAGCCAGGTACTACATTTCTCATAGGAGAAACTGTTTTCCTGGTTTAAGTCACTAGAAACAAGTTGTTGTAGTTGTTGCTCGTAGCTGAAAGTGCTCTAATAAATACATTAGTACTGTCTTAGGTTGAAGTTCAAGCTATCTATATTTACCAAGGCCTTCAAATCTTAATAATCTTCCCTCTCTTTACTTCTCTAAGCTCATCCGTCTCTCATCACTTTTCCATTTTGCATTCTTTACAGTTCACCAGTCAAATGTCCTTTCTTCATCCTTTTAGGCTAGCTTCTGACCAACTGTCTTCAGCCCCACCACACCTACTCTAACTAGCCACTACTGCTCATCATTTAGGACTCAGTGAGTATGACCTCCTACTGGAAGCCTCTACTGACTTCCAGGACCCAGAATGTGTATTTGCTTTTTTTTTTTTTTAAACCCCAAGAGCTTTGAACTTCCACAGTTATTGCGCATATTTCACTTTAAAAGGTCTGTGCCTCTCTTGTTCATTATTGGATTCTAAGAACTTATTATGGTAGTAAGCAGTCACAACTTGTAGAACACATGAATGAGTATATTGGAAGCAAAGTAATCTCAAAGGTCAATTAGAAAAAGGCAAACAACTTGTACATGATAAATATGTACAGGTTTTTTTGTCAATTAAAAAATAATTTAAGGGCTGGGGCGGTAGCTCAGTAGTAGAGTGCTTGCCTAGCATGTGTGAGGCACTGAGTTCGATCCTCAGCACCACATAAAAATAAATAAAGATATTGTGTGTCCATCTACAACTAAAAAAATATTTTTAAAAATAATAATTTTTAAAACTCCAAAAGGCAAATGTCCCACTAGAAAACTATACAATGATGAGCAATTTTGTTATAAACAGATGAAAAGATGATCAGTCCTGCTAACAACCAAGAAATACAAATTAGAAGAATCACATTGTATCATTTTTCACCAAGAGATTTGCAAAATGAAAAAAAAAATTTATCCAGAGAAAGAATGAGAATATTTTCAGGAATGTTGCAATGAAATGGGCACTCTCATTCACTGTAGGGGAGAGTGTAAATTGTATGAACGTATGAACTTTCTAACCATAAACCTCAATGCTTCAATAGTGCTCACTATTTAACTGAGTAATTTCCCTAGAATGCATTCTAAGGAAGTGATCATGCAATTAACAAAGATGTTTGCATAAAGATGTTCATCACAACCCTGCTCAATATTTTAAAAACTTTAACCTAAGTGTCCATCCACACAGTGGAAATCTACATGGCTTTGAAAAAAGGTTGAAAAAATATGGATGTCTTCATATGGATAAATATCCATAATATATTTCTAATGGAAAAGTATTTATGTAGCATTAGTACATAATGTTATTATTTTTTAAAAGTATTAAAACCTGATGAAATCAGATTCAAAACAATTAGTAAATTGACTGAAACATGCTATTCAAAAAACATATTTGACTAAGATGAATATGGCCAACCACTAGTTTTGTTTGTGATACAGGAAGTTTATTGATGACCATATCTATTACATCTTACATATCCTAAACTGAATTATATCCCCCAAATTGTGTATATTTATAATGTACTACCTGATGTACTGAATTACTAAATCAAGCTTATTAACATATGTACTAAGTCACATATTTATTTGTGGTGAAAACATACAAAATAAATCTATTTTCCTAGCAATGGTGTGTGTGTGTGTGTGTGTGTGTGTGTGTGTGTGTGGTACTAGAGCTCGAACACAGAGGTGCTCTATCACTGAGCTACATCTCCAACACTTTTTATTTTATTTTGTAAATTTTGAGATAGGAGCTCACTAAAATGCTGAGGCTGGCCTTCGACTTTTAATATTCTGCCTCAGCCTCCCAAATTGCTGGGATTATATGCATGAACCACCCCATCTGGCTAGCAATTTTCAAGTATATAATACGTTGTTCTTAACTATAGTCACCCTGTGATATAACAGATCTCTTGCCTCAGTAGTTTAGCAAGGCCCTTGCTATAAAAAATAAAAATTGAGGATATATTTTGGTGTTAAAGCTCCCCTGGGTTGTATCATTAAAAAAAATAAAAAGTTGTGGCACACTCAGTCCATTTCTCAGTGCTATTAGTTGCCATTATTTATATTAGTGTTCTTATTCTCATCTGACTTCTTGGTATGTCTCTTTTCTGGTTACTTTTTCTCCTTATTCTAGGTATAGATATTTCCTAAGATTTTATTCTCTGGCCTCTTATTGTTTAAGCTCACCTGTGATTTCTATTTAGATGGCACTCAATTATATATTTATATATATATATATCATATTAATATGTTTTTATTGACATAATATATATTTTATGTATTTATTGCATATTTACATATAAATGTTATATTTTATGTATAAATTTGTTTATTGTCCTCTATGATTTTTGAGCTACAGACTCTTTTCCTAATTTTATTTTATTTTTTAAAAATATTTATTTTTTAGTTTTAGGTGAACACAATATCTTTATTTTGTTTCTATGTGGTGCTGAGAATCAAACCCAGTGCCCCACGCATGCTAGGCAAGCACGCTACCATTTTAGCCACATCCCCAGCCCTCTTTTCCTAAGTTTAGTTGGTACATAATTATAAATATTAGTAAGGTTCACAGTTACATATTTTCACATAAACACAAAATAATTTGCTCAATTTATAGACCCATTTTTCCACTATCAGTGTAATCCTGACAACTAGCAAATCTCATAAAACCCATGCTGAACTCATTTATCTGTATAACTAGTTTTTCTCCTGACTCCTGCTTTTCTCTTCCTCCCTCTACCACTTTTTCCTCTTTCCTTCCTTCCATCTTTTTTTTTTTTTTTTGAGCTGTCATTCATTATTCTGCAAACCTTGAATTCTGGCTGTTAGGTCAGGTCCTAATTCCCCTTTAGCCCTGCATTCAATCTTTTGTCAAATCATATAACTTCTCCCTTGAGAATAACTTTCCTTTCCTCATTGCTTACTCATAGACATTATATCACTGTTTCCATCTCCTGTCTTGCCTCACTCAAATCTATCTTACAATCCACTGAAGATTTTTTTTTCTAAAGTGCATTACAGTACTTGGTAATGACCAAGTGAAAGTCAGGCACAGTGCTGCATGCCTAAAAATCCCAACTGCTTGACAGCGGAGGCCAGAAGATCACAATCTCAAAAACGGCCTCAGCAACTTAACAAGACCCTCTCTCAAAATAAAAATAAAAAAGGCTAGGGATGTAGCTCAGTGGCAAAGCACTCTGGGTTCAATCCCCAGTATGGGGAAAAAAGGGGGGGGGGGTTGGGGGGAACAGTGGCAAGGGGCCTGGTGATATAGTTCAGTGGTAAAGCAACTTGGACTCAATCTTCAGAACTGAAAAAAAAAAAAAAAAGAAACGAACTAAGTTTTCCGACTTATCTCCTAACACTAACACTCACTTATAAGTTCTCTACATTCTAGACAAGTTAGACTACACTAGACACTTAAAATTTATAAATTTACTATTGATATATGATTAGACTGGTTTTCCAAAAGGCCAAGAGACATTTGCTAATTTATTATCTGCCTGGGATCCAATTTCAAATCATAAATGTTATAAAATTAGTGACCTGAGTGTGCCTTGCCAGATGTCCAATAGCCACACCTCATTTTGACTGGGTCTCCCAGTTGTTTTCTACGTATCATCATGTATTCAGCAATTTTTATCAAGGTTCTGAAAGGAGTACATGTATTTTTCAATCTCTCTATACTGTCTTTTAGAGAAAAAGTATATGCTACAAATAGCATTTGTGATTTTGTTGTTTTACAGATCTAATTTATGTCAGGGATTGTTACTTGCTAATCCTTGAAAATGCCCAGTGAGCCAGGTATGGTGGCTCACACCTGTAGTCCCAGCCACTCAGGAGGCTGAAGCAAGAAAAATTCAAGTTCAAGGCTAGGCTCTTCAACTTACTGAGGCTCTAAATACCTTAGTAAGACCCTGTCTAAAAATGGAAAATAAAAAGAGCTGAGGATGTAGCTCAAAAATTGAACCCAGTAGTTAGTGCAAAAAAAAAAAAAAAAATGCCCAGTGACATCTGGTTTCCAAAATCCTGTTTACTTTGTTCCCAGACCCAGTATTTTTTTTAAAAAAATATTTTTTTACATGTTGATGGACCTTTATTTTATTCATTTATTTATATGTGGTGCTGAGAATCAAACCCAGTGCTTCACACATGCTAGGCAAGTGTTCTACCACTGAGCCACAACCCCTGCCCCCAGTCCCAGTATTTTAATCACATCTTAGTGCAGAGGTAAATACCCCAAAACCTAATGACTTAAAACAATAACCATTTGTTTGCTCACAAAGGTATATGCAATTTGGACAGGATTCTGAGAAGATAGCTAGTCTCTGTTTCATTGTACCAGCTACGATGTCTAAACATGGAGGACTTGCCCCCAAAACAGCAGACTCACAAGGCTGGTTGTCAGCACTGGCTGTTGACAGGGAGCTCAGATGAAGCTCTAAAAGACAGGGATAGGGTTTAAATTTCCTTCATGCAGGCCTCTCCAGATGCATGCCTGGGCTTTCTATTACATGGAGGTTGGGTTCCAAGAGGGAGAAAATAGAAGCTGCCAGGATTATAGAATGCCTGTGTTCAGAATTCCCAGAATGTCACTTTCTCTGCATTCTGTTGGTCAAAGAAATGATAGGCTCAGCTCAGAATCAAGGGGAAGACATAAGGGTCGGGGGCATAGCTCAGTGGTAGAACACTTGCCTAGCATGCTCAAGGCTCTGGTTTCAATCCCCAACACTGTTAGAGAAAAAGGGAAGGGGGGACACATAAGCACTATCTCTTGATGATAGGAATGGTTGCATGTTAAAAAGAAAGAAAGAAAGAAAGAAAGAAAGAAAGAAAGAAAGAAAGAAAGAAAGAAAGAAAGAAAAGAAAAGAAAGAAAAAGGGAAATTATTTGGAGTTGTGTTGGAAGACTAGCCTACACGTATGCCAGGCACAGTGGTGCATGCAGTGACACAGAAGCCTGAGGCAGGAGGATAACAAGTTTGAGCCTAAGAAACTTAGTGAGACCCTATCTCAAAATAGAAAGTAAAAAGTGCTGGGGATATAGTTCAGTGGAAAAGTGCCACTGGGTTCAATCTCTAGTACCAAAAAAAAAAAAAAGAAAGAAAAAGAAAAATATACTTATTTCTTCCACTAAGATATCAGACTACCTCATCCTATTATAATCAGTTTATAGAGTAGGACAGGGGTGAGCAAAACACAGTCTAATGACCAACTCTGACCGGTGGTCTATTTTCATATGGATCCTAAGATTAAAATGGCTTTTGTTTTTAAAGGATTATAAAAAGTAAGAAGACTCCATAGTATGAATCATATGTATGGCCTTCGAAACCTAAAATTACTCACTATCTGGCCTTATACAGAAAAAGTTTGCTAACCTCTGTTCTAGGATATCATCATCTGAATCAGGTCCAGGAATAGACAGAGCTCCTTAGGTGCAGATCCTTGACTGTGAGTCCTCAGACACAGTTCTATGAACCATGAACTCATAGAAGTGTTCTAGAGGTAGGAGCACAAGGATCCATATTTGATCAGATTATTTAATCTGGAGACCAGTATTTGGTTGCCATACCACCAACACCTAACATAAGGTAGGGATAGAAAACCTCCAATAGACACTTCCATTTGAAAAAGAGAGAAAAGGGGAGAGACATGACAGAAATTGGTCCATAGCAATTCTGTAATCCGGGTACTCCCTTAATTAGGCCCACTCCTCCTCTTTAGAATGAGTCTCAGTCGTTCTTGGCTCCATCTTCTGAGCTATCTTTCCTTTTGGAAATAACCAATAATCTTAAATAAGTAGCTTCTTCAGCCTACTTCCTGGCTGTAAAGTTGAAAGCTCATAAGCATCTTTTCATTATAAACAGTCTGTATTTCAGTGCAAGTTAATAGAGATCCTTAAAAAAACCATAGGTGTCTTATAATTCAAGTTATATCATCTCCCTTAGAAAAAACCCATATTCATATTTCTTTCCAAGATAGACCCTTTCTCTACCTTGGGCTAGTGTGACATTGATATAAGGCAACTCCCTTCAGATTTTTCGAAGCCCTATTGTCTAGTTGAGGTAATCTATGAGACATCATCATGGAATCTGTGAGACATTGTCATATGCTGCATGCAATTTGGACAGGATTCTGAGAAGATAGCTGGTCAACTAAGACAGTTACAGACAACATACAAGATGATAGCCTGTCTGTAACTGTCTTAGTTTGTGTAAGTATGCTCTTTGATTCTGCACAATGGCAAGATCACCTAATAATGTATCAGAAATGTATTCTTATCCTCAAGTGACTTGTGACTACCACCTTAAACATTTTGAAGTACAAACTTATGTATTGCTTGCACAATGAGTTACTCCAAAACTTAACAACTTTAAAGAAACTGCTACTATTTCCATTTCTGTTGGTTAGGAGTCCAGGCTTGACTTAGCTGAATATCTTTGCCTCAAGATTTCTCAATGGCTAAAATCCAGGTATCAGCCAGGGCTTTGATCTTATTTTAGTTATTCATTCCACCACTAATCCCTCCAAATTCATGTCCTTATCACAAACAAAATACATTCATTTCATCCCCCAAATCTTACTTAACTCATTCTAGTTCCAACTCTAAAGTCTGAGTTCTCATGTACATATCATCTAATCAGATGTGGGTGAAACTCAAGGTACAATTCACCCTGAGGCAAAATTCCTCTCTACCTGTGAACTTATGAAATCAGTAAATTGTGTACTTCTAAAATACTGTAGTAGGATGGGCATAGGATAGATATTTTTATTCCAAATGGGATAAAGGGGAAAGAAAAGGCAGTGTTGGATCCCAAGGAAGTTCAAAACTTAACAGGACAAGTACCATTAGGTTTTAAGTCTCAAGAATAATCCTATTCTGTTTGATGCTCTGCCCTACTGACCAGAGAGGTGGCATCCTGCCTTCTGGATCCACCAGGGTCCAACTTTGTGGTGGGTCCTGCCCCTACAACCCTGTGGAGTACCACAATGCAAAAGGCTTACTGCATAGTGGTCCTGCCCACAGTGGAGACAGCTTTGTCCTTCAGTCCATGCACGCTGGGTCTGTGGTGGGAAGAGCAGCTCTGATGATCTTTGAATCTCCTTTAGGGCCCTTTTTGCTTTTTTTGAAAAATAATGCCTTCCTTCAGTCCATCCCATTTTCTTTATTTCCTTTAGTCCTCATCGGCTCTGTTTCCGTTATTATATTCCCAAGGCTTCTTTTGAGATAGCTGATTGGGTCTATGGTTCACACCCACACTAATCTTATCAAATGGTACATCTGTCACATCCTTGGTGTTCTTTCATGAACTTCACTTTCTCATTTTTTTTAGAATCTGGAAAAGCTGAGAATTTTCCAAAATTTTTAAGTTGAATTTCCTTTTTTTCTTAACAATCCCTTTCTTGATTTATTTCTTACCTCTCACATTTCACTTTATAAGCAGTGGGAAGGCACCAAGCTACTCCTTCAATACAGTTCTTTCTTCTTTCTTTTCTTTTTTGTAGTGCTGGGGATCAAACTCAGGGCCTCACACAGGCTAGGCAAGTACTCTATCACTGAGTTACACTTCCAGCTCCCAGTCTCATTTCCTGGAAGTTCTACCTTCCACAAAAAAAAAAATTAGAACACAAACACAATTCAGTCAAACTCATTATCATCTTATAACACAGATTTCCCTTCCACTAGTTTCCAATACCATCTTCAAAAAGCTTCCTCGTTTCCATATGAGACCTTATTAGAATGCCCTTACTGTTCATATTTCTACCAATATCCTGTTCATGATTACTTATATATTTTGTAAGATGATAATGGAAATTTTCTTTATAGCTTTCCCAATTACTATCTTAACACAGACCATAATATCATAAATGATAGGCTGAATGGTTTAAACTATTTCTCACAGCTATTGAGGCTAGGAAATCCAACATCAAGGTGCCATATAATGTGGTTCCTGATGAGGGCCATCTTCCTGGCTTGTACGGGGACTCCTTCTCATATGTGCTCATAAGACGGGGGTGGGGTGAAGATTTGATCTTTTTTATCTTCTTATAAGAGCACTAACTCCATCATGGGGGTGCCCCCTCATGACCTCATTTAAACCTAATTACTTCCCAAAGACCTTATCTCCTAATACCTAATAATATGAATTTGGGGGGAACACAAACATTAGTCCATAACAAGTTTCAGCTACAGACTGCACTTATGGAGAATCTATTTCTAAGTTTACTCTTGTGGTGGTTGGCAGAATTCAACTTCTCCTGGATTATTGGGCTGAAAGCCAGTTCCCTGGCTCTTGGGCGGAAGCCTCCATGGTTCCTTAGCACATGTACCTGTCCACATACTGACATTCCTGTTGTGGCAGGGACTTCTACCAAAAGCAGCAAGTGAGACAGTAAGGAAGGAGAAGTAGAACATGAGCCTCAGTCTTTCCCCCTCCATCCATCATTTTTGCCATGCTGTACTCATTAAAAGCAAACCTATTGGTCCAGCCCAATTGGAGGGGTGGAGACTACACAAAGGCTTGGAGAGCACACAAAGGCGTGAATACCAGGAGGCAGTTGGGGACCACTGTCAAGACTACCTACCCCAGGGTCTTGGAGCACTGTCCTTGTCCTGAACTTTACCTGCAGCCATGTTTTTCTGGTACTATCCTGGATTTTACATTGACCCTAGACCATTTATTATTTTGAGAGTTCTATCTCTGAAGAAGCTAGGAATGAGAAGAACATTTTCTTTCAAATCCCACAAGTCCTGGCTTCATTTGTTTCTTCTAAATTCTGATGGAAAGCTGAACAGGTTCTTTTTTAGCTCCCTTAACTTCTTTTGTACCTTATCATAAACATCTAAAAGAAAACATTCTACCCTTTCAACATTCTATCCAGAAATATACATAGTCAGGTCCACATGTTCTTTAGGTATCTTTTCTATCTTTTATGTGACTGCAGACTAATGTGGATAATTTTTCTTCTAACATAGAAATTGGGTCCAGCCTACAATAACAGTATTCTCATTGTCTTTTTTTTTTTTTTTTCCAGTACTGGGAATTGAACCCAGGGCTTCATGCATGCTAGGCAAGTGCTCTACCACTAACCTATAGATACAGCTCTTTTTATTCTGAAACAGGGTCTCACTAATTTTCCCAGGCTGTCCTTGAACTTCTTATCCTCTTGCCTCAGCTTTCCCAGTAGCTGAGATTACAGGCATGTGCACCACACCTGGCCTCACTGTCCTTTAATGATGTTCTTAACTAAGAGATCCTTCAAGGTTCTTCTAACTTCTATCCTCTACCTGAACCCAAAGTAAGTGTCATGTGTCTTAGCTTTCTATTATTGTAGGGTCCCACTTGGGTATGCAATTATGTTTCAGTTATACACTGAGGACCCTAAATCTTAGTGGCTGAAAACAATATTCACTTTTTACTAACAATTTTTTAATGTGGACACCATTTGCTGAAGAAAGCTCATCTCTCTTCCACATGAGATGGGGCAGCTCAACTAGGGCTGGAGTATCTACTTTCAAGACAGTTCATTCACAAGGCTGGCAAATTGGTACTGGTTGTCTGCTGAGAGCCCAGCTCAGGGGGTAGGCCAGCCACCTGGACTCTCCTCCCGGACAGCCTTTGTATGTGGCTGCATGGGCGTCCTCAAGTGATCCCAGGGAAGTGAATGGATCTCAGAACTATTAAGGAGGTAAAAATCAGAGGGAAGTTGTGCTCCGTTTGTGTACAATGTGTCAAAATGCATTCTACTGTCATGTATGACTAATTAGAACAAATTAAAAGTAAAAATTAAAATGAATCAGGGGGAAGTTGAACAACTGTGTGAATATACTTAACACTACTGAAATGTGTACTTCAAATAGTTAAGATAGTAAATTTTATATGATGTATCTTTTGCTACTATGAGAGAAAAAAAAACCAAGATCATAAATATATAAGAACAGGGAAGACGATGATGGCCTGGAGGAGGATGGCAGCAGGGTGAGGGAGAGAGGGTTATCAAGGATGACAGACAGCAGTAAAACAGCCTTTGACCTCGAGAACTTCCTTGGCTCTGTGGAAGATTTTAACAATCACAACACATGGTAGACACTGCAGCTTTCTGTTGCAAAGCTAGCACAGGTCTAGAGCCCATGCCATGCAAATAGCCTCAAAATAGATCTTTAATGTCTGCAATTCCCAGAGACAAACATTTAAGACATAATTATAGGTTTGGATTTCTTAGAGCAAGCCTCAAAAGGAACACTGCCAGAGAAACAGTGATGAGTCATAAAAACTACAGGTGCATACAATATTTCCTTTTCAATCTGGCATGTTACCTTGTAGGCCAGACAGAAATATGGTAGGGCAGTGGACAGGGGAGAAGGCAGATGTCTCTTGGTCATTAGCCCAATTTTTCCAGGATATAACATCCCTTTGTTATCTTATGATTCTTAGTAGGTCTGGAAACTATCACTACCAAGTGATCTTACTTTTGAAACTTTCTTTGAAGTAGTAAACAAGTCATAAAGATCATTTATATCCTGATTGAAGGAACATCCTCCCTCCTCCCTCTCTCCCTCCCCCCCCCTTTCCCTTCTGTTATAAAGTTTTATAAATAGTGGAAGTCTGTTTATAGATTTTCCTTGGGTTTTGTTGATAATACGTTACTGATTTTTCTTCCAAACAAGTCTAAACCATTCTTCATGGAAAGGACGGCAAACAGAAATCCCTTTCCTCCTGCCATGTTATCCCATTCTTCTCCGCTTTCCTGCAAACACCCTGCATTTCCCCTTCCCCGTGACTATATAAATTTTAGGTATCCTGTTGTCTTCTCAACTCTGTTGCTTGTTGTGTCAAGACCATGGTGTGATTTTACCTTTTATTTGTTGAAATCTCATTAGTTGTTCCACTCTGCACAAAGTTTTTATCTAGGTCCTACCCCTCACAAAATAATGAATAAAGACTCAGGCCATGACCCTGCCCAGTGACCTTGTGATGAGTCTCCACTCAAAGAGTCTTCCAATAATTCAGTCCTTCTCCCAGGATCTTGAAAGTATCCCATAATGCCAAGTCCAATAATTAGTACCTGATAAGATTTAATTCATTAAAAAATAACTGAGTGGCCAAGTGCAGTGGCACATGCCTGTGATTCCAGTTACTGAGGCAGAAGAATCCAAGTTTATGGCCAGTAAGGTAATTTAGGGAGATCCTGTCTCAAACACGGTTGGTGATATAGTTCAGTGGTAGTGCCCCAGGGTTCAATCCCCCAAAAAGCAATAAATAAATAAGTTTTTAAAAATTATGTGCCTACTATGTGTTAGGCACTGTCTAGATGTTTGGAACAAAACAATGAGTAAGCCCGACATGGCTCCTCTCATGGAACTTGGTTTTGTTTCTTATCCCACAGGTTTCTGACTTTTAACAATGGACAAAATCCTGGTTGGCTTAAAAACAAAAGAATAAGGTTCTATATTTGGAATTAAGCCACATTTCCCTGAGTGGGGGGGTAGGGAAGGTTCTCCCAGCATCCTGCAGTCACAACATATTCTACCTACTAAGTGGGGTCTGACTGGAACCATCAAGGACTAGATCAATTGTCGTTTTTCTTGGGTCCCTGCCAGGCTCCAGCCAAACAATGCCTTTCTGTGGAATGTATTCAGTAACAGGCAAGAATGGCCAAGGAGGGCAAAGTGCTGGTTACTGGCCAGCACAGGGGTTCAGGACCACCATCAGCTATTGCTCAGGAAGACATTGCCCCCTCGTGGTTCTTCATATAACTGAGGTAAAGCGGGCATGGGGATGGGATGCCAATTAACACAATCAATGCATCAAAACATGGGCCAAGTTTCCTGATTCATGGTAGCCTTGCTTCTTCTGAATTTTTTCAATTGCAGCTTCAATAGACTCTTGGCTTATTTCCCTCCAGGATATACAGTTCCTATGGAGAGCAATGACATTGTGTCAGCAATGAAAGAGATTTTTTTTTTCTCCCTTTAACAACTTTTTTTTTTCAAAACCTTCAGACCACCACCCCCAAGAAAAACTCAATATGTAAACCTAAGTACCACTACTGCATTTCTCTTTATAACTCCTTTAAAGAGAGAAAAAAAAAAAAAAAAGAAAGAAAGAAAGAAAGAGGAAAAAAAATTGTTTTGCTTACTATAATTTGAACCAGGATTCTGTGATTATGTTGCTGTGGAGTTGTTTTGGGTATCTTGTCTCCACAACACCACTTCAAACTCCCTAAAGGCAGGGCTCTTATCTTCAAACTCCCACCACCTCCTCCACCCTGGCCCCAATAGCACTTAAACCAGTGTAGGGTAAAGAATGTCTAGTTGGGGGTGGGGTGGGGAGTAAGGGGAGTTGTAAATGGTTAAGCAAGCAAATAATAATTAGAAGTTGTGATGGGTGCTAGGCACAAAAGGAACAGGAGTGCACTGAGAATTCCTAGGTGTTAGAAGTGAGGTAGAGTCTATCAATATATGGAGTAAAAATTTTTTTAAGAAATTGTTTTTGGTACTGAGCATTGAACGGGGCAATTTACCACTGAGCAAAATCCCCAGTTCTTTTTATTTTGAGACAGTGTCCCTAAATTGCTGAGGATCTTGTTAAATTGCTGAGGCTGGCCTACAATTTATGATCCTTCAGCCTCAGCCTCCTGAGTCACTGGGATTACAGGCATACACCACCAGGCCCAGCTTGAAATTTAAATTTTTAGTTTGTAGCAGTCAAATTCAAAAACTTAAATAATTCAATATTGGGGGGGAAATGGCCACCTCCTTAATAATAATGTTAACTTTCATGTAATGTAAACCTAAACTCGTCAGGAATTGAGCCCTAGGTGCTATAACTCTATCCATCTGTAATGTCCTCTAAAATCTTGAGAAATTACATATAACTCTCCCATTACATAGATGAGGAAACAAGCTCTGCGATCCTTCTGAGGTTGGATTATGACCAGGCCAGATGTTGAGTACTTGGTGCTTTGACCTTCTGCAGAGTATTGTGCTGACCTCCAGTTCTGTTTGCAGTAAGGAGTACTCACTTAGCCAACAAGTATTTACAGAGTGCCAGGTAGCTCATCTGAATAGCAGTGGGATTAAAGAGATAAGAAGGGGTACAGTCTTGCATTCCAGGAAGGAGCTCCCCTAAGAGTGAGGAGACTGCCAGGTAAACAAATGATTCCAGAATAGTCCAGTGAGACATGCGAAGCCTTGAGAGCAACAACGCAGCGGGTAGGCTGAAGATGTTTCTTAGAACCCCCGGCGTTTGAAATGGGTTTGAAACCAGGTCCTGAAAAAGCCGGCCCAGAGTGGGCTGTCCCCGGTATCACTTGAACTTTCCCATTTTAAGCTGCCAACTAGGAGAACTGCCAACTGGGTCTCAATTGGTACTGACCAGGAGGGTAGGCTTGGGCATAGGGGTGCAATTTGTTTTCCTGGTGAAAAGCAGGCTAACAAAGTAGCACTGCCAGGTCCTCGGTTTCCCGAATCCCCTCCACAAACCCACGCGCCAACTCAGGGCAGGTTGGGACCCCGGGATCCCGCAAGTAAATCGGAGGACCTCACCTTCTTCCCGCCAACTCCCGGGCCCTCGCCCTCCAACCCACCGCGGAGTCGGGGTCTGGGGTCGGCCGCTTCCGCCCGGCCAGCCTCCCCTCCCCGGCGCGCGCCATCCGGCTGCGGGGCCACGGCGCTCGGCACGGCTCCTCCTCCCGCGGGGGGCTTCTCATTCCTCGTCCCATCCCTGTGGGCTGAAGCCTGCAGCCCACGTCCAAAGAGGGCGGAGGGAGGAAGAGAGGGAGGGCAGAGGAGAGGGGAGGGAGAAAGGGTAGAGAAAGGGAGCTGCTTCCATCCAGTACTCCCCAAGCCTGCCAGGAGCGCGCACTCAGCGGCTTTACGGGTCCCAGCGTCCCAGCCGCGGCCCCCGACCCGCACCACGACCACCTCTTCTTCCTCCTTTTCTCTGGCCACCTCTCGTCCTCTCCTTCAGCAACTGCTAGGCACCGGCAGCAGCAGCCCCCAACCCCAATTCGACCACATCCCCAACTCTCAGGGCTCACTCTTGGGACGCGCGTCTTCGCCCCATCCTTTCTTCCTTCCTTCCCTCGCGCCCGCCCTCCCTCTCCAGGTCTCCCTCCGGGTCCCGATTGTCTCCGTCCCCTGCTCCGTCGGCTCGCGCCCGCGCCCGGCCCATTCTTTCCCTCGCATTTCCTGAGTCGCGGGCCGCCGCTGTGTCGCCGCGCCGCCGGAGCCCAAGCCCCAGCCGCCGCTGCTCCGGCTTCAGCCCCCGCAGCCCGCGGCCCCCGCCCGAGGGAGCCCCGGCGCCCGGGGAAGGCAAAAGTGGGCGAGTGAGCCGTCACCCAGCCCCGCGCCCCTGCCCTGCCCCGCGAGGAAGGACCGGGAAAATGAACAACGGCGGCAAAGCGGAGAAGGAGAACACCCCGAATGAGGCCAACCTTCAGGAGGAAGAGGTACTGAGGGGCTCGGTGCGGTGGCGGGTGCGACCTGGGTCGGAAGTGCGGGCCGGCGGGCGGGCGCTGGCGCTCGTCCCGGGCTCCCGGCTGCGCTTCGGGGAGGGGGCGCCGCGTTGAAAGGTTTGGGAATATTCGTTGCCCCGAGACGCAGCCCCGAAATGTGGCTCCGGGACCGTGTGTCTGTGTCCACGCGCGTCTGCGTGTCCACAATTGCGTAACTCTGAGGACTTTGAGGACACTTTTTAAAGTATAATGGTGAGCTTTGTTTGCCTGGGATTTTAAAAGCGGAATCGAGAGCTGACTCCTGAGTGACCTCAGACGATCTGGACCAGGAGCGTCAGAACTTAGTTCTCTCTGTCTGGAACTGAAACTTAGGAGGTTGGTTAAGGAAGAAACTCGGGGAAAAGTTCTCGTGAAAAGACACCTCAGTTCCCTGCCCACTTCCCTCTCTTTCAGTGTTAAAAATTCTTGGTGAAATACCTAGCCGAGACAGTTTGGATTAATAGATAACTCATCAGCTGCATTCTTCTCTGATGAGTCAAAGACCCCTGAACCTGGGCGATTAGCTTTTGTATGTTTCGGAGCGATGTGGGATGGGGGGAGCAGAATAAAAGTGAAAAGTGCTCATCGAGGATGTTTTAATAAGACATTGACTTAGGATATAAATTTTATGTAGTGCGACTAAAGTAATGATTTTAAAAAAGTTTTGAGGCTGCAGAGCGTTCCTTTTGTAGAAACACATTTAGTAAATGTGTGGACCAGGGTGCAGGGCAGGGGAGGAACTCAGAAACAAATGTTTCAGGATTTTGCAGCTAAGATATTTGTGATATCATATGATTCTGTTCCTGTAAGTACATTATCTGGAGTCCAAGAAACTGTTTTTCTTGCTTTTAAAGATCCTACATAACTGAGTTCTTAAACATTCTAAAAGGAACTTAAGAGTGCACATGCAGGAAATACACATCTTAATATAATCTGTAAAGGGTTTTTACAGGTATTACGTCCGAATAAAGGACACAGAAGGTAAACTGATACTAAGGCAGTTAGGGTGGTGAGATTATTGTTGAGACACCGTGTTGTGTGCAGACTGAAATTCGGAGAGTGAAACCAAACATTGCAGAGGAATTCATCAATGTACCTAGGACCTGGACATTATCCACTTGTATAGTGGGCTATGTACAAGATAAGAGGAGAGACCTAAGGTCATGTGAAACTGCAAAATATTTTTCTCTTAAAACACAGTTGTATGGTTGTGCAATCCAGGTGAATTGCAAAAAGCTGAAAACTGTTTTCTTACCTTTTGAGGAAGTCGCCTAGTTTATTATTTTGAAAAGTGTTTTTTTACACGCTTGTTGTTCTACAAGTATAGGAATATCATTATTCTTTTTGAAAGAGACACTTGAATTTGCAAGTTTCACTCTTTTCTTGAACCTTATTGATTGCTTTGCAATTTACTTCCTGATCACTAACATTTTTTTTAAATGATGCCAGTTTGCTTTTAGAAATTGCTGTTTAATTAATTCACTTAGCACATCAAGATAATCACTGCTTCTGAAACATTTCAGTTAGATTGCCAAAACCCTTTACTTCTAAAGGTAAAAGAATGTCAGGTGTGAAATCATCTTTCTCCCTTAGTCCAATTGAGAAAACTTGAAACTGGGAAAAAAACTTAATCAGAACAATGAGATTTTTGTTTTGTTTTGTAGGTAGCAAAATAGGTTTGTGTGTGTGTCCCCCAAACCATATCCGGTTAACTTAAAATTATGTAGAGGAACGTCATGTTTTCCTCTTGACTATCACAGCTGAATAGCTTCTAGGACTGAGGTATTGGCCTTTTTTCACTGTGAGCTGCTGTATAGTTAGTGCAATGACTGCCATCCCAGTGCTGTCATTGTCTTGTTCGTTGTCCTGATGGTATTCCTTTGCAGGTAGGAATGGTATATAGAACTCAGAGTATCAGTATTTTTAGCAAAACACTTGTTTTTTAAATACAAGACCCTTGGGAAGGTTTCAGAACCTAGTTACACCCAAGGTAGAATGTATAATATAGATATAATGAAGAATGAGGGTTTATAATGTTAGAGATTCAGGGGGAATAAGTTGGTCTGGATGATTCCTTGTTTTTGCTTTACATTTTGTTTTTGAAAAAATACTGGTATGTCGCCCCCCCACCCCAAAGCCACAAGTAAAATAAATACAGTATTTGGTGAGTCCCATTAATGTGCTTGACATTATACAAAACCACCACTCTGGACCCTTTTCCTGCCCACCCAGGCGTTCAGCAATTTGCTCTCAAACACATTTAAAAGCCTTGGCGGTAAACTCCAGTAAACAGAACACACACATATAACATGTACATATACATAATGGCAAGAGAGGAAAAATATGCTTAGTTTTAATCTCTGGTGGCCATTGAACTGATGTGGAAAAATGAATCCAATCATAATTAAGAGAAAATAGTTTATTTCCTAGATTGCTGGGGTGGTTTAGGCTTTCTTCCATGTTGGAGAATCCAAGTTTGTTTGTTTTCTATTTTTGACATGAGTTCTCTTATCATTCAGTATGTTTTAACCCCATTTGAAAGTTTCTTGTTGCTTATTTGGCTCCAGTGGTATAGAATGAATGGTATGGGATGTAGGAGAATTTTTGCAGCTTTTTAAGGTTGGAAGTTTCTTGAGAATTTGTGTAGAATATGCACTTCTGCTTTGGACAGCGTTTAAAACTTTGAAGAGAATAATTTAAGATTTAGCTAGGCAACCGGGTGACAGAATGTACTGGCTTTCTGTGTGTATTCCTATGCAAGTTGTTTCTGTAAAGAAAAAACCAGTTGTCAAATCTTACTGAGTTATCTGAGATTTATAGGTTTATATTGATATGTACAGGGTGTCAGATCATTTTTTTAACTACTTTACAATTAATAAAATAATTTCTTGAATTTGTCTCCAGTTGTATGATCAGACTTTAATGAAGTTAATAAATACCTAACAGACCCATAATTATTTGTCTTAGTTATCATTTGTAATTTTTAATATATTCTAATATATTGACTCTTTCTGTCTTATAGACAGAAATAATTTATTTGCTGGGCATGGAATTTTCAAAATAGAAATTTCTCTTGGAAATCATATAAATATATAATTTAGTTTTATTTTTAGTTTTATTTTATTCATGTCATTGGGTACATTTTGGCTTTTTACAAATCACTTCCAACAGGCATTTTATTGTGTTGAAGTAGTTTTATTTATAGTGTAAGTCAGTTCAGCCACAGCAATTTCAGGAAAAACTAGAGAAGTGAAAAACTTGGCACCATTGGAATATTGATCGAAAAGATGTTTGGCAGATGTTGGGCAGAAATCATGTAAAGCCAAACCTTTCAGAGACTCATACAAACTTTACTTCACATTTCTTCCTTTAAAGTGCTTAGTAATTTTGCTAAAGTAAGAGAATTGTAAAGACAATTGTTTTTCATACTTGACACAGAGAAAGGGTAATGTCAGTGATGTAGCCATGTCAGGTTTTCATTGAGCTTTAAGATGAATCTATATGATGACTTTGGGAAGGTACAGAATGGTTTTGTGCAATTTAATTGAATTTGGAGTCTTTGTTATTGCAAATCAAATCTAAAACAAAAAACTTATATTTCAATTATAGAATAGGATTTGGTGACAGTGATTTGGATGAAAATATAGTGACTTCATAGTAGAAGGATGCTGCAAGACCCCTGTCAATATTGCATGCAGTTTTGGGTTATTTTTCAGGGATGGTTTTATAATGTCCTTGATAAACCGTTGTGCACATGTGCATTCTTGTTTCCAGTGGCATTTAATGTTTTGTTTTTGATGAGGTAGTTCTTTTTTGGAGGTGCTTTTGTATTATATTTGTAAGTTCATTTTAATTTTTGCTTTGAGGATAAAAGTGTTTGGTGCTGGTAATAGGGAAGTATATTGGGAACTCAGAGCTGTGTGGGGTAAGGTAACAGAAATTAGTGTAGCTTTTCTGAGGGACTTTGGTAATTTTGTATCAAAACTTGTTCCAGCCCTTTTTTTTGAATGCTTTTATTATTAGGAATTTACTCTAAGGAAAGAGGGTATAATAAAGACTTATTTATAGAAATAATTATAACAGTTACTTATGATGTTGAAGATTCACAAACTGTATCTAATAGGGAAATTGCTAAGCAAAACATTATAAAGTTATAATAAGGAAATATTAGGCAGCCATTAAAGGATATGCTGTTAAAGGGAAAAAATTATATAAAAATACACACACGCACACACACACACACACACACACACACACACACACACTTATTCTCTTTCAGTTCTGTAGGCCAGAAATTTGAAATCACTGTATCGGCAAGGCAGTGATGCACCCTGTAAAGTGTTGGGAAAAATTCTTCCTTGCCTTTTTCCTTTTCTGGTGGCTCCAAATGTTCTGAAGTCTGTTTTTATTGAGGGGATAATTTTCAAGTTGTAACATTAAATAAAAAGAGCAGATTTTGCTGCTCTTTATATTTATGTAAGTAAAACCAAATGTAAATAAAATTCATGTAATTGGTGGGTTATGGATAGTTATTAATCATTTTCTGATGCTTTCCTTTGTTTTCCTTTTTTTTTAAAAAATGACTGTGAGAATGAACAGATGAGATGCCTTTTTGCTTTGAAGATTTTATGAAATTCCCTTGTGATATCTGTAGGTGTCCCAAGTCAAGTCAAGCCGGTTGGTTATATGTAGTTTTTAGTCACCATCCTGGCTGCGTGAATCTAGCCTGTTCTCATAGCCTTCTTCATATTTATCTAATCATCACTTTATCCTGGATCATTTTAGTATCTTTAGCTGTCTCTCTGTTCTAGTATCCTTCCTCAAACCATCCTTACACTATACAGTTACGTCTTTTGATATTTCAAATTCTAAAACGCTACTCTAATCTCCACAAAATAAAGTTCAAATTCAGCACTTAGAATTGTCCTAATGTATCTCTATACTCTGCAGACCATTTGCTTCAACTTCCTCCTCTGTTCTCCTGAGGCAGCCTGCATTGTTTCCGAGGCAGGATTCAAGTTTGAGCCTGTATTTTTATACTAGCCTCTCAACTGGGTGTCCCATCCCATAGAGATGATGTTTTTTTCTCAGAAGTCCAGGAGTTACTTTGTTATTTCCATTTAACTCCGGGATCATCACCCACCTTTTATATACCATTTTTTTTTAAGATTGATGTCATTTTATAATAGTTTTGATGGCATTTTATGACAGTCTTGATGCTCAACACTTACCCAATGGCAGTACCTGTGACCAGGTAAGTACTCTACTACACACACACACACACACACACACACACGCTATTCTTTATAAATTAAAAAAAAAGAAGTGGAATATCCTTATTGGTAGGTTGGTGTTGATGTGTTTGTATAGATAAGCTATTAACAAGTAGCCACTCATTTAATATTGAGGGGTTCCCTTGCTCACTGGGGATTTAAAGAAGTTATGAATGGACCCGCTGGGAAATGATCTGTCATCAATAGCCTCATCTTGAGGGCACAGGTGAATGCCTAGTCTTATCTTAGAGCCACTGTCAATGTGGGACCACTCATCTCATGGTACCATTGGGTTCTCACCATTTGAATTGGGTTTTTGCAGTGAAACTCCATTTGACCTTCTGGCCATAGGCTTCCGGAAGGTGGAAGAGCGGGGAGCTCCCTATGTTCCCAAACAAGCCTCCTCTGTGTGACAGCCACTTTGGAATGTTTGTGTTCAGTTTCATTTGGCACCTTAGTGTCTGCCTGGGGGTAGGGGAAAGGGAATGCAAATGTTCCTCTTGAACAGTGCTTGCTTTGGTCAAAGAAAGAAAGAAAAAAAAAACTTAGGAAGGAATGAGGAGAATGAACCTTAATAGCTGGAGCAAAAGTGGCTGCATAGTTCAGTGGGCTGGAGGCCCTGGAGGTCCAGGTATTTAAATTGATGCTGTGTTGATAGAGGATGTCAGTGCCGTGACCCTGATGGAGACAAGCTTATTTATGGGGATGACTTGAATATGATTTCTCACACTCATATCACTATCTTTAATGTACACCTGGAGAATATTTTAAACAACTTCAATGTCTTCTGTGTGTGTATTTGCCAGAGAGGGAGTGTGAGAGGTGCTTGACCTAGAGCTTGAAACTGACTGAAGAGGACATGTTTGAGCTTATCAGAATAAAGTTGCCCCATTGGTGAATATTGCTGATAGCAGAAGAGAAATATAGTTATTTGACCGATCAAATTATCAAATTTTTTTTCATTCACTCAAGAAATAATAATCACTGAACATTTTCTGTGGGCTGAGTATTGACCAGCTGTTCCCCATCCTCATGACAAGCTGCTGTAGGTATTTGGATCCTCATTTGGTGGGGAGGAAAGTTGAGGCACTGTGAGGTTAGGTTAATGGACTAGGTAGGGCCTTTATATGAAGATTATGGGGATGACAAGATTCAGAAGAGGCACTTCATACCCTGAAGTTTCACACAGTTTAATGGGGATGGCCCTTTGTAAACAAATAGGTATAATAAAGCCTGGTGCTAATTGTTTGATTTGCGCATCAGCCAACCCTACCAGGAGAAGAGGTGACAGAGCAGTTCCAAGAAAGTGGAAGAGACATTGGAGCTTAGAGTTAAATCTGAATAAGGATTTTGAGAAAAAGTTGTGACACTGGAGGAAAGATGGTCTAGGCAAAGGGTCATCACTTTGTGAACACACAAAGTCTTAGAAGAAGCAAGGCAGGAGAGAGGAAGGGGGAGTAAGGGAGAAACTGGGGAAGGGACATTGTCAGGAGCTTGCTTTCCAGGATACAAAGTAGGACTGTGTCCTCTGATGGAGAACTGGGGTGGAGGTGTGGCAGAAGGTGGCATCCTTGGGACTTCCAGGGGAAGGGACATGCAGTGGAGAAGTTAATGAGGCTACTGCTGCAGGAGTCCTGGTTTCAAAAGTATAAGGCTATGGGAGGTGAAGTGGGGACAAAAGGGCACTATCATGGCCTTGGGTAACTGTTAAATGTGCAGGAGGGAAGACTAGGAGACATTCTCAAATGTTTTCATAAGACAAAATTCTTGAAGCCTTTTGGGGTTCTCCTTTGGATGACTAACTAAAGGATAATTGTATTTGTAGAAATACAAAATATAGAGTTTTCAAGGGGAAGGGGCAAAAAACAGCTTAGGAGGTAAAGATGTTGAATTTGGGGTGCAGAAGAAAGGTCTGATCTTAGAATAGAATTTTCAGAACAATTCTTGAATATATAGCTGGTAATTTAAAATGTGGATCTTGTGAATGTGTGCCCAGGAAATTGAATTCCTAATTCTTAGGAACCTTGTGAGGATAAGCAAGGAAAGAGAAAAAAAGAAATTACCTAAAATATGAAGCCATGTTTGAAAAAACGAAGATGGGGACTGGGGTTATGGCTCAGTGGTAGAGTGCTTGCCTCGTACTCGTGAGGCCCTGGGTTCGATCCTCAGCACCGCATAAAAATAAACAAATTAAAAAAAAATAAAGATATTAAAAAAGAGAGAGAAGGTGGATATTAAGGGAGAATTACAAATTCTCAGAAAAAAATTGCGACAACTTTTAGAAAGTGTTCTTTAATTTACTAACATAAAGACGCATTACACATACTCAGCTGAGTTATAACATTTAAGATATTTGGTATACTTCCCTATTAGAGCCCTTGCCTGTAATCCTAGCTGCTCTAGAGGCTGAGACAGGATAATTGCAAGTTCAAAGCCAACTCAGTGAGACTCTGTCTCTAAATAAAATACAAAATAGAGCTGGGGATGTGGCTCAGTGGTCAGGTGCCCCTGAGTTCAATCCCTGGTACCAAAAAAAAAAAAAAAAAAAGAAAAGAAAAGAAAAAAAACAACTCAAACTTACCTATTAGGAAGTAGGTTGGGGGGCTTAAAATGTGTAGGTGTATATGGTATTTCTTGTATGCTTTTTGCTTTCATCGAGTCTCACTGATTTGTTTTAATTTAAATTTGATATTAATTCCCTGGCTTTCATTTCTCCAACTTTTCTTTTCCCACCTCTTCACCTAGAAGGGAAAATCAACCTGCCATAAAATCTAGAGAGGCTCAAATGTTTTCATAAGACAAAATTTCTCTTAGCTGCTTTGTTCTTTTTTGACTTCATTGGAGGTGGAGTGAAAATAGGATGCACCTTTGGCCAGCAGCCCAAGCCCAGGAGGAACGGTGACAGAGCTGTGTCAAAGAAAAAAGAGGGTTCTGTGGGTCATATTTTCCATTTATCCCTTTCATGCTTTTCTAAAAGTTTGCTGCCTTTTTTGAAGCCCAGCTCAGTGTCAGGTGAAAGAAAATTAGTCCAGGAACTTAAACAACAACAACTTGCATTTGAATTTCTTTTGTGTTTTAACCCCTATAACCATTATGATTCGTAATATGTAGGACTTTTAAAGAGAGGTGGCAGTAATAAATGCCTGTTACATCTGGGAAGGTAGATCTAAGTGCCAGTCTCCAGTATTGTGTTGTTACACAAATTAAAAAGACAAGGGAATATTTAAGCAGCCTAGTTCAATCCTGTCAGCACCTAGGATTTAGCAAAGGTATAAGAAATCTGAGACTCAAAATTGAGATCCTCTCCAACCAAGAGAGTAAGTTAGAGGCCAACTTCTACTTTTAATTATGAATTAGATTTAATGATGTTCCTCTAATTTTCCTGAATTCTTACATGTCACCAGGAAGGTAATGCTGGTAGGTGGCCAACATTATATTGTAAGGGTTATAAAATTTTTTCTTCTTCAATCCAGAGGATCTTGTTTTGTGAAACTGCCTCTTTGCTCACCTATAGGATGGATAGCTGGTGGGAAAAGGTGCACATTGAAAGTGCGATCTTATTACAGAAGTAGCAGAATTTCCTTTGTGCTCAGAGGGGAAGTGCTACAAAAGTGTAATTGCTTTACCCAGCATGTGTGATTTACAGGACTTAAGAATGTGTGAGTTTCCAGAGGCATCTGTTTTAAAATACAGTATTGCTCCAACCCCCTCAGGATGTGTTTGGGGAGGTGGAGGGAGGGTGGGAGGACTTGTACTTCATCCTGTGCTTGCCCCTGGTTGCTGTTTGACTGGGAACAAAACCCTTGTTACGTGTAGTGCTGCTCTTTGGAACCCTCCTTATCAGAGTAGAAAGAACAAGAAAATTGGTATAAAGTGCTGGAATCTCGTGAGCCACTACTGGGCTCACTAGATTCTTCTAAACTCAATTCCTTTTTTCCCAGAAACTCCAGACATTTTCCACTAACAAGCAAAAGAATCCTTAGAGCTGATGTTGAGCCGTTCTAATTGCAAAATTTTTCCTTTCAGTTTTTCCCAGTGTGTTTAGGAAAATTGGAGGGTGAATTGGAGATCAGGTGAAAATCCAAATACAATCAAACTTAAAAAGCTCTTATGATTTTTGCATGTTAATTAAACATTTATGGAGAAAGTATCTCTATCTGCTCCCCCCCCCCCCCTTTTGGCAGTTCTAAGGATTGAACCCAGGGCTTTGTGCATGATAGGCCAGCCCTCTACCATTGAGCTGCACTCCCCAGTCCCTCTACCCAAGCTTTTAACATTACTTCTTTTTTTTTTTTTTTTGGTACGGGGGATTGAACTCACGGGCACTTGACCACTAAGCCATATCCAAAGCCCTAATTTGTATTTTATTTAGAGATAGGGTCTCACTGAGTTGCTTAGTGCCTCACAGTTGCAGAGGCTGGGTTTGAACTCTGGATTCTCCTGTCTCAGCCTCCCAAGCCACTGGGATTGCAGGCATGCGCCACCATGCCTGGCTTAACAAGTCAAATGAAGCATGTTTAGGGATAAGAAAACTGAGGCTCTGAGAGATTAATTTGTCTGAGGTTTTATAGCTGGTTGATACGAGCTTAAAAATTTCCAGTGGCACACCAGATTCATGTGATCTGGGACCTGATGGATCTCTGACCTCATCTGCAAGGAATCACAACCTAATTCATTATGCTTCAGTTGTTTGGACCTTATTTAGATATCTACAACTTGCCAAACTTGTTCCTGCCTCAGGGCCTTTGTGCTTGCCTTTTTGTATGCCTAAAAAGCCCTAAAGCCAGAAGTTTTACTGGGCAGCCGCATCTCAACCATTCATTCTGATCTCACTTCAGATATCATCCCAGAGAGACCTTTGACCCCAAGTTTAAATTAGCCCTATGTTCCCAATCCCTACCATACCTCTTTATTCTCCAGGTAGTGCTCTTAACCTTTGACATCTTCTTATGTGCTTTTTGTACTTATCTTGTGCTCCAGGAATGTAACTCCCTGCAGCAGGGACTTTCTGTCTTAATACTTTAAAAACCCTGATGTGTAGAACAATACTCAGCACTGCCCAATACATTATTATTTGTGAAATAAATACAAGCCATCCTTCAAATGCTGAAGCCTGTACACGTTTTTCCCTATGGTTTTCAGAATAAATTTTCATTATTTCTGCCTTAGAAGTGATCTTTCCTGGATTTCTATCTTCTCTTTATTACTCCAGAAACCACAATTATCATCTTACATCCTTTTGAGTCAGAATTCTTGTCTGGATGGTCGGTGATGGTTCCCTTGTGGGGGTTGATAATATATTCACACACAACGGAATCTTTTCCTTTGTCTACATAGTTCCATGGAACCCGGAGACAAATGCAGGCCTGGCATGGAGTGACTGAACTTTAGTAAAAGTAGGGCAACAGGAATGTGATTCCTATTTCACAGATGTGACTCAAGGATTGCCAGGGTTAATGTTAATATCCCAAGTGGAATTGATTTGTATATATAGACTTACCACTTTTGGTCCTTTAGTTTGAAGTCTAGCCTCAAGGTCGCTGTGCTTTCTTTTGCCTACCAAAAGAAAATAGTGCATAACTCAGGATAGTGTTGGCTTCAGATAGACAAATCTAGCACCACAAAGGGGCATCTAATTTGCTTTGCCAGCTCTAGGGGAGCCTCCTCACTAGCCTTACAGATTCTGGAGCTTTCTTTCTTTTTTTGCCTTCTAGTAGAAAAAAGAAATGTAAGATGTAAATCAGTGTTACTTGGCATTACACTGCCCGGCCACCTGTTGATTGAGCAGACCAGTATACTCATGAAAATGCAGAATCATTGGATTATCTCAATGGCATTTATGTACATCCCTGACCTTGGTCAGACTTCTTAACTCCCCCATCATCCATTATCTGATAATCTCAGAACCAGTAGATTATAAAGCTTTAGGGAAGTCAGTTTTTGACTAATTGCACTCCTCAGATGTTTTTCAATTCATTATTATCTCTTGTGTTTTCTGTGGGACCTAGTCAGTCACTTAAGCAGCTCACTTAAGCCTTTGTTTCCTTAAATAAAGGTAGGGATTGTATAGAAAATATTGCTGTTCATCAACAGAATCCTAACGTCCATGTTTCCATTTTTCTTTTCCTGGATGTGATAAGAATGCCTCATGACATGGGTGGGCTGTTGGGGTAGGGATAGTTTTAAGCTTTTTAAGTGAAAAAAAAAAAACAACTTTAGATCTCACTTACCTCTGTTTCATTTGTTATATGGTGGAAGTACTGGACTTTGGAAGTTTTTTTTTTTTTTTTGAAAAAAAATTTCTTGTGCCTGATTTTCATACCTGAAATTGTTTTGTTTTGGTTTCTAGGAAGCAAGTCAGTGCCTCTCTATGTGAAATGGGTGGGAGTCTGTGGGTGTGAGCTAAAGTCAGGAAATGACCCTCTCTAAACAAAAGGACTCCTGAAGGCCCATCCTGAGTCTTTGTGTTGAGGAGGGGTTATGCAGAAAACCAGAGTTAGGAAATGAACCTCGGCTTTAGCTATTCTAATGGAGGAGGGGAGAAAGGAGAAGATCTGCTCCCAGCACGCCCTCCTAGAGTCTAAGTGCCTGGCAGCACCCACTGTGAAAGCCAAAGAAATGCAAGAGTAGGCTCACCGCTTCTTCAGGACTGCTGGGCTTCCTACTACCCCCAGGGGGCGGGTTGGGGTGGGGGAGGAGAAAAAGAACCCTCTTTGCAGAATTATACGCAGTGACATTCAGCCTTTACATGGGCTTTCAAATTTTGCTCAGAAAATCTCATGGCCCTCAAAATGAGAAATACACACGGGATGGGGAAAGCAAAAGAAAATAATTTTTGTATGTTTAATTCATAACATGAAAGTTTGGGTGCTGTAATTTGCTAACCAAAATCCTGAAAATAAATTTGAATTACTATGTCAACTACTATCTTTTCAGTTTGATTACTCCATAGTAAATAATGCCTATAAAATATAGTATATAGACCAACAAAGAAGGGATTTGTAATCTTTGGGGTGATAGTGGATCCATAATGAAGAAATATCCCCTTGCCCTGCACTGGAATGTTCCCTCTTTCCACTTCAAAGTGACCATTCACTTTGTCAGTATTTGTTCAGCAGGATCCTGAATTTATATTTCGAGCTAAGTAGTTAGGTCTTATCAGAATTATTTTGCCTTTATAAATTCTTGCTGACTTGCAGCATTGAACTTCTGTTCTTCTAGAGCATTTTTTTCCCCTGGAATATAAATCTTTTCACAAATAATTAGAAACACGTTTTTTGGAGAATGATTTTGTAGTTTACTCAATTTTTAGTTAAAAACATCAAACATCTTTTCAGAGAAAATACATTGTTACACCACTGTTTTTAGGCTTATTACGAGTATATTTTTAGAAAAGCAGGCTAATATGTTTGAGCAGTGTGTGTGTTAGGGTGGAGGGGTGGAATATTTGCTTGAAGCACCAGATATTTAACAGAATTGCAGAGATAAGATTAAAGTTGCCACTCAGATCTCATTTTGAAAGAGTTTTGTTTATGTAGTAAATGTTCGGGAAGACTATTTTAAATATGAAGCAGGGGTGTTTTCAGAAGAAACCTGCATTATGGTAAATTCCAAAGTTTGTAGGTACAGTTTATTCTATTGCAGATTCCAGTGTCTGAAGTGTTGGTAGGTTTTCTCATTTTCTTAATGCATTTTAATTTTATTGTTATTTTTTGCAGTGCTGGGGATTGAATACAGGGCCTCCTGCATGTTTGGCAAGTGCTCTACCACTGAACTTCTTCTCAGCCCTTCTTATGAAAATTTTCAAACTGTTAACTTATAACATTAACCTTTTTCAAATTATCAATTTACAATTTATATAGAAATTTATATTGATTTGGATTCATTTGGGGGAGCTTAGGAACGGTATACATTTGGCATGTTTTTTGTTCTTCTGATGTCACTAATTTTCCGGTTACTACCTATACTTTCTATTTTTACCTAGTGTGCTCCATGCTCTAAGCTCTAAGCTCTGTTCAATATCCAGAGGCAGAGTAATGGCACTCAGGTGATTGCATTGAGAATGTTTGTGTCTCTGCCTTGCAAGCGTAGCTTGGAAGAACAGTCACAGAAGACCAGTCACAGCGGGTACATTGCTTGTAGGTTCATTTATGATTTAGATGGATTCAGGAATGTAGTATATCTGATTATATTAGTGTAGGAGCTGGTTTTTCCGCAACTCTAAACATTCATGAAACTACTGGTGAGCCCCAAATCAAAGTACAGACAGGAATGTTTGTCCATGCTTTCTATGTTCTTAAAAGATCAAAGGGAAGTATCTTGCCCTTTGCAGGACCAGCATCTGTTGCCATTTGGTCATAGTGCACCCAGCCTGCTGACTCTGAATCTTAAGAACAAAAACAAAAGTCCATGGGGAGGGAGCAGGGACTCTAAAGTACTATGGGCTTTGGCCATTATGCAACCGAGATATTTGGGGTTTTGAGTATAGAACCCAGGGCCTTGGGCATACTAAGCATGAGCTTTGCCACTGACCTATATCCCCAGCCCTACCTGAGATGTCTTGATCATTAACTGTCCCCTCCTGTCTGTTCCAGGAAACCTTGTGGGAATTTTCATCAACATGAAATTGTTTGTTTCTCTTGTAATATCATGAGTCATGATTAGACAGAGGAATCCTATTGGTGACCTTACCTTAAAGTCACTGAAAAAAATGTTATTTTTTCCCAATACAGTAATGAATCTTGGGAGCTCCTGCATTTAAGATGATCCAGGTCTAGAAATCTAGCAGTTTTATCTTGTCCTCTCTTCATTCCAGTGCTCTCTGATATCTCTCTACTAATCTAACTAGCATTATGTTTTCCAAATTGAAGTTGCAATCATATTCCTTAGAGAGCCTTCTATAAATACCATCTCTCCTTCCCCAGTTTTAATGAATTAATTTGCAGCCTTATAGAATTAGGGAATTTCATGTACAGGGATAGAATTAGGGAATTTCATGTACTGGGATAGAATAAAAAGTAAGCTTATGTTCATAGTAAAGCTCTGAGGTGGTTTCCAGGATATTCAAGGTCCTCATATTAGAAATATCTAGTAATCATTTCTATAGCAAGTGGGGCACAGCAGAGATTTTTTGTGCCAGGTCTTTCGTGCCAAGTATGAGTGGTGCTCCCAGCACTTGGGAGAAAGAGGCAGGAGGATTGGAAGTTCAAAGCCAGCCTCAGCAATTTATGGAGACCCTCAGCAACTTAGTGAGACCCTGTCTCAAAATGAAAAAATAAAAGGGACTGAGGATGTAACTCGGTGGTAAAGCGCCCATGGGTTCAATTCTCAGTACCAGCAACAACAATATAAAGTCTTTTTTTTTCTTATTGGCAAATAAACTAAAAAATACATTATTTCCTTGCCCCTCCCACCAGAAAACACAGGTAAACAAAAAAAGGAAAAAAGAAAATTGTACACTCCTTTTCTCAGATGTATTCTTTTCTCTACACATACACGCAGACATGCGTGCACACCATCTGTGTTAAGATCATAATGTGTTTTACATTTGATTTTTTTCACTCAACATCATTATGATTGCCTTTGCATGTCAGTAGTTTTCTTTTTGCAGCCACAATTTTTAATTCATACTGTGTCATAGTATGAATGTGTCTTAAATGTATTTATTAACCCATTACTTATTATGGGGCATGGAACTTTGCAGCTTTGTGATATAAACAGTACATCCTCCCAGCTAATTCTGTGTGTATATCTTTAGTGATTTCCTTAGCTTAGTCTTAAAAGTGGAATTTATGGGTCAAAGGTAATATATTCTTTTAAAAACATTTAATGTTTATTGTATTCTATCCCTGCTTCATAATTGATATTCCAGCCTGATCCATGCAACACCTGGATGTTACATTGAGTTTTTTTTCTTTCAATCCATTTCAAGACAATGCCTGATTGCTTTGATAGGCACTACAATGACTAGCAGATAATTTCTGGGAAATGCAATGGAAAGTGTTAACTTTATGATCATATGTATTAGATGCTTGATATATTTTGCTGGCTGTTAATGTCTGCTGATAAGGGTGGTATATTTGGGTGTTTTGTGTACGTGTACAGAATCTCATTGAATTAGCTCTAACATTTGTCAGGTGAACTAATAACACTGCTAGTTCAGCTGTACTGGAAGGTCCATTCTGATTTTATATATGTTACAGCATAGAATTGTGTTTCAGAATCAGTGGCTAAGACCTTTGTCTCTATTTTTCTGGTCACATGACTGGTTTGCCCCTGAGGTGATGACAATCTTAGACATTGGTCAGTTTCACAGAAATTTTGGTGGACAGCTAGCTGATTATATATCTGGAAGGAACTTTATAATTACAGTTAAATCAACAGTACCTTTTATTGGGTGCAGATCAAGATACACATCTACTTCTGAAAATGTTCCCTTCCCCTCTCAGTCGAGGAAGGCCTGGAGCTCCAGTGTGGAAGCCTCCCCAAGTCCTCCTCGACCCTTCAGGGCATTCTTCCGCCCCCACCGCACAGGCTGTTTTTGCTGCGGATGCCCACAACATACCAAGAGCCAAATACTGCCTCAGGAGTGCAGCTCAGGTCTCCCCGTGTGGGCAGGGCAATCACCATCAACCCCAGCCCACAGGCCTACTTAATTGTTACCAGAACATTCTGTGGAGTGTACACCCTTCCACAAAGCCTGCACACATGTTGTTTGAGTGTGACTCTAGGAAATGAGCAGATGTAATGGAAGCCTCCGTCTTGACTCATCCCGTTTGTTATGTGAGTGGAATTTGCATCTCTTTTGGCATTTACTCTAACAGTATTGCAGGGTAAATTCCCATTGAGCTCATGAAATACGGAATTTTTATGCATCCTAGCACCTTTCTCAAAGGAGCTGGAAGCTCCCTGGCAAATAAATGCATGCTTCTTTTCCTGGAGTCTTTGATTCAGGTTGATAGCTGGCAAAGAGAGCATTGATTAGTGGGGAGAAGGTATGACCCCTCTGGGGTACAGTGATTGGTATTTGTTGAAGGTAGAGCTAGAGCCCAGTGTTGTCCTTTCTGCCAGATTTAGAAGTGACTACACCGTTTTTCTGTCTACCTGGAAAGATCCCAGTGGACACAGGAAACAGTGGGAGAATAAATTGAGATTCTATATAAATGGACAACATTATGTAATATACAAGGAGAGAGCAAGAGAGATCAGTGTGGACCAGAGTAAAACAGGTCTTGTGGAAAAGTGTGGGCCTGGAGGAACTCTTTAAGATTTAAATAAAGAGAAATGGGCCCTGAAGTAGGAGAGTTTCACAGCCATAAGTTGGAAGCAGGAGTGATGTATCTGCCTGTTAGTTTTGAAGAAATAAGAAGTAAATGAATGGTACATGTTTGGGCTTATTTTAAAGAATTTTTATTCATCTGACATTGGTTTCCCAATCAGTACAAAGTTAGACATCTTAGAACCCAATGCCAATATGCTAAGACTTTCTTTCCTTTTCCTTTACCTTTCTTCTTCTTCTTCTTCTTCTTCTTCTTCTTCTTCTTCTTCTTCTTCTTCTTCTTCTTCTTCTTCTTCTTCTTCTTCTTCTTCTTCTTCTTCTTCTTCTTCTTCTTCTTCTTCTTCTTCTTCTTCTTCTTCTTCTTCTTCTTCTTCTTCTTCTTCTTCTTCTTCTTCTTCTTCTTCTTCTTCTTCTTCTTCTTCTTCTTCTTCTTCTTCTTCTTCTTCTTCTTCTTCTTCTTCTTCTTCTTCAATATCTTAGTTTGCAAGGCCATGCAAGCTCTTCAGAAGAGCATACAGGTAAAACAAGGAATTTTTCTCTTTGACTCTGCCCCCTTAACTTCCTTGAAGCCATTGATCTATCCCATGATTCCAGTTGTTATTCTGTTCCTTCATTTTGCCTTTTCTGAACAGCATAGCTGTTTATCAGTCATTGGTGGCTCTTAATCTTGAAAACTAAATCTATAATTTCTAAGTGATATAGTCATTCCAAAGATAGTAAATTATCCAGAGATAAACTTCTACTGTATTAGGCCCTGGTGATAAGGTGAGCAGCAATCTGACACTGTCCTTGATGGTAGTGAGGAAGTGTATATGAAACAAACAAAAGCTTAAGTAAATATCAAATTGCACTCTGTGTTAAGTGCCGTGAAGGACACGCCTCACTTACTGGTGGCAAAGGGGGCCTTTTCTACTTTGTCCTAGTTGCATTCACCTTGGTTCATGTGTGTTAACTCATTTAATCCTCACAACAGTATGACATAGCTACCAAGCATTCTCATTCCTAAATTTACAATCTGAGGTGATTGAGTTAAATTTGCTCTAAGTCACAGCAAATAAATCAAAAAGTCTGGCTTTTAATCTAGGCAATTAATTTAAATCTGTCTTGTGACAGTGTACTCACTGCTAGTTTGAACTCCTCTTTTCTTTAGAGAAGTTTATTTCAAGGAATCTGGAGTTCTCCTAAGCCTAACACTTCTCAGGATCCTGCCTTCCTAGAGGAATTTGAGACATGGAACTTGCCTAAGCCCTTTGTGATAAGTCATGTGGTACCTTCTTGTCAAGGAGGCAAGTCACTCAGTTACAGCATTGCTAGGTGTCAGAAAATCTGGGTGACCTTTGACTTCCCTTGCCACAATCAAGTCTTTACTCCTTTCCCACTGTATCTGGGGGAACTCCAAATCAGATCCTCAGACCCTAAATTGACTCTCCTATCTTTAGCTGGTTCAGCACTAATGGCAGAGGTCTTTTCCACACCTGTAGTCTCTGTTAATCAATTAGCACCTGAAAACATTTAGAGGTTCCTTGATCAAAGATTTGATATATATCAGAGTGTTCTGAAGACCTCGGAGTTGTCTACTGATGTACACCATCATTTTTATTCTTGTAATAAGACACAACGTTTTTGAGATATAACTCACATACCTAAAAATCTTCCCCTTTAAAGTAAAATAATTAAATAGTTTTTAGTATATTCATGGAGTTGTATAAGTAACTATAACCACTATCTAATTTTAGAACATTTTCTTGCCCTCCTCCCCCTCTCAAGACCCATTAACCAACCACTCAACCATTTCCTCCTTCCCCAGCCTTGACAACTACTAAATTTACCTTTTATCTTTATGGATTCTTATTATGGACCTGTCTACAAATGGTAGGATACAATATCAGCCTTTTGTGTCCTGCTTATTTTACTTGGCATAACTTTTTCAGTGATCATGCTGTAGCATGGAATGGATATTTTGCTGCTTTTTGTGGCTGAATAATATTTCCACTGTATTGATATACCACATTTTGTTTATCCATTCATCTGTTGATAAACATTTGAGTCGTTGCGACTTTTAGGTGCCCACTTCTTCTAAGACCCACTCACCTCCAAGTCCCTGAATTTCTTGTTTACCTTGAGGGACTTTGTTACTTATTAGTCCACGGGGCTTTCTAGCCTGTTGTCACTTAACTGACTTGGTTGCATCCTGAATATGCTACCTAGTATTTTTGCTTATATCCTCTCATATGTCCGCCATGGTCTGGATAGGTTTTGATTGTGTCCTCCAAAGGTTCATGTACTGAAGACTTGGTCTACAAAGTAACAATCTGGAGAAATGGTGACTCTTTAAGAGGTGGGGCCTAGTAGAGGATTCTGGGTCCTGGGGGCGCCACCCTGGGAAGGGGTCAATGTAGTTTTCCTTGCCTAGAGTTGGTGAGAGTGGATTGTTATAAAGTGAGGCCTCTCCATGTGTTTGGCCCCTCTGGCTACCTTTCTTCTTCTCCATGTGAAGCAGCCAAGGGTCCTTGCCAGGGCACCAGTGCCATGCTGTGTCAACCCTTCAGCTACCAGAAGCATGATCCAAATTAACCTCTAGTTTATACCCAGCCTCTTGATGACATTCTATATATGTTTGTTAATTTGGACCGTGAACTTTTTAAAATTAAGACAATTTATTTAACAAATACATATCAAACACCTACTAAGTTACAGGCACAGATTGGCTGTTGGAATTAATGCACAAAGCCTAGAACCCTGTCTTAGCAGATTTACATTCTAGGAGAGCTTACATTCTTGGGTGTTCCTTTCATTTAAAAAAAAAAAAAATATATATATATATATATATATATATATATATATATATATATATAGTTACACAGCAGAAGTGAGGAGCTAAGGAACTCAGTGAATAAAAATACAAAATAGGACTGGGCATGTGGCTTAGTAGTTGGTTGCCCCTGAGTTCAATTGCCATTAACTCCCGCCACCTCTCCCCCCCACCAATACAGTTAACTTGCTACTTTCTTACATTTCTAGCACTTGGTTTCTAGATGTCTTAAGGGATAGATTTTCAAACATTATTTGGTAATTCACATTGAAATCTTCTTAATAATTTTCAAAAATTTAACGAAGTCATTTAATCCTGTCCCAATTGTGTGGGTTGCTGTCTTCCTACTGGCACTGTAAGCATAGTTTTGCTGAGTTTTATTCATGAAGGTCAAAGGCTACTAAGTATCCCCATGGAATATAAGCAGTCTTGGGGAAAGCACATCTCTCACATCCTCCTATCTGTGTTTTCACTCCACACCCTGGCCTGCACTTTGCTCCTCTTCCCAGCTTGTTCAAGGAGGAGGCTCAATTATTTTAAGAATTGGAATCTTGTGGGGCCCTCCATGGTTGATAGAGGAGGGAGTCCGGGAGTGGGTTTCTCATTTACTGTCAACATTAAAATATTTTCTTCCAACCAAGGAGTGGAAGGGGGGGGCGGGGGGGCTGGGGACGTGCTGGGGGTTGGTATTGGCCAAAAATTATATTACTATCTGGTATGCATATACAAATGCGTAATAACAAATTCCATCATTATGTATAATTGTAATGTACCAATTCAAAAAAAAAAGTGAGGGAAAAATTCTCTTCCTCCTCCTGTTCATTAGTTCATTAGGGTTCATTGGACCTGAACCAGGTGACTAACACGACGGGCAGCCAACTCCTTACCCACCTAGCTGTTATTAATTACAGTTACATATCTTTCTTCTATACTCTCTTGTGGAAATGATAGTAGTGTGGCTCTCCCAGAATACTATGAGTATTAATGAGTTAATATTTGTAGAAGCCTCTGGAAATGTTAAGTGCCTGGTGGTGTTCTTATCTGCTGTGGAGCACAGTTGCCTTATAAGGCTGTCCACTGAGCTGTGGGACCTCTGTGGGGAGCTGGACCAGCACTGAGCCCAGATGACTGTGGCAGTTCGTGACAGTGTTCCGGGAATGGGCTCAGATTTCCTATTTTAATACTAGTGATACCACATTTTTGCTAATCGTTAGTGTTGGTCTCACAAGTATGTTCCCCTGAGTTTTATAACATCTATTTTTAGCACCCGCTTCATGATTCTTGCCTTCTCAAAACCAATTATAGTAAAATCCACTTGAACAGAAATATTCCAAAGTTAAGTCTTTAATTTTTCTTTTCTTGGAAAGATAGGTTACTTATCCCAAAAATTATTTAAAGTAAATTCATTCTTTCCAAAATTCTATGTTAAAAAAATAAAACATTCCAGTAGTGCTCTTTTTTTTTTTTTAAATCAGTATAAATTAGAATGTACAAATATGCTGGTTGCAGTGGTAGTAATATCCCAGCTACTTGGGTGTCTGAGGCAAGGGGATTGCAAGTTCAAAACCAGTCTTAGAAACTTAGCAAGGGCCAAAACAACTTAGTGAGAACCTGCTTCAAAATAAAAAATAAAAAGAGCTGGGATAGACCTTAGTAGTAGAGCACTCCTGGGTTCAATCGCTAGTACCAAAACAAATAAATAAATTGTATATCTATTCAATGTGGATTTTTACAAAAGTTTGTTCACTTTTCATTGGAACAGACATTTCAAACAATCATGAACATGGAAATTTACACATTCAAAACTGAATTTTACAATTTTTCTCTCTTACTCTAATTGGATTGTCTGTGTAATAGCATAGACTTATGTTGTCATAGACATTTTTCCTTTTTTTTTTTTTTTTTTTTGGTACCAGGGATTGAACCCACGGGCGCTTAACCACTGAGCCACATCCCCAGCCTTTTTTATTTTTTATTTTGAGATAGGGTCTCACTAAGTTGCTTAGGGTCTTGCTAAATTGCTGAGGCTGGCTTTGAACTTTCAATCTTCCTGCATCAGACACTCTGGACTACAGGAGCATGCCACCATGCCTGCTATCATAGACTTTTGAGCTGAAAGGAACTTAAGAAGTATTTGTGTTCAATGCCCTTACCTGAACAATGAGGCAGCTAAAGCCCAAGGTTGGGTCTGGAACACATCTCTTTTTTTAAGTAGGTTACAGTATAATAACTGGCATTGTTCTAATGTCTGTATTTGTCTCTGGAATAAGAGAGGAGTGTCTTTCTGGATCCCTTGAGGTCAAACAGGATAACCACCATATGTTGCATAATTTGGGGCAGGGAGGGGGTGCTCAGGATTGAACTCAGGGGTACTTGGCCACTGAGCCACATCCTCAGCCCTATTTTATATTTTATTTAGAGACAAGATCTCACTGATTTGTTTCACTTTTGCTGAGGCTGGCTTTGAACTTGCAATTCTCCTGCCTTGGCCTCCTGAGCCACTGGGATTACAGGTGTGCACCACTGAAACCGGCTGTTGCATATTTTAATTCATGAAGCAGAGATGATGATAGCTACTCAGCCTGCTTCAAGAAAGATGCTACTACAGGTGAATGCTGTGAAAAAGAAGAAGAAGAAGAAGAAGAAGAAGGTTCAAGAGTGTGGTGGAAAGTTAGAATATTACTTCTTATATCCTTGTTGACTCCAGAAGTATTTGATCATATTCTTTTTATATTTTAATGTTACCAGCACAACGGGCATTGGGTCATCTAGACTGGCTCAGTGGCTCATTTTCATTAATGATACACTTGTGTTTGCAAGAACAAGTGGCTTGTAAGTAAACAGAAACCCTATTTAGAGGCAGTGAACAAATATTTTTGGTGAGCCTTGGACCTCTGTATCTGTGAATGTTTGTAGTCAGTCACTTGTTTATAGGAAATGTTGCAGGATTGAAGAATTTTGGCCCTAGTAGTGGTAGGCAATGGGACAAAGTAGGCAGAGAGTGTTGCTGGTTAGCTCATTTGATTAGAACAGTATGCTAATGAACTCAAGGTCACTGGGCCATCTGTGTATGGGTCACCAGCTCTGCTCTTCTGGGATTCCAGACCTTGGCCCAGAGACTGGGTAATGTGTGTCATTGGTCATGAGGCTGAAGCAACAGATAGATCAGTGCAAATCCATCCTCAGACCCAGAGAAAGAATTCAAAACACACATCCTGTGGTTAGTAGACTGTTTATCAAGCTCTCCTAACATTTAGAAGTTTTTGTACAGTTTTCTTAAGCCTTTTGCTGATCACTAACAAAGTATGTATTATTGAGGATCCTGGAAAAATGAAGAAAAGTACCAGGAAGGAAATCAAAATCATATGTTATCCTGCTGCTGACATTCTGGATTTTTCTCTTCTTGACATGCTCTTCCCTTTTCAGCTTTCCTTTTCCTTCTTGACCCTATCCCTATAATTCTTCTTTACGCCATTTTCCTTGGTTTGGTCCTGAAATAATAGCGTTCTTAGCCCTTTGTTCTGCATCTTCATTTCTCATTATCTTACACTCCCATAGATGGTGTTCTTTGTCCCAAACTTCTGTCTTAAGCTCCAGAATCAAATATTCAAGTGTCCACACCACCTCCAGTTGGATATCTCCCCCACACCTCAAACTTAACATATCCTATAACTAATTTCATCATTCTTGCTCCCAAATCTGGTCCCTGTGCTCCCCGTCTCTAGGAGTCACTCTTCACCTCGGTGCCCAGTTCACCACTCTCCTCCTTAACTAACCCATCACCAGACTCAACAGTTCAGTCTCCACTATATCATTCAAGTCTGCTGACTTATCTCCATCTTTTCTATTATCATTCAAGTTCAGGCCACAGCAGAGCTTTAGCACTGTTGGATCAGCTCTGCATCACTCTTTTGCCCCATCCTTGCATACTTCTCAGTAATATTTCAACAAATGCAAATATGGTCTGTCATTCTCCCGTAACTGTTTCCCCTTGCCAGAGAATTTCATCTGTGACTTTTCTCCTGCAGGATGTGTGCTTTTAGTCATACTGAGCTTCATACATGTCTTTAATGATGGGTCTTCTTTGATTTATTTAGTAAATGTTGTTACCGATGATCTGCTATGGCAGACACCAGGTTCTGGGAACATGCTTCCAGAGACTCCAAGCACGGGCTGGGGAAAAGACCAAGACAGACTTGGGAGTGGGCTTGATGGGAGTGGTGGTAATGACCCCAGCTTTGGGAAAACCTAAGGCAGGGCTCTGCATATGCAGTTAATTTCTGGTGTGTTGGCAGGTGGTATGTGTATATACTGAGCATTGCACAATCCCTGGTAGCTTTTCTGCTGGGCTTAGAAGGATGACTCCTTGGAAGAAAGCATTTGCACAGAGAAGTACATCCTGATTTGGAGGTTAAGGAGGCAGTTCTGGGCATGGAACCTCGAACCTCCTGCATGCTAGGCAAGCACTCTAGCACTGAGCTAAATCCCAGCTCCAAGATGTCTTGAGTTCCTCCAAAGTAAGTGCCTCTAGGTTGTTAGTTTGGTTTTGTATTAGCTTTATACTTAAAAGTAACCTTGTACAGGGTTAAATTTGAATGGAATACAAGAAATCTCTTCTGTAACATTCCACGTGATGTTGTATTGCAATGAGGGAATTTCAAAATTGGGAAATCCCTGTGAGCCAGGATATAGCTTGTTTTTTTTCCCCCCTGGATATATCCATGACTTATGATTTGCAAGAGTTCCGTATATACTGTCCATGTCCCCAGCTTCTTCTTGGATTTCATTTTGCATCCCCCCACGCAAGATAATTTAAACAAGATGATGAAGCATAGGAGGCCCTCCATTAGTAGAGTTAATGTTTGTATAAATGTTAATCCATGAGAAATAGAATGTTTTTTGCACTCCAGCCGTACATATACACTCTTCTGCCCTCATTCTGCCGTCTTGATGCCGTTCATTGTTTTTCTTTGGAGAAGCTTGTTCTTCAAAGGAACAGATACCTCTTTTTACCTACTTAAGGAATATAATAAAATCTTTTGTTTGTGATTACTTAAGTCTGTTAAAAGTAATGTTTTCAGATATCTTACTCTCACATAAAAACAAAAAATATGTCACAATGGCTGGGTAGTTTAAGTTTTTACCAGAATGTTTGGAATTGTTGGAGTCGTCTCTGTTTTCTTTCTTGCTATCTTCACGATACTGATTCACAGTGAATCTCAACATATTTATCAGTGACTGAAATCAACATGGAGGCTTCTTAGGAAACTTGATTTTAATAAACTTTTAGAAAGTTGCAAAAAAAAACCTTTAAATACCATCTCACCCTATTTTTCTTTTATTAAAGATATTAAAGAAGTAGTAAGTGTGATTTTTAAAAAATTTATCAAATAAGTTAAGTGTTCCTCAGTATTTACCCGCTGTCCTATTCCCTGTCCCAGAAGTATAGTCAAAATTCATATGCATCTTTTTATGCACTTACATTCTTAAAGTAATGGTAAAATGCCCTTTTTTAATCTTTCATGCTCCCTCTTTTTAATTTTGACAGTAAATTTTAAATCCTTCAGCTGGGATCAGTGTATGCAGCTGTAACTCATTCTTCTTAATAGACACATAGTACTTCATTGTGTGAATGTAGTTATATATTGTAATCATTTCCTGTTGACTGACATTTGGATTATTTTTAGTATTTCTGTTGTTCCTAATGCTTCACAGGAAGCATCGTTGCATGGTGCGTCTTTGCGCACCGGTGTGATGGTATTTCTAATATCGTAGTATAGCTGCATTTTATGCACTAACCAGCATTCAGCATGTGTAGATTTTGTAATTAGAATACCCATTTTTTTTTTTTTTTTCTGGGCACTGTGCCACATGTCTGTAGTTCATTAACTTGGGTAGCTGAGGCAGGAGGATGGCAAGTTCCAGGCCAGCCTGGGCAACTTCAGAAGATCTCAAAATAGAAGAAAAAGAGCTGGGGATGTAGCTCAATGGTAAGGTAGCATGCTGGAGGCCAATGCTGACTCCCCAGGACCCCCCCCCCCACACACACACACACAAACAAAACAAAAGGAATGTTCTTTCTGTTTTGCCTGGGTGTTTTAGTTGCCAATGGACCTTTTTTTTTTTTTTTTTTTTTGATGTAGATGGACACAATACCTTTATTTTATCTGTTAAGTTTTATGTGGTGAGGGGGATTGAACCCAGTGCTTCACGCATGCCAGGCAAGCACTCTACCACTGTGTGTTCTTTATGATAAGTATATGTGGTTAAATATAGTGTATTTTTTTATATATGTGATCACACATATTTGAATGAACCACATACACTTGAACAACTTAAGGGTTACCAAAGGAATTTTTTAGAAGCCATATGCCATTTTATAGTTTACTCTTTAACTCTAGAATTTCAATCTAATGTAAAGATTCTTAGAAATGAAATTTCTGGATAAAGAAATTTTGCACATTTAACTTTTTAGTGTATAATACTGAATTGCCCTTTAAAAAAATCAGTTAACCAATCTATATACCCTTCAATAGATGAATGAAGAAAGCTGTGATATATATCCACAATGGAATATCACTTAGGATTAAAAGAGAATAAAATTATGGCATTTGCAGGTAAATGGGTGGAGGTGGAAAATATCATGCTAAGCAAAATAAGCCAATCCCCCAAAATCAAAAGCTGAATGTTCTCACTGATAAGTGGATGCTGATCCATAATGGGGGGTGGTGGAGGAACTTTGGGCCAAAGGGAAGGGGAAAATGGGGGGGGTAGGAAAGATGGTGGAGTGGAACATCATTTACCCTAGGTACATGTATAATTAATTGCACAAGTGATGTGACTCTACATCATGTACAACCAGAGAAATGAAAAGGTGTGCTCCATTTGTGTACAACAAATCGAAAAGCTTTCTGCTGTCATGTATAAGTGATTGGAACTAATAAAAAATAAATTTAAAAAAATCAGTTTATAGCCTCATCTTGGGTCCTTTCCTTCCTATCCTTTCCAACATTTAGATATATTATCTTTCTTAGCCAGCAATTGTTGGCTGGAAGAAGGCATTTCATTATTATCTTAATTTGTATTTTTATTATAAATGCATTTTTATGTTTTATTGAGTAACTTTTTTCATCATTTGGTTATTTATATTCCTATCCAGTAAGTGCCTGTTTTTTATTGATTCCTAGGCACTCATGTATTGTAAATGCTATTATGTTTCTTATTATTTTGGAAATATTCCCCCAGTCTTTTGCTTGTCTTTTAAATATGGGTTCATACTATCATTATTGCTGTCAATGTGATTATCTAGCTAGAAAATCCAAGATTATCAGTTGGGGAAAAAAATAGAATAACAAACTTTATTAAGGTAGCCAGATAAGATCAACACAAAAATCAGTTTAAAAAAAAAACATGGATAAAAAAAAGTGGCATTTATACACAATGGAATATTACTCAGCATTAAAAAATAACAAGATCATGGCATTTGCAGGGAAATGGATGGCATTAGAGCAGATTATGCTAAGTGAAGCTAGCCAATCCCTAAAAAACAAATGCTGAATGTCTTCTCTGATATAAGGGGGGTGACTCAAAATGGGATAGGGAGGAAGAGCATGAGAAGAAGATTACCACTAAATAAGGAAAAGAAGTGGGAGGGAAAGGGAGGGAGAAGGGGAATTACATGGAAGATGGAAGGAGACCCTCATCCTTATATAGAATACATGTATGATGATGTGAGGGAAAAAAAAAAGAAGTGTGTCACATTAGATTGGGTAGAGAGAAGTGATGGGAGGGGGGACAGGAAGGGCAGCAGAATAAAATAGACACTAGTATTGCTGTATGTATATACGTGACTGTACCACCAATGTGATTCTGCAACCTGTACACTCAGAAAAATGAGAAATTATACCCTATTTGATTCAAATGTATGATATGTCAAAAAAAAAAAAACCCAAAAACATACACAGAAAAACCCACCTATCAATTAGAAAACCACTAATTGATTAGAAAACTAAGAAAAAGATGTCATTCTTGGCAGCAATTAAAAACAATAAATTAGTCTGGTGCACAATGGGGCATGCCCATAATCCCAGTGGCTCGGGAGGCTGAGGCGGGAGGATCTCGAGTTCAAAGGCAGTCTCAGCAACTTAGTGAGGGCCTAGTGAGACTTGATCTCAAAAAGAAAAATTAAAAAGGGCTGGAGATGTTGCCCAGTGATTAAGTGCCCCTGGGTTCAATCCCTAATACCAACAAAAACAATAAATTTTTAAGAACTGCTTGAAGAATACTGTATTCTGAAGAACACTAAAGAACTGAATAATTGGAGGTGTAGACTGTATTCACAGGTGGATATTATACAATTTTTAGTTTCTCCAAATTAATTGAAAAATACAATTCTGATAAAACTCCAAAGTACTTTTGAAAGAATTTGACAAGCTAATTTCATAAGTAAACTGGACTCCTAGATGTATATAAAGCCAAGAAATTTTTGTAAAAGAACTATTGGGAGGGGCGTTTTCCTAACTAGGTATCAAAACTCAGCTTTAAACTCCTATGGTTAAGAGACAAATCACCAAATATGAATACTTAAGCCTAGGAAGGTAAAACAATTAGTTTAAGCTCATTTAGTTGGGGCTTACTTATTTAGTTAGTTATTTCTCAGTTTCTGGACTGATTGCATGTGATTCTAACTTTTAGCAAGGTTCCCATTTGGGCATTCTTTTCTGTCAGTTAGAAAAATATTATCTTTTGGAAAAATAATTTATGCAAGGACTCAATCCATTGGACAGTCAAATAGTTTTAATAATGGCTAGAAAAGGAAAATGCTAATGCAAATCATGCAAGTCTCTGTGTGTTTCATGGTCTGGTGTTTTCCCTAAAAATACTTCTTTCATTCCTGAAGCAGCATACTTCAGAGGTGAACATTGCAAGTGAAAAGTTTAAAATATCTCTTTGAAATAATGAAAATGTTCATTTATTTATTTATTTTCCTCCCTTGCTTTATATTGGTTTGTGCTGCATTGTGAAGACAATGAGTAAAAAGTACAGGGATTGAAGGTGATTGAGAATCTATATGTAATAGCTTGTGTGAAAATTTGGTAGTTTGGCTCTTAGGGATTTTTTTGTGTGTCTATATACCCTGTGTGAGCTGGTCAGCTGCAAAACCTTCTGTTTAGCAAAGTTGATAGCATCTAGGGTGGAGCAAAGAGGGAAACATGTTTAATCACATACAAAGAAAGCTTCCTGGCACTAAGAAAATTATCACCAGACAGCAGCAGTCACGCTGATTTAACTGCAAAAACTTGCAGCAGTCATTATTTTAAGTCAATTTCTCAAAGAAAATGTAGGAATTTCTCAAAGAAAATATAGGAATGACAAAAAATTTCCTAAAGCACAGATTTCATATCCAAATATGATGTTTAGTCATCTTAAATTTGAGAGCAGAAGATCACATTTTCTAGGTACTTACTATGTGACAAGGACTATAATGCCCTCAAATTCCTGATGGACTGACTAGGTAGGAGGTGTCACAAAACTAGAAAAGGCTAATTACTATAACAGACAAGAATAAAACACTGTGAGTTGGAAATTGAGGAAAGATAGCATTTGGGTTGAGATATGTTGGATTATCATGCGAAAATTTGGGCTTTGTTTAGGCATGAGAGTTCTATAGCACTTCCTTTGTAGGAACTAAATAAGGTACAAGAGAAACCCAAATGTATGTTTTTTAGCATATTTAAACAAATCTGAGGATAGATTTTAACAAAACCTATTTGTGCTATGAAGGGAGAGATCACATGGTGATACAGGAAGCCAGAGGGACAAGGCATTTTCTTATGTAAACTAAGACTCCAGAAGTCATAGGAAAAATATATAATGTACCTTCATGGAAAAAACGGAAGGCTGGGGTATGGATTAGTTAGTGGAAGAGTCCTTGCCTGATATGCTCAAAGCCCTGGGTTTGATTCCCAGCAGTAGGAGGGAGTGAATACAATAACTTCAGAATAGTATTGAATCAATGAGTTTTATTGAGACAAAGTTGCATTTTTCAATAAATATTTGTTTATGTCTACTATATGTGCCTCGGGAACTCATTGAAGAAAGGAATTCTATTACAAGGGAAGATCTTAAAGTAGCATTGAGACCTGGCTTAAGGCTTCTGAACATTTGAATTGTCTATTACAAAATCCATGCCTCAGGCCTCCTGTGCTATGTGAGTAGGAAGGCTACCCAGCCTCACCTCACTTGTTTACTCTGGGTACTGAACCATGGGTTTGTTAACCAGTTTCCAAGTCTAATCTACCAGTTCTCACCAGGACTTTTTTATTAGTGAGAGATCCAGACTCTCAGACATTTGTCATATTTGTCCCTTATCTTTTTGCTCATGTGTTCCGTCACCTGGTGGGTATTTATAGGTCACCAGTTCTGCTTTTGTTTGAAGACCTGTCTGGCAGGGCTTAACACTTCTTTCCTCTTTGTGCCTGCAGGGCCTGGTGGCCTAGTCACCTCTGAGTGGGGATGGGTCTGGAAAGGGGAGGCCAGCGAAGCTGAAGTTAGGCCTGTCCTTGTTCTCCAGTCTGGGCAGGACTTCCAGGGACTTCAGGAAAATCTATTGTTCCCTTCCATTTCTGTTTTCCCCTCTCTTAAACCTTTCTTTCTTCTCTTAGTTTTTCATTTCTGCTTGTATTTTAGGCCCCATGGTATCAATCAGGACCAAAGAATCTGCAGAGTAAATTGATGGAGAAGGACTTCCTGGAAGTAGTAAATCACAGTTTAGTTTTTCAGAGACAAGTAGTCACCTGAGTAAGTTAAAAAGAGAAGATGCTTCTCGGGGAGAAAGGCACGTTGGCGAAGTTTTAGGGAGTCTCCATTTGGAAAATTTCTATGTCTTCATAGCATATGAGTTTTGGAGTCAGCTGGTATATATTTGGCATCCCGGTTTCTTACCCTGGCTCTATCACTTCTTCGCTGTTATCTAGGGCAAGTCCCCTCTCATCCACAGAGGGAGACATTCAAGACCCCCAGTCATTGCCTGAAACTTTAGATGGTGCCAGACCCTGTGGTCATAGTCACATTTTCATTGCTGTGACAGTACCTGAAGGTGGATCATGTACAAAGAAAAGAAATCTATTTGGCTTATAATTTTGGAGGGTCAAGAGCATGGCATTTTGTGTCACATTATGGCTGTCATCATGGTGTGAGTCTGTGCAAGTGGGAGAGATCACGTGGTGAAATGGGAAAGGCCAGGCTTGCTGCTTAAGAACAGTCCTCTTCTGAGAACTGATCACGATCCCATGAGAAGGACATTAACTTTCTCAGGTCCCCTCCACCAGGCCCTGAGCACCTTCCTCGAGGCGCCACCTCCTAAAGGTTCCATGAAACCTCCCGCCTCTGGCCACGCTGGAGGACCAAGCTCCCAGAACATGGACCCTCGGGGGAGACACTCAAACTGTATCACTTACATAGACTGTATTTTTTTCCCACTAGGCATACCTGCCAATTTAACTTCTACATTAGACATGAAAGATGAATGACAATAACTAAGAATAGAACAATTATAACCATATGTTATGGTAAAAATCAGGTGAGATTCTAAAATATTCTACTTCCAGCTTTTCGTGTAAAAGCAGTACTTCATGCTTTTGGCATATCTGATTTGTCAGCATCACTATCCTGACACTTTGGGTCCATTAAGTAAAATAAGGGTCATTTGAACACAAGCAGTGTGACACCATGACTGTGATACCCAAGATAGCCAAGTGACAGACAGATAGAGTACAGAGCAAGGATAAGCTGGGCAATGGGATGATTCATGTCCTGAGTAAGATTTCATCATGCTTATTCAGAACAGCATGCAACTTAAAACTTATGACTTGTTTATTTCTGGAATTTTCCATTTAATATTTTTAGACCACAATTTACTGTGGGTGACTGAAACCATGGAGAGTGAAACCATGGGTAAGGCAGGGAGGTACTGTACTTAGTTTCCCTGAGGCTAGTTCTTCTTGTGTACATTTGTGGGAATAACATAGTCTGTGACATGGGGTTGAATATGGAGTGTAGCATTTTAGTTATAGATCTAATGCCTCAATAGAATTTAAATAATGTCTTCAAAAATGGGAAACTGCTGGTACTATTATTATTACTTAATTATTTGTTTTTGAAAGAGAATGATAGTTTTTAGACAAGAAATGAGGTCCATTTCGGGGGAAGGGGGGTCAGTCCAGGAACTCCTGCTTGGTAACACTGGAAACTTAATTATATATAAATCAGTTACTTAAGATGCCTGGTTATGTTGGATTCATAATTAGGTCCGTAGTCTGCTCTACTTGCTGCTGGGTGACCTTTAATTTCTCTAAACTTTAGCAAGAAGAGAATGACAATATTATGCCTATTTCATGGAGTTATGATGATTAAAGAGAAATACTGGTATGTAAAACATGTTGCACCACGTCTAACACAGAATTTGGTCTAGAAAAAAGTCTATTTTCACTTCATAGCTTTTATTTTTTTCTTCTCCCACCCCCGCCCCCCACCCTCAACCTTTTTTTCTTCTTCATTGCAGGGGATTGAATCCAGAGCTTTGAGCATACTGGGCAAGCACTCTACTACTGAGCTTATATCCCCAGCCCCTATAGCAACTTTTAAGGCATAGTAAAAGCAATTAATACTCCATAGCAATTATATTATTATTGCTTTCTATGTCCTTTGAAGCATGACTATTCTGTTTCCAACCTTTTGACATGCCCACATTTTGTTTTCTAGTGAAAATAGACTAACTTTCATTAGCCTATTATTAAATGTTAACTCTTTTCTGTATTATTACTTTTGTAGTTTTTTGGGGGTCTTTTTTTGTTGTTGTTTTCCTCATACTGGGGATTGAGTTCAGAGGTGTTCTACCACTGAGCCTTACCTTCAGCCCTTTTACTTATTTTGAGACAAGTCTTACTAAGTTGCTCAGGGTGGCCTTGAACTTTGAATCTTCCTGCTTCAGCCTCCTGCGTTACTGGGATTACAGGCATGAACCACCGCGCCTGGCTTCTTCTTTTTATATATATATATATATAACGAAAGATGGGACAATGACCTTTTTTTTTGGGGGGGGGGGAATTGAACCGAGGACCTTGTGCATGCAAGGCAACCACTACTACCAACTGAGCTATATCCCCAGCCCTTCTGGCTTCTTTTGTAGAAATTCCTATCTTCTTTCAAAAGCTAAGGCTAGGTTCCTCATAATGTTGCAATGTATATAGCATGAGTTCTCTTGCACTATTCTCTGCATCTGTGATTTAAATATGTATTTTATAAGTAATCTTAATTTTCTTTAACAGCTAGCATGGGATTAACATGAAGTAGGGGTTTAATAAATGGCTCTTTTATTCAATTTCTTGATTCTTAAAATATTTTTCCTTCCATTCACAGTTTAACTATTGACACTGTAGAGATTATCATTTTTTTTCACAATTGAACATTGGACAGATATGTCATATTCTTTAACATGCTTTTTCTTTATTGTAACAACTACTTTCCTTAACCAAGAACTTTTGTTAAGAATTATTGTATTTGTTACATACCTACTATGTTCCAGATACTGTTCTTAACATTTTTACAAACATTGACTTACCAAGTCCTGATAGCAGTTGTGTGAAGAGATACAACTATGACCCCTATGAGTGAAGAAACACCAGAAAGGGTAACTGACTTTCCTAAGCTCACATCTCCCTGTTGGCCAAGGCTGGCATTTTGAACCCAGATAGCCACTGACTCCAGCAAGGGTATCTTGTTTTTTTAAAGGCAGGGATTGAACCCAGATCCTCACACAAACAAAAGCACATTTTCTACCACAGAGTTACACTCTCAGCAAGCCGTGGGATTTTTCACATGCTCTGCTCCTTGCTCCCTCACCTGCCAAGTGCCTGAAGCCTGAGCAGCTTGTACACTGCTTTTAAGATGGCAGCACAGAGTTAAGGCAGAGGTGGAGTGAAAACTAGCAACGGAAGACTTGTGATACATTGAAATGCTGGTAATGTAAGATGTGAGTATGTTGACAGATGTTGGATCCATGTTCATGGTCCACCAGGGGGCCAAATTGTCCATCTGTAAATAAGGTTTCTTGCGTTCAAACGTCTTGGTAATTATTTTTCAACGGGGGTCAGTCATCCTTTTAATCTTGTGGTAGAAAATTAAAATGAGTTTCACTGAAGTGTGGTTTATTTCTAAGTTTTCTTTTAAATATTTAGAGAAGTTCCTGGCCTGTGGATCCAGCTGCCTGGATTTCCCTACTGTTTTTATGGCTTTCTTTAGGAGAATTTGATCACATATGGGAGGGGTGGCTCTACCTTATCAGTAAATCATGAGTATTTGGGGTCCTAAATAGGTGGTGGGCTTACATGATAGACCTGAATAAAGTTATCAAACATTACTAGCTAAAAGGCCTTTTGAACAGAGTTTGAGGCTAAAATGTTTGTCATGATTTCAAATAAGACACGAGAGCAAGCTAGAAAGGGGACTTGCTGATTTCGCAGTGATTCTGTGGGAGGGGGTGCCTACTGTGTCTTAGGGTTTCTCTATCTATTATAAGTTGCATGGAGATCTGGCTCCAAGCTGGTTTAAAAGCAGTGATTGTTAAAAATTGGGGGGCAGGGAGGCGGTCATTGATCCCTTTCAGGGTCTAATGAAACCCCTGGGTAACATCCATAGAAAACATACATATCATTGTTTATATTGTTCATAACCCCTTAGGCATCACAGATCTAGCCTTTAGAGCCTAGGTTTCATAGGAAAAAGTTTCATAGAACTTTTACTATTTACTGGGTGCCATCCTCCCCTTCTGGGTGCCCACCGCTTCTGTGTGCCATCCTCCACCTGGATTGCTTGGTTAAAGTTCAGCAAATATGTTTATTATACTGATGCTCTTTGACTTATTTGGGGCTAGGTCCTGATAAACCCATCGTGAGTTATGGCAAGACAAAAATACATCGGATACACTTAGCTTATTTGAACATCCTGTCTTAGCTTAGCGCACTGTAGTGTCTTGGTAATTTCCCCTCTTGATCCAGGGACTGATTGGGAGCTGCAGTTCTGCCAGTGGGAGAGAGGGTGGTACCTGTGAAAGATCAAAATTTAAAATCAGAAGTACTATTTCTCTTGGAAGCCTATGTGTCATATACATGTCAATGTATTGCTTTCACACTGTGGTAAAATTGACAAAAAATTGTAAATCGAATCATCCTAAACCAGGGACCATTTATATTTACATTCTTCTTGCCTTCTAGGATTCTTTTGCATTTTAAAGCCTTTCTGACTCAGGAAATAAGTCTCCTAAGGCATGAAATTAACATCCCCTCAATGTCCATCAGATGTTATCACTTCAAGAGGTAGACACCTGCTTTCCTAGGCACCTGTTAGCCAAACAGGAGTTCACAAGGAAAGGGGTCCAGTGGGCTAGCCTACAAAATCCACTCTCTTGCTCCCCCGGGGCTGTCCTGTCTTCCTTACCCTCCTACCCCACTGAATTCCCTATGTTCACTCACCTTTTTGTACCTTGGCACATCCTGTACTCTACCTGGAATGCCCATCTTTCTTCACCCTAGGAATGCCTGCTCATCTTTCAGCACTCTGCTCTAGTTGGAGCCTTGCTGAACCCTGGCATCCTCTTTCTCTTCCTGTGTTTCCATAGCAAGTTTTAAAGGCTTTGTTACAGACCACATATCATGTTGTAATTATTTTTTATGTTTGGCAGACTCCACTGCCTATAAGCCAAATGCTTGTCTTTATCGTCTTTGATCAACATCAGCATGGTGTCTGTCAGGTGCTGAGGTGTTGCTATCCAGAATTTAAACAAGTAAGCTATGGAATTATAATGCCAGCATTCAAATTCTGGCTGGGTTACTTCAGGAAAATTCATTTCTTCTCCTTGTGCCTTTGTTTCCTCATCTGTGGGCCTTTGAAGGGGCAGGGGGAATTGAGCCAGTGCATAGAGTTAGAATAGTGCCTGATATATGACAAAATACTCAGCAAGTGTTAACTATCCAGATCCTTAATCATAACACCAAACAGTATTACTGAGTGAATGTGAAACTTATGAATCCAGCATAATTGAAGAAAACATTATTTAGACTTAAAGAAATTCAGTCAATTCTGTATTCTCATAAGTTTATATTATCATAAATGAACTGAAATATATATTTCTTTATAGGATTCCTAGAGAAGCTTGGTAGGACATTTTCTACAATCTACTATCCATTTCTTTAAGTTAACTGTCATCTGAGTGATGGCCTTAAGCATTTAGGAGTAGATACTGTGAGAGTATAAGGCTTTTTTTTCCTTGAGGGTAGGAAATACCATGTATATTATTTTAGTGTCATGATTAAATTCTGCCAAAAATTTCATTTTGCAAAACACTTTTCTGAGTAGCCCCAGCAAGCTTTGGGGAGGTTAGCAGGGAGGCCACTACCATCTGTAGTCTTACCAGTAACATTCAGCCCTGTGGGAATCTTGTAAGAAAACAATAGCAAAAGCATTTGCTCCTATTTCCACAAGCCACATGTGAGAAAAAGAAGAGTGTCATTGTAGGAACTTTTTCCTTAGTGTATTTGTAGGTAGGACGGAAATATCCTGCTCAAATATGGAGATACCTCAGAAAACTTGGAATGGAACCACCATTTGATCTAGCTATCCCACTCCTTGGTTTATACCCAAAGGACTTAAAATCCGCATACCACAGTGATATAGCCACATCAATGTTTATAGCAGCGAAACTATGGAACCAACCTAGGTGCCCTTCAACAGATGAATGAATAAATAAAGAAAATGAAGCATATATACACAGGGGAATATTACTTAGCCTTAAAGAAGAATGAAATTATGGCATCGCAGGTAAATGGATGGAACTAGAAAATATTACGCTAAATGAAATAAGACAATCCCCAAAACCCAAAAGTTGAATGTTTTCTCTGATAAGTGGATGCTGATCCATAGTGAGGTGCAGGGGGGTAGGGTGGTAGTGAAGAATGAAGGAACTCTGGTTTGTGTAGAGGGAAGTGGGGGGAGGGGTAGGGCTGTGGGGATAGGAAAAACAGTAAAATGAGATAGATATTATTACCCTATAACATGTATGATTACACTACTGGAGTGATTCTGCTCCATGAAAAAAAAATAGATAATGTAAATGCTTTTTATATTGATTATATTTGTTACATACATGTCAAAACTGATCAAACTGCATACTTCAAATATGTGCATTTTATTGTACTTCAATCTTCAATAAGCTATGCAAAAAAATTAAAACTTAAAAAAATACCATACCTATATCGGTCAAAAAAATAAAATATTTTTCTGCCTTATTCCATATAAATTGTAGAAGAACTTTAGTTTCATGAAAAATATCTACTAGGATTTACATTAAATTTATTACATAATAAATGTAAGTAATAAAGTAACCATAAGTTTGTGTGTTTGACATCTTTGTGCTACTGAGTTTTCCTGGGAGGAGCATAGTATGTACCCTCATTATTCAGGTATTAATGTCTTTTACTAAATTTTTATTATTTTTCATAAAAGGATTATATGCTTTTGTTACATTTATTCTTCAGCATTCTATATATTTTTATTATCACTGCAAAGTGATATTTCATAAAATTACTTTTTCTAATTATTGCTGATGAAATGCACAAAGGCTTTAGGAAAAACTCCTAAATAAGGTGTTAGTACAATATTGATTTTTGTATCCAGTGAACTTGTTCAGATATCTTGTTAATTCTAATAATTTATGTGTAGACTATTTGGTTTTTCTATGTATACAATCATATAATCTGCCAATTATGCCAATTTTGTTTCTTCCTTTTAAGTCTTATGTTTTCTTTTTCTTTTTCTATCCTACTTTATTGACTAGGACCTAAAATGCAATATTGGGTAGAAATGATGAGCATCCTTGACTTATATCTGATAGTCATAGAGAAAGAAAAGAATGCTTTCAATATTTTACACTTAGGTATGATTTTTGTGTAATTTTTAAAAAGATGTTATTTTGCAAGTTAAGAAGTTCCAACTCTGGTTTTCTTTTTTTAATATTTTTCTTTTAGTTGTTGATGGACCTTTCTTTTATTCATTGATTTATATGTGATGCTGAGAATTGAACCCAGGGCCTCACACATGCCAGGCCCTCTGTCCACCACTGAGCCACAATCCCAGCCCCCTACTCTGGTTTCCTAAAAGTTCATATGAAGCAGGACTGTTGAATTTGTTTTAAATTCTCTTCTCCCAATGAGGTGGTCACACAATTGTTCTCTTTTAATTTTCAATGAAATATAATTATTGTTGATTTTCTAATTTTAAATTTATTTTAACTTCAATAAAAATGCATAGAGAAAAAAGAAAGAAATATCCTGCTCAAGTCATTAAGGTAAAAATCCTACTTTATAACTAACTGGAAGACACTTTAGTATTCTTTTAGTATACTTTCGTTACATTTATTCTTCAGCATTTGTGTAGTCTCCCCTCCTTTAGATAAGAAAACTGAGGGCTGGGAATGTGGCTCAAGCGGTAGCGCGCTCCCCTGGCATGAGCGGGGCGCTGGGTTCAATCCTCAGCACCACATAAAAATAACATAAAGATGTTGTGTCCACCGAAAACTAAAAAATAAATATTAAAAAATTCTCTCTCTCTCTCTCTAAAAAAAGAAAGAAAGAAAGAAAGAGAAAACAAACAGAACTGAGGCCCCCCAAAGTTAAGTGATATATAACATTGGGCTGCGGATGCAGAGCAATCTGTGCCATAGATAACCATATGGCCGGTGGTGGGGTTCAGGCCCAGGGGCTATGGTGGGCTCTAGCCCTCTCTGTGTGGAAGCCTGTGTCTTCAGGCATACAACTTGTTTTTAGAAAGCTTTCCTGCACTCTCCAGGCAGTGTCTTCTTTGTGCTTTCATAACTAAGTTTTGTCTAAATTAAAAGTGGTGAAATACAAGCCTTCTGAAAGGATAGTTTTCCCTATTAAAAAGAACAGTTAAGATAATGATAGTATTGGAATCCTTAACCACCCCATGCAGTGACTGATATGCTTGTTCCAAAGTTTTGTAGTAAAATATAAAGTCTCATCTTATCTTGTAATCAGTATTTAACCAATTATAGTAGGTCTGAAACAGTCCTTAGCAATTGGGTTGAGAAGTCAACCACCAAGATCCCTTTTATTACCTTTGCTTGCAGCCATTTCTCTTTCACATTTTGGCTTCTTGGTGTTTGCATAGTTTTTTGTTTTTGTTTTTGTTTTGTTTTGATGTTTTTTAGTTGCCAATGAACCTTTATTTATTTATTTGTTTATATGCAGTGCTAAGAATCAAACCCAGTGCCTCACACATGCTAGGCAAGTGCTCTACCACTGAGCTACAACCCCAGCCCTAGGCATAGTTTTTAAGTCAGCAGCTCAGCAAATTGTTATTTTTGGATTTCCATGTTTCAAAAACAGTATACATTTGCCTTCGTCTTTTTCAATATCTAAGTCAATTTGTGACTTTTAATTATGTTTAACATGGAAAAGGGAGAGTGCTTTAGAATAAGTGAAATAATGGTAACTTAAAAATCAAATGCTTAAGCTCTAGTAGCTTTGACCTACCGAAAAAATACTTTGGGTAACAGGATGCATAGCCAATGTGGCATATACAAATAGCCCTAGCTATTGAGGAGGCTGATCATTTGAGCCCAGCAGTTTGAAACTAGCTTGAGACAACATGGTGAGATCCCAGAATTACTTTTGGTTATACAATTGATTGTACAGTTACAAAATCTATACATAAGCTTGGAAATTTTTAAATTTTAAATCACCTAAATCCCCTTGCCACTAATTGTTGGCAATATAGAAAATCATAGACAAAGGGGAATGAAGGGAAGGGAGATGAGAATAGGAAAGACAGTAGAATGAACTGGACCTAACTTTCCTATGTTCATATATGAATTGACCACCAGTGAAACTCCATCATACAACCACAAGAATGGGATCCTAAGTTATATTCCATGTATGTATATGTCAACATATACTCTACTGTCATGTCTAACAGAACAAAAAAGGAGGATATCACCTGTACTGTCTATAATGTGAAAAAAAATAGCTTCAAGCTGAAAGTAAAAGAGGCTTAATGGTGCATAATACTGAAGTATATTTTTTTGGCAGTGTTCAGATATTATTTCTTTTAGAAAGTTGCTTAATAACTTTTGATCCATTCCCCAAATACTGTACAAAATATATTAAAGAACAAAAATGTAACAATGACAGCACTGTAAAAGTTACTGATAACTTAAATGCTATATGAAGAGAGTAGTGCTCCTGGTACCAGTTATTAATTGAATATGATGGCATAATCATCCTTTAAACATGTTTGAAGTAGGTATCTTTGAAGAACTTGTACTAACACCTTATTTAGGAGTTTTTCCTAAAGGCTAAGATTATAGCCTCTGCTTCATCTTTGTTTACTTACATATGGATACAATTTACTATGAATTTTAAAAATATTTATTTTACAGTTCATTTATTTCAAAAGATGTATTAAGTGCCTACTGTGTGTTGGGTACTATGCAAGCTGATGAAATTTAAAGGCAAATAAAATAAGGCCTTTTTCTTATTCGATAAAGGTAATCAAAAGTGAAGTAGATATTCCAATAGAATATGATAAGAAATCATTTATGAGTATGATTTGTTTTAAAATTATAATCTAAATTATACAGTTTTATCTAATTGATAATTTAAAATCAGGGTAATAGTTGTTAAAATGAAAGTGAGTCAGATTTTTGGCCTGTTCATAATTTAGCAGTAATTCAAAAGTATTGTTATTCACTATTTTATTCTTGTTAGAAAAAGGCAAAGAATAGGAAAAAAATCATTACATAGTTGTTTTCTGCCCAAATTGCAACATAAGATAACAAAAGACAAACCTTCTGGTTTAGACATTCCATTGACCCAAGAAAATTCACATAAGGTCTAAAAGAAACTTTTATTTGAAGAACTGCACTTTTTCTGAATACTGCCATGTGGGACATTCAAGAGAAATTCAACGCAAACTTCTGCTCCTCTAAAGTGATGATGTGTTTTGCCTAAGAATAGACCCTTTTAGCATAGAAACCAGATAAGCCCTGGGACAATGATCCAAATAGCCAGCAGCTTCACCCCCTCCCCATCCTCAAACTTGATGAACAACACAGCAATATAATTTTACTGCTTAAAACTTGGCTGACCCAAACATGAACTTTCAAAGAAAACAAGAGTCATTACTAAAAGAGATTCCATTTCTTTCCTGGGGGCCTAATTTAAGATGACTTTCCAGAATTGTTGAAAAAATTACTCTTCCAATGGCCAATTAATTGTGAAACAAAATAAACACTAACTAGGAAGGCAAAATGGAGAGTTTTCTACATTTGGGTTTTAAAATATCCTTTTTTTAATGGGTGCATTTTCTTGTTCTAGGGTTGTCATACATAGTTTGGATAATTTATCAAGTTACATCTGAAAATTGTCCTGTGAATTTTAATGGTGATAATCTGTGAATAACTAATTCCATAAGACTTCATTTCTTATGTTTGCCCTGTTAGTCTTGCCATAATACCTGTCTACTCATGTGCCCAATTATTTAGAACTCATGTGCCCAATTATTTAGGACTGGTGAATGGTGATGCTGGCACTCTAACCCTGGTGGACCTGGCATGGAAGCCCTTTGCTCTTGCAGTGAATTTACTCCCTCCTTTATACCTTTTCAAACACTCAGAAATGTGGTCAAAGAGAACCAGAACGGATTTGAAGAACCATAGAACATTATCCCAGTGGTCCAATAGAGAACACAGCAGGCCTGGGTTTAAATCTACACTGTACTTAAAGCTTTTTTTTTTGACAAAATAGCTCATTTGTCTCAGCTGTAAAACAGAGGCAGTTAAAATAACAGTATCTTTGGGATGATTGCCCAGCCTATTGCATAGGATCTGGTCAACTGCCTAGGAATTGATTAAATGATAACTGTTCTTACTGTTATAAATATGTATTGACTTGACTAAGAACTCTCATGTTCTGATTATGGTTCTCTTGTTATTATATACATGTTATTTAAGTGATAACTTCTAAATAAAAGTTATTTTAAAATAAAATGGCTGAGTAATCATTAATTTCAAGTGGTCCTAGAAGCAAGGCAGTGACTTCTGAGGTGACTGAACATACATTTTTTTTAATGGCTTAAAAAGACAAAGTGAAAAAAAAAAAAAAAAAAACTTGGGTCGGTAAGTAACCTTACCCTTTTATTCAGCAATGTGAGAGAGGTACACTCGATGGTCTTAAGAACCATCAAATTCTGAAATTCTGTGATAAGCCCAATAATAGAACTAGGATCTTTTCTACAACTCTGAGGAAATGAGTTGTACCAAAGAGTTGTATAAAAATAAAGGAAAGGGAATTGCTATGAACCATAAGTGGACTTTTTATGTCCACCAAGAATAAAAACAACAACAAAAAAAATGAAGAGAGCTTTTATTCTACTAGATTTGCAACAATGAAACAATTAATCCATCTAACCCTTGTACACATTATTTAGTTGTTGTTTTGTTTTTTCCCTGTTGGTGAGTTTATGGAATTCTGTTTAACCAACAACTAAAGGCTTTCTTGGCACAGGGAAAGGAAGACAACCGCTGTCTTCAAGGAATTTATAATCTGTGCCAGCATAAATGGTATAAAATGAAAATAGGACTGAAACATGTTTCTGAGGAATGAACTTCCAAAGATACATGTCCAAATGGTTCTTTACCACTTGTGCAGGTGCTAAATTGGAACAGATCCCTCTGGAGGCCTGCCTAGATTAATTCTTTTTCATAAATCATAAATCTTGTATTCCTGTGGTAACTAATATTTTATGATATATGACATTTATAAGTTCAAAGCACTTTGCTTTAATTTAAAATTCTGTTAATATCAATAACTTGTGGGTTAATGTATACTACGTTGATATACACAGATAAAGCTGTGAGCTTAGCTGAGAGACAAGCTAGTGAGAATGTATGTACAGAGTATATGGGGGTGCAAGGGGAGTGGTAAATTAGGTAAGACTCCAGTCAAGAATAATCTTGAAATTCAGAGAAAAACAACTTTGGGCTAGATTATTTACATATCAATAATAGGATTGATTGGATATATAGAAATTGGGGGAATATGGTTAAATGAAGAAGAGAACAATACTTTTGCTGACATTCTTTAATCCTTATTTGGAATTTAGTTATTTCCAATAATCTGCCCCCTTTTCTGTTGAAGATAATTGTCCTTTCTTAGAATAAACTACTTTAGCTTCTTTCTCAAATCAAATCTTCCTTTTACTTTCCCTAACCTCTAAACATATTTTGGCACCAGTAGCCTTCTATTCTCCAAACTAGTACATTTTACTGTGGACAGTTTCAATTGTTATTCATTCCTAGGACTTTCCTGTGAATTCCACACTTGCTACTACTTCTTCCTTGTTGGATGACTACATAATTAATCTATTCCTTCTACAGAGCAGCTCTAAAAATATTTGAAAGGTGCTATCAAATTTCTCCTGTCTTTGATTTTTTTCTCCCTCTTCACGTTAACCATTTCTACTTTTCTTCAACCACTTTTTATATTTCATTGTTTCCTGTTCCTTTACAGACCTGATTGTTCTTTTGAGTTGCCAGCTTGTCCCTGCCAGTCTTCACACGGGATTTTGTGCACTCAGCAAAGCCCTTCTATGCTAGACAGGTTGGCACCATCACGTTTCTCTAACATTTAGGATTATATTAGTGTTCTCAACACATCAACCTGTTTCCCTGCTTCTCCAACACTAGGTTAGGTGGTATGCCACAACTCATTGATGCCCTTGCATGCTTCATGCTGTTAGGATTTGCTTGTGTTTTTGTTTTTAAAAGAATTCATTATTTTGAATTCACAGGATTGGATTTTTATACTAACAGAGATCCTTGCTTTTGAGCACTTAATAAATATTTCCTGAATGGAAATGAATAAATAATGAACCTTATATGTTTATATTCCCTTGTTATGATATGAGTAGCAATTTGACCTAGAGTTGGATTATAGGTCAAAACAAAATTGATTTTATCAGAACCTGACATTGGGAAAAACAAATTTACTGTGGATAAGTTTTGTATTGAACTCCAAATGTTTTTTTTTTTTTCAAGAACTATGTTGTTTTTTTTACTTAGGAATTGATTTATCTATTATTCAAGTTCGTCTTGGAATGTAATTGCAGCTATTTATTATTTGTTACTCACTCCTATCTTCCTTTTCCCTCACTGATAGACTTTTGGTAAAATAACAGTTAATCAACATGGTTCTATAAATAGTATAGTCAGTAAAGGTACTGAGCCAACTCTTGTCTTATTCTTTGTTTTCTTTCCAAATTTTAGGATGGTCATTATAACCTTTATCAGAGTATAACTAAGTGGATTTTTCCCTTCTGTCCTTCCTGTGCAGTGAAGGAAACTACAGTAAGTAGAACCAGAAAGTTGATGGTGGTTATTGTTGTAAGGGGTAAGAAAAGCAGTAGCAGCCAAAAAATGCCATTTACCCCAAACTCAAGACTTGGTTGAGGAAACACTTGCTCAAGCAAAATCTTGACTAAGTAACTGTGCATAGAGGAGTACTAATTATATTTACTTCTGTAACTGAAATTAAGTTTTTCGTGTGATACTATCTTTATTTCTATCCTAACATGTGGGAGTAGGAGGTTTGGAGAGGCGTTTCAAGTACAGATATTACTCTACCTTAATTTTTCCCCCTTTGGCATTAATAATAATATTTTTAAATCTTTATTTTATTTATTATTTTATGTGATGCTGAGGATCAAACCCAGTGTCTCACATGTTCGAGGCCGTGCTCTGCTACTGAGCCACAACCCCAGTCCCAATTAATATTATTATTAAATAGGCTGGCAGTGCCACAATTTGGGTCATCAAGTATGTATATATCCACATCTAGAAATAAGAAGATATGATCTTATTTAAACGTTTATTTGCAGAGAGGGAATATCCAAGTTTACTTTGTAGTGTATAGTACTAGTGGTAGTTTAGTTAACATGAGCAGTTATCAGTCCATTTGAAAACAAAACTATTTAATCAAAGCCAAAAGGAAAGGATGTAGTCTCTTCCATGTGTTTTGGTAGATCTAACAGTTGAGTTAGAAGAGTCATGGAAGGGCAATTTTCAAGAAGCAAAAAATGTGCTTTTGTTGGTTAATAAAATAAAATCTTTTTTCTTTCAGAGTCTTTTCATAGAGTAGTGTAGTGGTAGGGAGACAATGATTCATGATTTACAAGGGATCCTGAAGCCCCTAAGAGAACCTTTAATAGGCTGACTTTGTAGTAAATATCTAAAGAAAGGAATGTTGTAAGAAACTATCTTGGTGTCCCGAATGTCCATTTTTCTGAAAATTAGACGGAAAAAGTTCTTCCTTAGTCAGTTTACTTCTGTACTTGCTAAAAAAAAATTTTTGAGGTTAAAAACACATAACATATGATTTGTCATTTTTACTATTTTTGAGTGTATAGTTCAGTAGTGTTAAGTATATTCACATTGTTATGCAACAAATCTCCAGGCTTTTATATCTTGCAAAATAGCAAATATATGTATTAAATAACAAATTACCCGCCTCCAACATTCAACTTATTGTTTCTACCCATCTGATTAGATACCTCATATTAAATGGAATCATACAGTATGCTTGTTACCACTTAAATTATCTTAATATCCTTGAGGTTCAACTATGTTGTAGTGTGTACCTTTCTATCCATTGCATTTGTACATTCAACTGTTGGATGGACATCGGGGTTGTTTCCACCTCCTGCCTATTTCGAATAATGCTGCTATCAACACTGATGTTCAGCTCATGCTTTCACTTATTTTCCATATATATTCAGAAGATTGCTGGTCATTTGGTAATTGTTTTTAATTTTTTTAGGAACCACCATTGTCTTACATAGCAGCTACACCATTTTGTATTCCCATCCAACAGTGCATAGGGTTCCAACATTTTCACTTTCACATTTCCCAACATTGGTTATTTTGGGTTTTCTTTTTTTAAAAATAGTAACCATAACTGTCAGTTTCAACACTAATCATAATGATCAAATAATTTTTAGTATCTAGGGGTGTACAATATGATATATGTGGGCAGCCTACAAAGGTGGAGGTTAAAATTTTTCTCCTTGATTTTTTTTTAACACTATTTTGGAACTTTATCTGATCTGTAGAATAACAGTATTTATTCGTGATTTTCAGTAGAGTCTGCATGGGTATTTTTAACTTAAGGTAAAAAAAGTGGTGGTGCATTATTGTAGCAAAAGCTGCAGATTCCACACTTGACAACTGATAGGAAAAAAAGCTCAGTAACAGATTTTGGAGAAAGCATTATTCATGTCTTAAGAATTTACAAATAACAGGTGTACAACACACTGTGATATTTTTTGCCCATTAATGAATATGCTCCAGAGACTGTACAAAGAAGATGGATAAGGTGGTGGATTTCTTCAGCTATCTTCAGTGATTCACTTTTTCCCTCAGATTGCGTAACTTCCTTTCTGTTACAATATTTCCTTCCTGTTATATCTGAAAAATGAGCTACAAAAATTTCAGGAAAAAAAATCTGTTTTGGAAGTTCGACGTACCTGTCATCAGTTTTCTTGTTCACATAGTCTCGAATATTAGGAAAGTCTTTTCTAATCTGCTTCCTCTAGACAACATATTTTCGAGACTGTCATAAACTTGAAATGGGAAATTTCTGACCCTAAGTGGCTGAATAACCATTTTAAACAAGGTTTTTTTAGACCTTTTGTATACCAAATATTCTCTCGGGAGATACAGGCAGAATAAAGTCAAAATGAAATAAAGCATTTCGGATTCCTTACACTACCATTTGTGATCAATCCACCTCTCCAGGTTCTATTTCCACCCTTGCTCTTCGTGTTGCAGCACACCATTCCTGGCTTTCCTCAATTCCCATTTCGGCATCCCAGCTCCTCCACCGTGGCAGCTCCAAGAAGGCGCCTGGTGTTCGTGTAAACTTTCGCAGCCAGTCACAGGCTTTCCCATTACAGTCCCTACCCCCGCCGTCTTCCTGGAATGCTTCCTGTTTTGCTCACCGTGGGGCCTCGTCTCCTACAGCCCTCTGGGGCTCCGTTTTTTTCCCTTCCTCTGGCGGATGTCGGCTACGCTGCCTGCAGCGCGGCCGGAAACTGGGTCAGGGGCGCAGCCGTACTTCCGGTCGCGCGCTCCGAGGAGGCCGCCATTGTGGTGGAATGTGGGATTGCCGGCTGGGCCCGAGTCTCTGCTTGGGGCGGGTATCAAAATCCAGAACACTTGTCAGGCTCCTTTAAACCGTCACCAGCTGGTTGGGGAAGGGTTAGAGGGTGGCGTTTTGGGTGATCCTAGTGACTGAACTGAGGCTTCCAAGAGACCTGGTAATGTGATGTCGCCTATCATTACTTTTTGTTTTCTCACCATAATGGTTTTTTTTTTTTTAAAAGCCTTGTTGTTAAAAATGACTCCCCTGGGACTTTGGCTGTAGCTCAGTGGTAGAGAGCTTGTCTAGCCTGTGGGAGACACTGGGTTGGATCCTCAGCACCACGTAAAAATAAATGTATTGTGTTCGCCTACAACTAAAAAAATTTTAGAAATAAATAACAATTAAAAAATAAAATAAGACTCCCCTCAAATACCCACTTGTAGTAATAGAAGTTATTTTAAAAAGTGTGTATTTAAACGTTCTTGGCCGCACCCCTGGCAGTGGTTCCTCAGTACCAAAACCCGCTTTGACAAGAGTCATTTCAAATTCTGTACCTTTGTGACACTCCTAATTTGGAACAACATGCTGCGTGGATAATGCTTACTAGTAAAATATTGGAATGAGGGTGTCTCAAATCTATTTTCCCTTAAAATATAATACTTTTTTTTCTCTAAAGCCTAAGTTAGTTTTTTTCCCAGTTTCTTTAATTGTATTAATTGCATTAATAATTATGGTAATCATTGCTAAAAAGCAAAAAAGCCTCATTTTTCTGAATGGTGTAGGAAGAAAAAAAGTCTGCATATAGTGTAATGGTTAGGGACACCTTGGATAGGTTTCTAACCCTTGGTTTCCTCCTTTGAGAAATAGTTCCTAATAGAGTTATGGTGTAGGCAGTTTAATTTTTTAACTTACTATGTATGTTAAGCATTAGAAAAGTCAGCCTGTATGTTATATTAGGATGAAGTGTCCCCCCAAAAGTTCCTGTGTTAATGCAGGAGTGTTCAGAGGTGAAATGATTGAATTTTGAGAGCTGTAACCTAATCAGCACATCCTTCTTTAAGTGGACTAACAGAGTCGTAACTAGGCAGTGGGGCACAGCTGGAGGAGGTGGGTTACCATGGGTGTGTCCTGCAAAGTTTCATCTTCTCTGCTACTGCTTTGCCTGCCTTTCTCTGCTATCTGATCACCATAGTAAGCAACACTCCTCTGCCATGCCCTTCTGCCATGATGTTTGGCTTCATTTGGGCCCAGAACAGTGAACTTGGCCAACCATGGACTAAACCTCTGACTGTGAGCCCAAAATAAACTTTTCCCCCTTTATGGAGGTCTTATTGAGTATTCTGGTCACAGAGCTGACTGACTAACATATTGCATTTGGTATTTTTCACATGCCTTGCAACAGTTAGCATGTATGAAATCCTCTTCTGCACATTTTTTGATATACAGCATAACCAAGGTAGAAGACACCAAGATGCTTGCAAAATTACACATTTTAGTCAGCCTTTTTGCTGCTGTGACTAAATGATCAGACCAGCACAACTGTAGAGATGTGGAAAAGTTTATTAGAGGGCTCACAGTGTCAGAGGTCTTAGCTCCATTCCACCAGGCTTGAGATGAGGCTGAACTTCATGGCAGAAAAGTGTGGAAGAGGGAAGCATCTCATATGGTGATCAAGAGGCAGAGAGAGAGATTCCACTTTTCAGATATAAATATAGACACTAAAGCCATTCCCTAATTCCCATCTCCTCTAGCCACACCCTACCACTTCAGTTACCACTGTTAATCCCTATCAGGGGATTAAATCACTGATTAGGGTTAAGGCTCTTACAACCCAATCATTTCTCCTCTGAATCTTCTTGCATTGTCTCACATGTGAGCTTTTGGGAGACATCTCACATCCAAACCATGATAACATGTTTTCAGTATTTGCCTTGCACCCTTCTTTATATTAACTTGAAGATCAGCTCTCCCATTTGTTTTCAGTACTAGTCTTAACACCATTCTCCTTTTGATTTTGTCCCCTCCTTGACTGTGTTGCCTCTCAAATTGAAGTCAAGATGTCTTTTTTTAAAAAATCAAATACTATAGACTTTTCAGTGCACATAAAAGAGTGGCTCATAGACCTTTGTAGGAACTTGAAAAAGTATATAGAAGGTAGTGGGTAAAAATGTGTGCAGTGGGTGAGACCTTGGATTCATGAGTCAGGTCTTGTTCAAGGTTCAGATCTTGGCTCTGCCACTTTCTAGTTTAGTTACCTTGAACTTTATGAATCCCAGTTTCCTCATCTGTAAAATAGGAACAGAAATAGAACCTAGTTTATCTAGTTTGAGTTAGAATTAAATAAGCTATGTAATAAAATGCTTGGTACTATTTTTAACCTGTATATACTGTTCATTTCTTTTCTATATCTGCTTTATCAAAGAGTGGAAACTCTGCCCCTGGGATGTTTCTTTTGTCATTTTGGCTAGCTTACCTGCCCAGTCCCTGAAGTAGAATTGAACACAGTCTTAGAAATTTGGGAGGGGAGGTTGTGCATTGCATTTTATTGCTGGCGATGCTGTAGAATTATAGGAAATTTCTGCAGTAATGAGGACAGTGCAAAGCCTACTTTCTCAAGCTTTTTTTGAACGGTTTGCCATTACTTAGGTGTTTCATGAATCTAGTTAGGAATGAAAGAAAAAAAGAATGGAAAACAGAAAATAAAAAACTTTCAGTGCTCTTAAAGCATGAATTTATATATTAAATACAAGGAAATGAACATGATCTTTCTTTTCTGCCTTAGTGTCCCCTATTCTGATATCTTGAAGCAAATTCAATAATGTCCCCCTTCTCCCCTTCAGCTTTTAGTTTTCAAAGTGGTCCTCTTCTCACTGCCTCCTTTTGCATGGAGACTGAAGCAAGCTCTGTCACTTCTACCTCACACAGGGAAGTTTGGCCTTGTGGTGATTGGCTGGAGGAGGATCACTGCTCAAATAATACTTGAGGCCAGACTCTAGACTTTCTGCAATTCTGGGTCTCTTAGATATTTTGTCTTTGAGAGAGTATTTTTCCATGTTTTAGAAAGGATTCCTTCAGTGCCCAATTGTTCAGTTTTATGGGTAGGATTTGGTTTCAACAGAAAATCGTGAAAAATTACAATTTACTTTTAGTTACACTTCAAGTCAACTAAGATGTCCTGTTTAGAAACAGGGCTCCAACCCTTTTTAAAGAATAGTTTATCTTTCTTTTAAACAAGTAGAGGTGTTACTGGGGAACACAGATGAAATACAGGTTGCTACATCAAAATAAAATAATACATGGTTTCCTTCTCCCAAATAATTTACCTCTTAAAACGAAGGGATGGGAAGATGGAGGAAAATTTAGATTGCCACATCTAGACAGTTTTAAATCAAGGAGCACAGTGACTAGCCAGCATTTTAATATTTGTTTAAAAGTAGACTGACTGCTTTAAAAGCCCTGGAGGTAGAATAAGTAATCATTTGCAAGGTAGTTCCCAAGAATTAATAATTAAACAATTCAGCATGAAATAGACTTGTGGATGGACTTCTTTGGGCTTGATATTTCCTGCCAGGTAGTTTCAGCCTGGTAGAAACACTGGATGATTTTAATCTCACCTCTACTTTTACTCTTCGTACCCAGAATTGGACTTTGAGAAGGAAGGAGGGCACACCATGGAATAATGGTGTTATTCCATTTCTGGTAAGGGTCTGGAGGTACAAGCAGAACATCTTACATGCCCACACCTTTGTTGTTGACTGGGAGCCCTGGAGTGGTGAGCGAATGTCATAATACTTGAAGAGGTAAAAGTTGTAATATAAAATGCTGCATAATACTTCTGGAATGGCATGACTATGAAAAAAATAGAATTTTAACAGCTGGCACAGTCTTGAATGACAACACAGGTAAATGTAGCAGTTAGTTTATTTGGTTTTATTTGATTTCCGATTGCCTGAAAGCATTTCTTAACATTAAAAAAAAAAAAAGACTGCTTTAAATACCCTGGAGGTAGACTAATCAATTATTTGTATACCCAGCCTTGGGTCTTGCATAGGCACTGGGTGCCACAGCAGAACAGCATTTCCTTTTTAATATGACTTTGTAGCAGAAATAGCATTTCACACTTGAGGAACCCAGGTTTCTTGAAGTCTTTAGATTCACACTTAGCATCCCAGTGCCCTTGGACTCAGAAGATTTCTTTTTAATACTTCCCCAAACAAAAGATCTTTAAAATATGTCCTGTCCTTAACTTGTTCCTTTTATAATAAACTTCATGTATAAAATGATGTTTATCAGGAATTACTTCAGCCGTTGACTCAGGTCTGTACTCACATGGGGCTTTGCTGATTAGGCAGGACTGAGCTGTCTTTCATTATTTAGTGAATGTTTTGATATAGGTCATGTGAAGATTGTCTGTCAAGCAAAACCAGAATGTTTTACACAGGAACTGAGTTGAGATTTTGATAAAGATTATTATCTTTCTTCCTTTCAAACAGTTTTCTCTTTGGAATACCTCACATTATTTCAGGCTCTAGAAGTGTAAATAGGGCTAGTGTCTTTCAGGGAAAACTGCCATCTTACTGATGTATCCCAGCAGGAAACAATCCATTTGTGATGGATACACTGCTAAGAATTGAGAACAAGTGAGAAACTGGAGATATTCGCACAGGCATATTTTATTTATGTAGACATTGAGCCCATTTTTTAAAAAATAAAATTGCAAATTGTACAGACCTTTCTCATCTTCTAGAGAATGGTGAACAGTCAGCAATAATAGTATTTTTCCAGGAATTATCATTAGCTTGTTTCTTTTTCCATTATTATATTAGTCATAGTATTTCAAGCATGCTCAGAAAGATGTCATTTCCATAAATGGTAGTTTTTATGGAAATGGCAGATAAACATCATTAAACTAGAACATAGGATTCAAAATTTCTTGTCAAATGCTTTTCCTCTGTGTTACTCTACCTTTCTGTTTTTCAATTGCCTCCACATGTCTAAAATCAATATAAGATGTATTGCACAAAGTTCACGGTCCATTAAACTTAAATAAGAGGCAGGCAATGATCAGAAGTGCATTTTACATCATTAGTGTTTAGTTATGAAAAATATGTGTATATCGAGGAAAGTCAGTGGTGTCCAAAAACCAGGGTTCTTAAAGTCCAGGTTATGAGAGAACTGGAGGGAAGGAATGACTGATGTGCAGAGATGATTGTACTGTGTGTTACCAGTTATGAGAAGGCATCCAAATTGAATTAACAAAATATGCTAGATGTGATGGGAAGGAGAGGTTGAGAATCACTAGGTGGGAGTTAGGCATTCCTTGCTGGCATTTTATTGGCACACTAGATGCACATGATCATCATAACTGTATTTATTAGCTTCCCCACCTCTACCTACTCCAAGATTAAAAAAAAATACTGTTAGTACATAGGAATGAGCTTTCTCTCATTTATTTTGGTTTGTAATATCTCTAATCCTGCTATCTTTGGCCTCTATGATTATAGCCTAGGTGGGGAAGAGTGCCAAGTGGTCCTTAAGCCTCAAGTTCCTGCAAACTATTGAGTTGTTTATAGTCCTGTGTACTACACAGCATATACCAAGACAGCTAGCTTTACCATAGAACCATTTACATATCAGCAAAATAAACTGCCTTGAAGTATGGTTACTTAGTACAAGTGTCTTCCTTTCCTGAAAGTTCGCAAGAATTAGGTGTTAAGCTTTATTAGTAATCTGTCTTCATTTTGAATAACCATTGTATATTCCCCATGATCTTCATGCACATTAAAGTTCAGTCAACTACTCATGTATAATCTTGCTAGCATGCTATATGAACCTGGCAGCTAGTTACAATTACAGAATTTCAGGCCCCAGTAGATCTACTGAATCTAATGTTTGTAAAATTCTATATGATGATTGTGCACTCAAGTTTGAACAAATTGCAGCTCTTTACAAGTAGTAAGCTTTCATTAATCATTTCCTTTGGTTTGTGAATCTGCTGCTCAGATATTCTACTTTTCTTAAAAAAAATGACAGACTTAGCTTCTTAGAAATTTAGGGAGTGTCTCAAAAGAATTATAGTTTAATTGTATTGTTTTCAGTAAAGAAAAATAATGGAAGTTCATGGTATCACAGATTTTGTGATTTCCACCTAAGTTAGTGCCAAAATACCTCATAAATTGCAAACTTTTCTCATCTGAAAGGATCTGATTCTTCTCTTCCTATACAAGATTTACTCTTTGCTTGGCTCAAAGATCCCTCTTCCAAGATGAAGCAGTGTCTCCCTAGGCCCAGTAACACTTAGAAGTAAGGAATTTTCCGGGACCAAAACTTAATCCCAGTGGGAATAGGTATAAATGAATGTTGCTTGTGTGTTCTTTTTAAACTAGAAACCCTTCTGAATTTTTGGTCATGTGTTACATCAATGTTTTCCCAAATGTGCCTGGTCAAGAAAAACATCTTTGTTGCTTGTTAAAAAAATTGACTCCTTAACAAGACCCTAAGCAATTTAGCAAAACCCTGTCTTAAAATAAAAAGGGCTGGGGGTGGAGGAGGCTGGGGAGGGAGCCTGGGGAGGGAGGCTGGGGTTGTGGTTCAGCGGTAGAATGCTCACCTAGCATGTATGAGGCCCTGGGTTCGATCCTCAGTACCACATAAAAAATAAGCAAATAAAATAAAGGTATTGTGTCCAACTACAACTAAAAAATAAATATCTAAATAAATAAATAATAAATAGGGCTGGGGACATGGTTCAGTGGTTGAGCGCCCCTGGGTTCAATCCCTGATTACTCCTCACCCCTCCCCCCAAAAAAGAAAATTTAGATTCCTAAGTTTCATCCCCAAATCCGCTGATCAGAATTTCTGGGTTAGAGTCCCAGCAATCTGTGTTTTAGCAGACATCTAGAAAATTCTTGCAGTTACGTGCTCTTTCCTCTGGAATATTACTTTTCTAACTATTTTCTTCTTTCTTTCTTTTTTCTTTTTGACCTCACCATATTTTCTTCAACATATATCACCCTAAGCCCCAAGAGTAATAAAGAGGCAACTCAGGATTATTAGTTGACTATTGAAAAATGGAAATGTGTACAACTAAATATTGCATAGTGTTGCCTGTCCACAACTTAAAGATACTTGATTAATTTATTTCATGCTTTTGTTGTTATTGTTGTTGTTTCTTTGAAGATGGCAAATGTTAAAGCACATTCTACATGTCAAGGAAATAAGATCTAAAAGAAATGGTGAAACATGGAATACATGAGGGTGTATTTGTGTGGGGGATCATCAGGAGGGATTATTATGTATGTGATTTGACATCTCTTATCCCACAACTACTTTTGTTCACATTTAATTCTTTTATGTGCTTTAACCACAGAGATTATTATTGCCTTTGTTTAGAGATTCATGCCTCCTTTTCCTTGTAATTAAAATCTCATATGTCATTCTTTCTGCATTTTATAGAAGGTAGCTGGCTCTTGGAAACAAATTATGTTGACTGCTAATTTAGGATGAGATTAATTCATAAGACAAAAAAGATGAATTATCAGATTCTTTAGGGTACTACTGTCTTACATGTCGCTAAATATATTATTCACGTATATAAATCATGATTAGTGTATCATCTGTAAATGTCAGATTCACAAGAAACTTAGATTCCTAAAACTAGGTCCCTAATCCAAAGTTATAATATTATGTGAATAGGATACACTTCCTGATCTGAAGGAATTTCTAATTTAATTGGAAAGGAGTTAACTAAAGCCTGTAAAACAATTAAAGAACAGGGTTAAGTCATAACAGATTTGATCACTCAGTGCAGTGAGATTCAGAGGAGAAATAGGGAAAGAAAGAAGTGGAACAATGGGAAAAAGCTTCCTTGGAGAAGTAGTTTAATTTGGGCTTTTAGATGGAGAATAGTGTCTTTTTTGGAAGCAAAAATTAACTATTAAAACTCTTTTATTCCATGGGGCTGGGGATGTGGCTCAAGCGGTAGCGCGCTCGCCTGGCATGCGTGTGGCCCGGGTTCGATCCTCAGCACCACATACCAACAAAAAGATGTTGTGTCCGCCGAGAACTAAAAAATAAATATTTAAAAAAAAAAAAAAACTCTTTTATTCCAAAGGTGTATTGTTACAACTTACCCAGTAGAGCCCAGGGAATTGATGGTGTATGGAATAGTCAAAGACCAACGCCTTGGGAATTTTATTTTGATGTAGTTGGAAGAAACTGATGCATGCTAGCAGTGCTGATTGTGAGATTAGAAAAACGGTTATTTTGTTTTATTTTTTAGTGCATTTCTAAAACAAGATGTATGTCTTTGTGTATTTATTTGATGTTCTCTTTTTTAATGTCTTTTGTCATCAAAGATGACATTGCAAATAAAATTGAAATTTTTTGATGAATGGTAATACTCTGCAGTGCAGATTAAGTTGTGACAAAACATGATTTTTATACTAATCTTAAAGGGTCATCTGAAGATTGTGAATCATTTGTCCAAGCTCTGCTTATATTTGCACAGTGTGAAAAGGGAAAACTATTAAACTTTTATCCATTCATCCCTCAATAGTTGAATGGATAAAAAAAATGTGGCATTTATACACAATGGAGTACTACGCAGCACTAAAAAATGACAAAATCATGGAATTTGCAGGGAAATGGATGGCATTAGAGCAGATTATGCTAAGTGAAGCTAGCCAATCCCTAAAAAACAAATGCCAAATGTCTTCTTTGATATAATGAGAGCAACCAAGAACAGAGCAGGGAGGAAGAGCAGGAGGAAAAGATTAACATTAAATAGAGTCCTGAGGTGGGAGAGAAAGGGAGAGAAAAGGGAAATTGCATGGAAATGGAAGGAGACCCTCATTGTTATACAAAATTACATATAAGAGGTTGTGAGGGGAAGGGGAAAAAAATAAGGAGAGAAATGAATTACAGTAGATGGGGTAGAGAGAGAAGATGGGATGGGAGGGGGGTGGATAGTAGAGGATAGGAAAGGTAGCAGAATACAACAGTTACTATTATGGCATTATGTAAAAATGTGGATGTGTAACTGATGTGATTCTGCAATCTTTGTAATGTTTTGAATAACCAATAAAAATAAATAAATAAATAAATAAATAATTTTTTTCCCCCTTCATGGTACTGGGGTTTGAACCCAGGTGTGGTTTACCATTTACCTACATTCCCAGCCCTTTTTTAAAATGCTGAGACAGGTCTTACTGAGTTGCTGAGAATGACATCAAACTTTTCAATCCTCCTGACTCAGTCTCTCAAATTGCTGGAATTATAGATATACACCACCACACCTGGGCAAGATTTAAGGTTAAGTATCCATTTTAATCTTTTTTTTTTTAAATATTTATTTTTTAATTTTCGGCGGACACAACATCTTTGTTTGTATGTGGGGCTGAGGATCAAACCCAGGCCGCACGCATGCCAGGCAAGGGCGATACCGCTTGAGCCACATCCCCAGCCCCCCATTTTAATCTTTTATAGTACCTTTGATATAATTTTGTTTGGGGAGGAGAGTATTGTGTGTGGTTTATGGTGTTAACCACACTAAAAAGATTTTTTAAAAAACTCATGGGTATTTTATTAATATCTACATATGTGGTCTTTTAGATTTCTGATGAAATTTTAAAAATTTTATTTGATTTATATTATTTGGAAATTCTTTCACTAAGATCCAAATAAATCACAGTAACTTAGATGTCATCATTTGGAAGAGTGATTAAGAAGCTTTGGCACAGTGGAATTGTATGTCTGGGATGTTGGTTGTGTCTTTATTTGGTCATATTAGAACACAGACTCTTTGGCATTGTGAGAACTGTTTGCCTGCACATGTCTTAGTCCAGGTTCTGGCCAGAGCTGAACTGGCACACAAGGTTCCAGAGATCACTGACAGGCCAGGTCATGTCCACTCTGAAAGATCCCTCATATGCCCTCAGGTTCCAACAATTCTGAGAATTCTTTCTCATTTGGAAAAGAACAGTTTTGGCAATTACTTGAGTGCTTTGAAATTTATAAATTGAAAAATATTAACCTGGTTTCTATAAAATTTTATGTTTTCTTTTTGTTCTTCACAAATAAATATATTACAAATACATACTCACATTGAACCTTGAAATGGAAGTCCAAATTTGTAATTATTCAAATTGTCTTTAGCTGGCTAAGTGAAACCTTGAATTTTAGAATTTGGGAAATTTATTTCTGTAATATTCTTTCTGTTTTTGTTAGCAAAAACTGCTACCAGATAGCAATTAAAGGTGGGTCATATTTATTTTATTTATTTAACAAAATCTTGCATAGTGCTTTACTCTGTTCCAGGACCCTTTTGTGTGTGTGGGGGGGGTGGGAGGTACTGGATTGAACCCAGGACCAGTCTACCTCTGAGCTATATTCTCCCCCAGCCCTTTTTTTATTTTGAGACAAGTTCTCGCTAAGTTACCCAGGCTTTCCTCAAACTTGAAATCCTCCTGCCTCAACCTCCCAAGTTGCTGGAATTACATACGTGTGCCAACATGCTCGACTGCTAGACAGTTTTCTAAATACTTTATAAGTTTTTATTATTTGATCCTCTTCACTTATTTTTCCCATTTTGCAGATGAGAAAATTGAGACCTTAATTAGTTAATATCTTGTCTAAGACTGCAAAACTAATAAATGTTGGAGCTGGGCTCCAAACTCAGACTGGCCTCAGAGTTTGTGTGCTTATACACTATATATACTCTGCTAAATAATGCTTTCACAAAGGTAAAAAATAATAACAATATAAATTATTTAATCATGGCTACTAGGTCCAAGTGTCTGAGGAATTGGCGTATATCGGTAGCTGTGGAGCCCATTTACCTTGTTTTGCACTGGAAACTCTGCTAAATTCTTTGAATTTGTGGCCTAAGATATCATTCTGTTTTAATTACTGCACAAACCTTAAATAAATCTCCAACTTAATAATTATACTTAAATGAATATGTAATGAAAAGTGAGTTAAGAGGTTCTCAGTGGCAAGACCCCAGTGTGTGTGTGTGTGTGTGTGTGTGTGTGTGTGTGTATGGGTTTTTTGTTGTTGTTTTTTTTTTGTGGTGCTGGGGATGAAACCCAGAGCTTTGTGTATTCGAGGCAAGCACTCTGCCAACCCCAGCCCCCAGTATACTTTTAACAAAAACTTTCTTTCAGTATACCTTTGTAGTTGGAATGTAACCTGGAAATCAACTCTTTCATACCCAGAGAGCAATTAGTACCTAAGCCCTCAACAACTTTTCCTCCCATGTTTTTTATTGATGGATCATAGTTGTACATAATGGTAAGATTCATTGTTACTTACTCCGAACCACCTGTTTTAAAAGTAGAAATATGATTTACACTACTGGATGATTTTAATGGTCTTTTTCCATTATAGTCATTGAAAATTTACACAGTACTATGGAAACCCAGGTTCAGTGTTTCAACAGACTTTAAAAAAAATTTTAGATTTGAAAGCACATTAATATTAAGCACATTAATCTAGGTTATATCTCACCGTTTCCCCTCCATTTGTGATAAATCTTTTGTTTCCAGCATACACATGCATTTCTATTTGTAAGTTATCAAATCTTATACTATCTGTATCACTTTGCATAATTACTATATATAAGAAATAATAAAATTAATATTGACGATCCAAGTGATACGTAAATAGAAATAATTACAGGTGGTTATCCGTTTGAACAAGTCTTCAGAGGAGTGTATTTTCTGTTACAGGCTGGGGTATACAAATTTTGAATGTTTTCTGAAATTGGAGATTCTTAAAATCAGAAAACCTAGGAGGTGATCTAAACTTAA